>NC_136498.1:119696552-120016552 GCF_053919585.1 Euprymna scolopes | reverse complement strand
TAGAATCTTTGGATTCATTAGATATGATGATGATGATGATGATGATGACGACTAACGTTCTGTCCGATGTCATATGAAATATTATATGACCTTGCAAGAATTGAAGAACAAATAAATTCCAATGAAAAGAATACAAACGTGCAAAGAATCATAAAATCAATGAAGAACGATATTAGACAGTTTTTAAAAAGTTCACTTTTTCAGTTTATTTTTTATGGTTTGACCAGTGGTGCAGCAACTATATTTGCCGCCCGAGGCAATTGTAAGAATTGCCCCCCACCCCCTGTTCTCCACTGACCATCATTGATAATCTGTTAACCTTTAAAATTCCAGAAACTCCTCAAAATATTTTCATAGAATTCCAACGAAAGATCTGTTATTAGTTCAAGGCTTTCATTTCATTACAATACTCGTATACAAGGGGTTTGTGTTACGATACACAGATTCGAAAAAATGGTTAAAAATCAAATAAATGTTATCAAACGCAAGATAGGTTACTCTTCTACCTATCTGCAAAAGTATTAAGTGTTTTTACTCACTTTAAAACGTGTAATCGATTTGAAAATCACAGTGTTTAATGGTATATTTGAAAAAGCAAAATGGCGCTATGCTTGCTGTTGAATACGGTAGGTTTGAGGAAATGAGTTCAAACTAAATTATACAAAATACTGTTAGAAAACCATCGAATATGTCCACCTAACATATATTGAGTGATTTTCCAACAGTATTTTGTATAATTATTTAGTTTGAACTCATTTTCCTAAACTTACCATATTCAACAACAAGCAAAGCCTCATTTTGCTTTTTCAAATATACCAATAAACACTGTATGATTTTCAAACTGA
Organism: Euprymna scolopes; assembly: GCF_053919585.1. Taxonomy (NCBI): domain Eukaryota; kingdom Metazoa; phylum Mollusca; class Cephalopoda; order Sepiida; family Sepiolidae; genus Euprymna; species Euprymna scolopes. The sequence continues at coordinate 120,015,707 of NC_136498.1, read as the reverse complement.
TTACACATTTTAAAGTGAGCAAAAAAAAACTAAAAACTTTTTCAGATAGGTAGAAAAGTAACTTATCTTGCCTTTGATAACATTTATTTGCTATATATTTGATTTTTTGGCAACTTTTTCAAATCTATGTGTACAGTAATACAAACCCCTCGTATACATATACAGTTGCCATCAAAAGAAAACCAAAGATATTTTTCTATTTTGTTCCCATGAGAACCTATTTATCAATTCAGTCACTAAATTTATTAACACTTACAGGTACTAAGTCTATACATCTCACCAAGCTTGGTGTGTCTTTAAAATTGGGGTCGCAAATACCCTTCAATTTCTCTGCCTTGTTTGCAGACAGTTTGAATTTAAAATTTGAGGTAGCTCGTTTGGACGAAGTCGTGAATGATATTAAAGGGGCAGGTTTTCACTTTAATCCTGGGATACAAGAAAATAAATAACAAGATTTTGGATGATTTAATAGGATTAGACTTAATTCAACATTTGGAGATTCCAATTTATTGAGTGACTCAATGGTTCGACTGAGCAGACTCCGAATGGGATGATATTCTTTGGAGATGTCAGTTGTTTTTTGGAATCAAATGCAAAAGTTAAAAGGAATCTTCATGAATACAGTGGTATAGCAACTATTCTTGCCACCCGGGGTGGTCATAAGATTTGACATCCTTCCTCCCCCACTGGCCGTTGATAATGGATTTAATTTTAGACTGCTATTATTAGTACCAGACTTTCATCTTATTACAGAACTACTAGCGAGGGGTACCCGGCGTTGCCCGGGTGTTTGGAGGTGTGTGTGTGGGGGGGGGGTAAAAAAAAAAAAAAAAAAGTAAGTATGAGGATCGAACTTGAGGCAAAGTTGTGAAAAAAAAAAAACGTGCGACGTTAACCATTACCCCACCGCGACATGCTTACGGAAACACGTTTGAATTTATTTAATTACTTGGATTTAGCAGGTGTCCGTTTTAATAAGTTAATGAGGTCAAGTTTGACTGCGGAATTTCATTTACTGCTGAACGCCCCCCCCCCCAAGATGTTATAGGAAAAAGACTAACCCACATGCGGTGAGCGACAAATATTGAATATTTATCTTCCCGAAATCGAGCAAATTAAATAGATAGGCGAGCTTCGTTGTTAACTGTGAGATATTACGATTTATATGTGATATAAAAAGTTTTAAAAAGTTGTGAAGCGACCAACCGCTTCTCTGAAAGAAGCCTTTTGTAGACACACAGAAAAAGCGAACACACATACGTACATACATACATTTTCGCTTTTATATTTATAGATAAATATATATATATATATATATATATATATATATATATATATATATATATATACGTCATCAAAAGAAAAGATATTTTTCTATTTTCTATTTTTACCCCCTCGAAATGCCCCCACTTCCTCACCCTGTCATCCTTTGCTACGAAACTGGGTTTGACAAACTTTGAGATCAAATATTTCAAAATTATAAAAAGTGCAGATAGAACCCTTTTACTTTCAGGTGAAGAATTAAGAAAATCAAATTTTTCTTAAAAATTTGAAGATTTATTTTATTTTTTAAATAAAAAGTTTTTTAAGAATGAAAAATGTAATAAAAAATTTTTTTTTTTTTGATAAACTTTAATTTGCAGCCAGTCGAAAAAATACACTGGGATTTAGTAATTCTTTATAACCACTCAAAGAAAAATAAAGTAAACGTATTAATATTTTCTTTGGAAATCTGCCAGTCATATGCTGTTGGTGTCCTGAGACATTTCGACAAACATTTTTTTGTTTTAAAATTTTCATTGTTACATGATGTATTGGTACAGGTGTTTTTTGTTGTTTTTTTAAATAGGCCAATTTCTAGGGTGTGGCTACTTGGTCAATCATTAGGATAAAAGTGTAGTATTTGTTCCATCTCACTTGTTCCTATTTACTTTAATGTAGAGTTGGACTCAAGGTCGGTTTTTAATGTGGAGAAAATCCAGCTCCCCATAAGGGACACTCTGAATTGGAGCAAAAAAATAAAATGGCCTCAATCTAGAAGGATTTCTTCACTGGCTGAAGTTAGAAAGGACAAATGTAGAATCAGAACAAATTCTGTTGATTGCATTTTTTTTTTTTTTTTTTTTAAGATATCTGCTTGTATCTGACATGCTGTATCTCAGGAGCAAAATTAAATTACTGATCCAATTTATTATTCTATCTGAGAACAGGGCACTTGTTACACTAGCTCAAATGATCTGCAGCTGTGGTCATAGCCACAGAAACTTCATCAAGCTACTAATACAAGTTCATCTGTTAACTTGTTCTAGCAACTTCGCCTGGATGTTGACTAACTGCTTATCCAGCCAATTGACTTGATCAGTCTCTTGAGACTATGCTGCCCCTTTTTTAGGACGAACTTTCAGAATCTCAGTAAACAAGCTCATAGTCTTTGGTTTTTGATGTTAAAAATTACTCATTACAATATATATATATATATATATATATATATATATATATATTACTTGTTTATTGTTATATAAACATGCTCACATCCCGCTGCTACAAATAGCCACTTGTTTCAATCAAACAACAGATATCATCAGGCAGCGACTTGACTATTCAAAAGTTATTCATTGAATATATATATATATTGATAAAAGAACATAACTGTCCCCCCTCCAATCTTAGAAAGGTCCTCGTTGACAACATAAAAATAATATTACAAAATTTTAAATTCTTGAAGCGTCATATATTAGAACCCTTCAATCCACTATAAATGATATCGCATTCGAGAAAAGCAGTATCGTTCTAAAATGTCTTGCCTAGTTCGTATTGGACGGACTTTGTTAACGGTGTCCACAAATTTGTCGATTTTAATACTCCAATATATAATCAACCTATATTTTTAATCGACTTTTCATCGACTCTATATATGTAAACTTATCGCCGTTTACTGTATATTTTAGTTTTCACTGTTAGTTTTCATTTTTGTTCCTTCAGGCTTTTACTTCAACACCTGATGATGATTTGTGGACGAATTGAAAGCGCTTGTGACAGCAACAATTATGAAACTTTTATTAATATTTTTGATTTTGATACAAAAAGATTATACGGAAAATCGAAAAATTAAAAAAAAAGAGCCACAAAGTAAAGTGCCTCTGTTGCATTTAATAATATTTGCTTGAATATATATATCTCAAATTTTAGTCATTCAATGAATTAAAAAATTTATGTGAAATGTTTGAATTTCAAATCAAAAGATTTTTATTATTCTATGTAAAACAACGAATACATTTGAAATATTATAACTCCTTATCCTATAGGATTTCGATGTCTACCATTTCTTCAGAGGAGAAAATATTAGCAAATAATTATAATGGTTTACACCTTATTTGCTAAATTCAGTGAGACATGGAAAATCACAATTAAAAGTTGTTTAAGTATTTAAATATCATAGAGTAAGGGAAGTTTGCTCTATCTTGTATATTGAGCATTTCTTATTTAGGTTGGATAGTACTTATAGAATATTACTGCTAGTGATATCTTATAAAACTTATAATCACAGGTTTTCATACCAGTTGATTGTTAGATAATTTTATTCTGAAGTATATATATATATGAAATGTTGCTAATTTGTCTCTGTTTTATCGTTATTTTCATGGCAAGTGCTTGACTGAGCTTCAATCTATGGTCCCCCCTCGCCAAACTTTCACAAGAAACACTCGTCTAGCTGAAAACACTATCAATAATTCCCCCCACTCTTTATCTGTGCCTAAACCTAAACATAGATTCCATGAACAAAGCTTCTTTCTTAGAACTGCACGCCTGTGAAATTGTCTTCCGTTTTCCTGCTTTCCAGGTTGTCTTCAAGTCCGACGTAAACAAGTTCTTGATGAGCCGTTCCATATAAGTTAACAAATTTACCGAATTTCCATTACTACCGATTACTATATTGTCCAATTGACTACTGTACACTCTTTAATTCTTATCCTCGAGTGGTCTCTGGGCCTTGATAAGTGGCTATGCCCATGTAAAATATATATATAGCATTTTAGAATGTTAGGCATTGCATGTACTGCGCTAGGATGTAAAAATTTCGAGGTTTGTATTTGGAGGTGTGTCTAAAAAAAAAAAAAAAATCATGAAAAGAGATGCACCCTCAGTCTTCACTAAGACATGTAAGACAGAAAACTGAAATAAAACCTGAGTTTTTTTTACTGTCTGTTCTGTCTATGGCCTTAAATTGCACTGGCAGAGATTAGCAGTTGTGCCAAAAAAGTGTGGGTTGTTCTACACAAGCCTTCACCACTATAAACAATTCATCAGTGTGGATTTTCGGACAACTAAATTGCCGTGAACCTCATACGTTAAAATCAACAGGAAAATATAATGTCAAGGGCGCGAATCCATATAGAAACGTTGATTTAATTTGAATAAAATACACATCAAGTGCGCTTGAAAGCCAAATCACAACGTAATATTAGGAAAATTAACAAATATTTTACTTGTTTGAAATTTATAACATAAATACATTTCAGAGCTAAACTCCATCATCAGAATGTTGTTTTCTTTCTTTTCTTCTTTCTTGCCATGTTGTAAAGTTGGAGAAAGAAAGGTCTGTTTGTAAAGATCCGCGCGTTGTATCTCATTCAGGAGAATATATATAAATTATCGGTGCACAAAATGCTCACAATATTTTAACAATTAGACACAAGAAGCATTTAAATAAAAGTTATCTCAGAACTGAGACCTGTAATCATGTTAAGGCTATCAGGATCCAAGATGGTTGTCACAAGGCAGGGTTGCTAAATTGGCAATTTTAAGACCAAATTTAATTAATTTGGCTTTCTTTTAAGCAGGTTATAATTAAAAAAAAAGTGTTTGGTTTTTTTTTTTTTTATTGATTATTTAAAATATTTATTTGATAGTACTTATTAAAGAAAAATCATAATTAATTTACTTTAAATTATTATTGAATTCGAATAATTATTTTACGGCGTTTTTACAACTTGTAAATGAAACAATTTGTAGCACACAAACGGGTCACATGACCTTCTCCTAGCAATACGATTGGCCGTATTAACCTGATACATGTTTTCTTCACTCTTTCTTTAATTACAGTTCACTGTGTCTGGTCATTATTGTAATGCGTTATGTCCGACACAGCATCACTGTTGACCGTGTCCGCTAGAAATTGGATTATGATTTTGAAACGTTTAGAAATAACTGAAAAGTTCTACATTTGGCTTGTTTTTAAATGAATATTGACTTTGTTTTGGATTTTATTTTTAAAGTTCAGCTCCAATCATTTATTATATATTGACAACCCTGTAAGAAGATATTGTGAAGGGTTAGATAAAAAAAAAATCATAAATAAATCAATATAAACCATTCATCCTGTAACCACTCTATCAGATGTTATCCATTGTCTCTTCAGACAGAAGGAGGCCCCTTTATTGTATGTATGACGTTATCTATATGTGTATTTGTATCCCTGTATGTAAAAGTCAGTGTATGAATATTTATTTATCTGCTTCCTAACTTTAGAATTTATCACATTCCAAAAATCATATAAACTGATCATTAATGCTGAGTGCTTACTTCCAAAAATCACGTAAATTAATCATTAATGCTGAGTACTTATTTTTCACATTCCAAAAATTATGTAAATTGATCATTAACGCCGAGTACTTATTTTTCACATTCCAAAAATTATGTAAATTGGTCATTAATGCTGAGTACTTATTTTTCACATTCCAAAAATTATGTAAATTGATCATTAACGCTGAGCACTTATTTTTCACATTCCAAAAATTATGTAAATTGATCATTAACGCTGAGCACTTATTTTTCACATTCCAAAAATTATGTAAATTGGTCATTAACGCTGAGTACTTATTTTTCACATTCCAAAAACTATGTAAATTGATCATTAACGCTGAGTACTTATTTTTCACATTCCAAAAACTATGTAAATTGATCATTAACGCTGAGTACTTATTTTTCACATTCCAAAAATTATGTGAATTGATCATTAACGCTGAGTACTTATTTTTCACATTCCAAAAACTATGTAAATTGATCATTAACGCTGAGTACTTATTTTTCACATTCCAAAAATTATGTAAATTGATCATTAATGCTGAGTACTTATTTTTCACATTCCGAAAAATTATGTAAATTGATCATTAATGCTGAGTACTTATTTTTTATTTTTCACATTCCAAAAATTATGTAAATTGATCATTAACGCTGAGCACTTATTTTTCACATTCCAAAAATTATGTAAATTGATCATTACCGCTGAGTACTTATTTTTCACATTCCAAAAACTATGTAAATTGATCATTAACGCTAAGTACTTATTTTTCACATTCCAAAAAGTATGTAAATTGATCATTACCGCTGAGTACTTATTTTTCACATTCCAAAAATTATGTAAATTGATCATTACCGCTGAGTACTTATTTTTCACATTCCAAAAATTATGTAAATTGATCATTAACGCTGAGTGCTTATTTGTCCCATTTCAATTTTTAATAGATATACATATTATTTACTATCTATTGGTGTTGAGACGATTAATTGGAATCAGAATCAGAAAAATTTTCCGATGCCAAAAACGATTCCTTTAATTATCTTTTTTTTTTATTTTTGTTTTTAAAAAAAATCTTTCGCTATTGGTAGTAATAATAAAATAAATATTTATTGATTTTTAAGAATCCAGTAAAACTAAAATCTATAGATCCCCCCCCCCTTTGAGAAAATATATGCACATTCAAGATGTGTTTTTACGGTAATCGGGGCAAAATAACCATTTTATAGTTCAATATTTACAGATTTATAAAGAGTCAGAATTGGTAATTGTATCGGAATCAGAAATAATATTGGAATCGTCCCATCACTCCTATCGATGCAGATTATCTTAATGTCATTTGTATATTTTTATTTTTTCTTCGACGAGGCTCCCAGAGTGTTTTTGAAACTATTACTAAAAATACCACTGTTTTTAAATACATATATATATACAAATGCCTAAACCTTGATAAACTATATATATATATATATATATATATATATATATATAGTTTATCAAGGTTTAGGCATTTGTCAATATTATAATAGCTTTCATGGATGGATATGTGTTGGTGCAAATTATCTATATAAAGGAGTTCATTTTTTCAAAAGTCAAAGTCTGATTAAAACAAATTTTGTGGGTACTCGATGTTGGCCTTAGTTTACTATGTGATGTTTACAATCTACCCCATGTTTTTCTTGACCTTGTGTCAAATCTTACTCTCATGAATCAGAGGAAGCAGATGACTTAGATCAGTAATAAAGCAATTCTCAAAAAAAAGTTGGACGCGACATGAAACGGAGACGGACTTCAACTTAAAATCAGTCTTTCTCTTTGTCCAACACAATGGAGACAATGAGTATTGAATAAAAATTATTATTTTTTTTTTTTTTGCAACTGACTTTGTGTTTACTCATTGGCAATCAAAAATTTGATTATTAAGAAAACCCCACCTGATCCCTAATACAAGATCTTCACATGACAAAAACCAATCGGTAGAAGCAGCAAAAGCTTATAAAGAAATCAATATCATTCTGAAATGTCAATTATAAACGCAGAAATTTATCTTATAAAAAAACAAATTTGAATTATTTAAATTACTTAATCTCATAACTTACTATTTATCTATAATTAATAGGATAGCCTGTGTGTTACTTTGCGTGTCACGCTTACATCTGAGTGACTGTCGTTTAATTGTTATGGGCTTCCATTTCTTGTAATAAATAATTTTACCAAGAATTCTTCATAAGTTTTGGTTTCGGTCTCGATTATAGCTGATGGCACTGAAGTCATTTTTTTTATTTTTTTATAAATACTCTTATCAAGAACTCTTCATAAGTTTTGGATTTGGTTTCGATTATACTTTATGGCACTCACGTCATTTATTTTTTTTTTATAAAAACACGTTAAATATGCAGATATTTTCCTAAACGTCAAAATACACTTGTGGAGGATGATCTATCGATTTTAGCTTTACTGGTATTTTAAAACGAATAAATATTTATTATTTTATCATTATTACCAGCAATGGAAGATTTTGGTTTAAACAAAGTCAAATAAAAAATACAATTAAAAGAATCGTTTTGGCATTGAAAAATAGGCATCAATTTTTCCGATACCCCCCCCCCCCCAATCTTCTGATTTTGATTAATCGTCCCAACACTAATTTGTCGCCAAAACAATCTATATATTAATAGGATAGCACATGTATTATTTATTTTTTGTGTCACGATTACATTCGAGTGTCTGTCATTTAATGGTTATGGACTTCCATTTTTTATAATAAATAATTTTACCAAGAATACTTAATAAGTTTTGGTTTCGATTATAGTTGAAGGAACTAAAGATATATATATATATATATATATATCTTTAGTTCGTTCAACTATATATCTATATATAAGTTTCGGTTTCGATTCTAGCTGATGCACCCAAGTCATATGGATAATTTTTTTTTTTTAATCGCAACTTTATAATATATAAAAATCGATAGAACATCAATATATTACATATGAATGAATCTGCTGTGGAATTTCCACAAGTCCCGCTAGTGTTTCACAATTATTAGAGATGAAGATTGAAAATTTGCATCATTTATTTTTTTTCACAATGTATTAGAGATGAAGATTGAAAATTTGCATCATTTATTTTTTTTCACAATGTATTAGCTGATGTAACCTGTGATCTTCAGCTGCTTTTCAAATTTGAGAATCTTTATGTTGAACTTGGGAACCATGGCATAATAGCCAACATATGCCATATTTTGTTGAATAAAATATTTTTTCACTCAAGTTAATAAAACAATAAACTTAAAAGAAAAAACATCAAATTGTGATGCTATGTGTATTAAACATCAATTAATAAATATTTCCGAAGTTTCAGTCTCTTTGAGGTATTTTAAAGGGTTTGTTGGGGGAGGGGGCATAACCCAACATTAAAAAAAAAAATCAAATATTTCAGATTTACATAAAACTTTGTTCATGGTTATCAGACAATGATGAATTAACTTTTTTAAAAGCCTCAAATCTGATACTTTTTTTTTTCCTGTCACATTCTTTTGTTAACTATCGACAGAAAAAATGTTTCTGTATTTTTGTACGGAATAAACTCCAAAAATAAACAAACGGTGAAGAAATTACAAAGTTTATTGAAATGATGAGGTTCATTTTTTAGTCCACTTTTAAAAAAGTTGTTTTAAGGAAAAATGCCCCCCCCCCAAAAAGATTCCGAAATACTGACACTTTATATTCTTTTGAACGACCGATGGTATTTGCATAATTCAAACGGTTTTGAACATCCTTTATACACAGCTCTATTTACTTAGAATAACAATTAGTTTATAAAAAAAAAAAAAGTAAAATCAACTTGTAATGGATAAACATGCTGTCCATTGATCATTTCTAAATGAACTCTTCAAGAAGTTGAAGGTTCAAGCCTTACTACAGGTGATAACTAAAAAAATTACTTAACATTTCTACTGGGTCTGAAAGAATGATACCCCCCCCCCGCCCCCGCCCAGATGAAATAAATGGTTCAGTTTGAAATTTTGGATAAGGTGCAACATAGATTCCTGAAGTTCAAAATTTTGTATAACTTCCTGAATTCAACATGAAAATTCCCAAAGTGCAAAATTCTGTTTCACATGAAAATTCCTGGAGTTCAAAACGATACATCTGAAGAAAGTCAGAAATTAAATTGGCCGAAATGTTGTGAAAATAATAATCAGAATAATAGTCTTAATAAATACAAATTATCAATCCTCATCTAAAAATTATACAAAAATTATATGTTTGTTATCAAAATGTATCAAGACCACATGTTTACAATTATCAGAGAATTTGCTCCCAAAATGATTTTAAAAAGACAAAAAACAAAACAAAAAACAAAAACAAAGCAATTTTTTCATCAGGAAGAGCCTCAGACATTTTTTTTAATCATTTCAAACAATCTGAAATATGGAGATTCTAGAGAAAAAAAAAAATTGAAGACATTTTTTTGCTGGCAGTTGTCAATTTCATAAAAATCATTAGCAATTTGGCATATTAACGCTAAAACATTGGAGGGATTGTAAGGGAGGAAAAAAAAGGTGTAACTATTTTTTTTCATAAATTTTTTTTTTTAATAACTTTATTTAATGTAAAAGTTTCATAACATTAACAAAAAAATGCAAACGAAAAACTTAAATTTCATTATGTTTTTAATGTGATGGACATTTTGGTGCTTCTATATTATAATAACAAAAAAATATTAAATTTCAAGTAAAAAAAATTATACCTACGTAATTGTCATGTCACAAATAGTAACATATCCAAAAATTAACATTTAAAAAAATCATTAATTATTTTGTTACAATTCCTTTACAATGATCGTCACATTTTCCTGCTTTTTGTAATGTTAAAGCTTATATTTTTTGTAATTAATGTAATAAAACTTTGTTACATCAAATAAAGTATTAGAAAAAAATTTTTTTTTCTTACAATTACTTAAATTTTCTGTTCAAGAAAAATTACAATATCGTCGCATTTTATTTTTTTTTATTATTAATGTTATAAAACTTTCTTACATTACTTACATGCTAAGCAAAAAAAAAAAAGAAAAAAAAAGTTTTTATTAAAAAAAAAATAGAATAAAATAATTGCGTTTTCTTACAATTCCTCGAATATTTAGCGTTCCAAAATTATCGTATAAAAAAAAAAAATGAATGGATTTCTTAGTAAAATAGAGTTATCTCCCTTAGAACAATCAGTTAATATGCTGGATTGCCAAATCATTTTTACCTTTGCCCGGTAAGAAACATCAAATTTATACATTCATTTTCATCTTTCTTTGAGTCACATACAAATATATACTTTTTTTTTTGTTGTCAGCAATAAAAAATTTTAAACATTTTTGTTTCCACTGATTATGAGATGTAAATTTATTTAACGTTATAAAATCCATTTTTATTAGTTACCATTTGCAGATATGGAAATTATTATGTTTGAAAAAGAAAAAAAAAAAAAAAATTTTTTTTTTTAATGAATAAAAAAGAGATTTTGTGAATTTGATAAAATTCTTACAAAAATCTAGACACCACCCCAACAAGAATTTATCCAGAAGAATCCAACTTTCATAGTTATGGATGGCCAAAATAATCCATTATAATTTTTCTATCTCCCTCGAACAGTGTCCTAATCTAATAATAACAAACTATAAAAGCCAAGTACGGCCAAGGATGGAATACTGTTGCCATATCTGGGCAGGAGCTGCCAAAAACAGCCTATCATGCCTTGACAGAGTACAAAATAGACTTCGTGGTTTAGTGGGGGATGCCCTTTTCTCTACCCTGCAACCCCTCTCCCACAGAAGAGACGTTGCAAGCCTATCCTTGTTTTATCGTTATTTTCATGGCAGGTGCTCGTCTGAACTCCAATCCCTGGTCCTCCCTCGCCAATCTTTCACGAAAAACACCCGTCTAGCTGAATCCACTGTGAAAAATTTCCCCCACTCTATATCTGTGCCTAAATCAAAACGCGGATTTCATGAACAAAGCTTCTTTCTTAGAACTGCACGCCTGTGGAACTCTGTTCCGTTTGCCTGCTTCCCTCCGGACTACAACTTGGATGTCTTCAAGTCTAATGTTAACAAATTCCTAATGAACCGCCCCCCCCCTAATTAAACACTTCATCAAATCTCCTCACTAACGTAATGTACTTGCAATAACCCTTATCCCTGAGTGGCTTCCGGGCCCTTGATAAGTGGTGATCACTGTGTAAAAAAAAAAAAAAAAAAAAAAAAAACTATAGGTGACAAGATATAGGCACAAAGTATGAAATTTAGATTTAAATTAGTGACGTTTAAAAAATGTGAAATAAAATAAAAGCATTGAGTGTCAATACAAATCCCACAGTGGAAGAAACAAAGAAATATTGCAAAAAGAGTGAAAAATACTCTGACAAGATATAGTGTACCCATCTTTGTCACTCTTGGTTTTGTATCACTAGACTAGGTGGTTCTTATTTAAAATCAAACCTAATTAAAAATACAAAAACAGAGAAATACATTTATGATCTACATATTTCTCATGGCATGAAGATGTCATATTCCAAAAATTATGTAAATTGATAAAGTAGGATTTTTTTTTTTTTATAACTAAAATCAAAATTTACGATTTTTATATATACAAAAGGTTTATAATTATTTTCATTACAAACAAAATCTCGCTAGTCGAATCGAGTTGCCCGCCCTTGAATTTTAATCTATAAATATAAAAGCGAAAATGTTTGTGTGTGCGTTTTCGTGTATGTCCAAGAAAGGATTTTTTCTGCTTGCTTTTCGCTCAGGTTGCTTCTTCTTAAAACTTTTTATATCACGCCTAAATGATAATATGTACAAGTTACGAACTGGCATTGCATGTGCCCGACTTACAAAACTTAAATATTCAACAGTTTTCAATCGCCGCACGTCGATTCGAGTTTTTCGTATAAAGAAAGAAGCGAACAGACTCGCGGTAAATAAAACACTGTCCCGCACTCCAAGTTGACGTCATTAAATCGTCAAAAACACGCACCTGCCGTTAAACGTTTTTTTTTCACACTTTATTATTTTCCAACTGCGCATCAAGGCTTCGTTTCTTTTTTAAAACAAACACCCGGCCAACGATTTTTGTTTTCATTTACCCAAAAACACACACACCTCCCAACACCCGGGCAACGCCAGGTACCCCATGCTAGTATGTTTTAAAATAATGTGGCAGTTCTTGGCTTGCTTGTCATGAAATTTGATTTTCTTAGTTAAAAAAAAACAAAAACAAAAAAACTACTTGATCAATTTTTGGAATATGAAATACATGTTCCGTGATGGGTACGTAAATCAAAGATTTGTAATTTTTTTTTTTTTTTATATTAAGTTGAATTCTAAAACCGACTGGGTTAGTGTTTCGGGAGAGATGAAGAAATGCAAAAAGATTATAGGCCTTTCTTATTTGATGAAAAAAAAAAAAAAAAATGTTAGAGCTTTTAGAAATGTCAAGTTTAATCAGATAATTCTTTTATTTGCATTATCGATCAATAACCAGTAATTTTAACTGTAAAGGTTTTTTTTTTTATTACGATAAAAAATTGGAATAAATGCGCTTTGAAAAGTTTTACTAAGGAAGGGGGACAATCAGCAATGTTAAACGGAGGAAAAATGGGTGCTTGTTAAGGCAGAGTCGACAGATCGACTTTTAAAAAATATGTCGTTTTAAGCAAAAACAATACCACAAACTTAATTGTCATGCTGAAAATAGTAATATATCCAAAAATTATGAAAAATCATTGAATAGAAAGTTATTTATAGTTAAAAGTCAATTGGGTAAAATCGCATGTTTACTTAGATGCTATAAATTAGACGGTAGGAGTCTACATGCAGGGGACATAACTCCAAAAGGTACTTGTGTCATGGCTGCAATATTTGTTGTCTGTAATGAGAGACTTTTTTTTTTTTTACAAAAAACAGAATAGCAATTGTTCTACTCGGTGAATTTTCTTAATTTTTAACATGACAATTAAGTACAATATTTTTTTAAAAAATCGATTTGTTCACTATATTTTAACAAGCAGGAAAATGTTTATTTATATCAGATTAGTTTATAAAAAACGAAGACCAAAATCTATTTTGTAGCCATTAAATATCTGTTTCGTTTGTCGTATTCGGATACTTTGGATGACTGTTCTCATCTCAAGCATTATTTGTACAACATTTTGGTCTATGTAACCTCTGACCTTCTTCGAGTATATCTTGCCGAACTCGGGAATCTTTCTTGAAGGTTCAATCCTCAGTTCGAGAGACCTCAAATACAGTTGTGAATTACTCAAAACTTCTAGCCAGTCATGGCTGACAGAACGAGAGCATGCTACCCTTGTGGATTAAATAAAGGCTTCTGTTCAAAATTCTGTGCCGATTTCTAAGTTTGACAGAAAGATTTACGAGAGCGACAAAATGCACTTGAATTAGGTTGAAGGTTACATTAACGAAAACGTAAAAATCTTAAGATGAGAACAGTAGTTTGAATAATCCAAATAATACGAATAATCAATCCTCATCTAAAAAATTCAAAACCATAAGGGTTTAGTTGTTTGGCAGCATAATTAATCCTTTTGCCGTTATTTAATGATTAAGTACATTAATTATCGGAAACAATTCATTGAATACAAGTTGACATTTTTTGGAAGGAGAGGAGTTCTAATGCAGAAGTGAACATGATAGATAAGCTAGGCTTTGAACTTGGTGTTTCAGATTATCATAATTCACGACGGCATCATCACACAAATCATATTATTCCGCACATTATATTTTTTCACCTGGCTGCGACAAGTTAAATTTAGCCTAAATTTTATTTTATTTTTTTTTAATATAAAAATTCATTAAAAAAAAGTTCGATATTTGAAAATTATTTCATCTCCATTTTGAAGATGAGCAAAATAGACCAGCATTCATTTTTTTTTCGTCGTCTTTAAATATGTTTTTTTTTCTCTATATACCCTGCTTTGGGGCCAGGGACCAGTTTTATTTTTCTTTTGTTTTTGGAAAGAGTTTAGTTGCTTCCAAGATGTTGACAACTGTAAGGATGGCAACTGATTATCATGAAAAGAAACATTTCTCTGATTCTCCTCCGATTTTAACCAAACAAAAATTTTTTTTTGTTTTTATTCCTTCTTGAAAAGATTCATGATTAAAAAAACAAAAAAAAAACAGCTTCATTAAAAAATTTGAGAATTGTTTTTTTTTTTTAAATAAAAAATTGTTATTTCTATTTAGAATTTGACTTCATAAAAAGAAAATACGGAAAAATGTGTATAGCCGTCAGAGAACGAGCATGTCATATCCCAAAAATCACCTAAATCGATCAAGTAGTTTTTTTTTTGTTTTTTTTCTAACTAAGAAAATCAAATTTCATGACAAGCGAGCTGAAAGCCACCATGTTGTTTTAGAACACATTAAAATTCAACGGCGGACAACTCAATTCAACTAGCAAGATTTTGTTTGTATTAAAAATAATTAAAACCTCTTGTATATATAAAAATCGTAAATTTTATTTTTTAGAATAAAAAAAAAATTACTTGATCAGTTTATACGATTTTTGGAAAATGACATCTTCGTTCTGTGATGAGTATGTAAGTATTTTCCTGTATTTTATTTTTTTGAATTAGGTTACTTTTAAGTATGATAACTTCTGTAGGATTATCATTATTATTATGACATTTCATAATTAAAGAGTTGGATCGGTTGTTGACTACTGACACATGCTTCACGCTTCCCGGAATTTGACAAAACTTCACCCGTGCTTACACTTGTGAGGAGATGCAATACACCTGAGTATTGTACACAATGATTTCATTTTTTTCCCCATTTTTTTTATTTTTTTTTTTTACTTTTTTCTATTTTTATGTTAGTTTTTATTTTTGCCCACCATTTTTTTGTTTTTATTTTCTTAATTAAAAAGAAAAAAAATTATTTTCTTTTCTTCTGTGTTTGTTTTCTTTTGTTTTTTTGTTTTTTTGTTTTTTTTATTGAATGTCTTAGCGATCAAAGGAGCCCCACTTGCCCCCAATAGCAAAATACTAGGAGGCTTCAGTAACTTCCTGTATGGCTTGCTGTTCTGCATCCGTTGGCACATGGGCTGGCTGTTGGATAAATATGTGCTGTTGGTTGGGGGCTACCTGGACCTGTTGGATTTGATACACAGGCTGTAAAAAAAAAAGGTGAAATAAAATCAACATTTAATTTTGTTGTTTTGCTTAGAAACATTTACAAGACAGTACAGAGAGTGAGGGAGAGAGTGAAAGAGGGGGAAAAGGTGTGAGGGAGAGAGTGAAAGAGGGGGAAAAAGTGTGAGAAAAAATATAAATTTGTATGACACAGCTTGGTACATGTAATGGTAGCGTAAAGTGACAAAATGTATACTTCCAGCTTGTTGCTGAGCTCAACACAAAATGCAAATGTCTGCACTCATGTCTGTGATATACATATAGACATCAGGGGAGATCACCATTAGTTACTTCCTATTCAGGGGGAGATCATCCCTGGTTGCCTCATGTTGTCAGGGACAGACAACTCATACCTATGTAATATGATTTTTGACCGGTTTGCTTCTGTTGTTAACACTGTTTTCAGCAGTTTTTTCTTGCAATCGGTTACTGACAAAAAGGTTGCCAACATCAATAGTGAAAGTTGTTCCAAGGAACCGAGTGGATTTGAATTTGGCAAGCCTAGGTCATCAGTTCATATTGGCATCCTTTTCATCACGGCCACCTTCCAGAGAAAGGGAGGGAGAGAAGAGAAGGAAGGAAGGAGGAGAAGGAGAAAAAATGAGAGGGAGAGAGGGAAGAGAGGAAGAAGGAAAGAGAGTGAGAGAGAAAAGGAGGAGATAAAGTGAGGGACAGATAGAGAGGAAATAAGATGAAATGTATACATTCCGTACGCAGTCTATGAAGTGTGATGCATGAAAAAGATGTACGCATATACGCACAAAAATTAAGAAAGAAAACATGTTACATGCTTTATTTTTAAATCGTTACAAAATTAGAGTGAAAATCCATAACTAACATATAAAGTTATCTGGTCAGATTTTCAAAATCAGACCTAAGTAGCATTTAAACTGACAAATCAAACTTTTCTAATAAGATAAATTAACTTTTCGGAAAAGCAAAATGACTTTATGAAAAGTCAGAGCAACGTGAGCAGTTTTCTTGGCTTTTGGTTAAGAGTAAAGTGTAGGATCTGTTCTGATGTTAAATTTCATCTTTTCTATTCTCGGCTCGTGAAGGATGAAGTGCTTCTAGCCTGAGGCAAAGTTTATTTTTTATTCCAACCCAGAGTGTTTCTTTTTGGAAAACTGGATTTTCTTCACATTTAAAAACTGATCTTGTGTCTAACTTCGTCTTCATGAGAAGGCAAGTAAATAGAAAAAAAAAAAAAGAAGAAATTTTATAGAAATTATGCACTCATAAAAGGTCACCACTTATCAAGGCCCGGAAGCCACTCAGGGATAAGGGTTATTGCATGTACAGTACGTTATACGTTAGTGTTGAGATTTCATAAAGTGTCTACTTAAGGGAGCGGTTCATCAGGAATTTGTTTACGTTGGATTTGAAGACATCCAAGTTGTAGTCAGGTGGGAAACAGGCAGACTGAACAGAGTTCCACTGGCGTGCTGTTCTAAGAAAGAAGCTTTGTTCATGGAATCTACGTTTTGATTTAGGCACAGATAGAGAGTGGGGAAAATTTTTGACAGTGGATTCATGATTAACAGAGAGATGTGAATGACCAACGATAAAAAGAAAAAAAAAAAAAAAAAAAAAAAAATCTGTATAACGTTCCCAATCTAAAGGAGGGAGGATTCTAACACCCCTCCCCCATATCCTAATCTCCTACCCCCATGCGTAGAAATTTTACGTAAAATGATCCTCCATTCCCAAGTTATTCTAGCTTTTAGGGTACCTATTTACTATGCCTCCCCATGGGACAGAGTTAGACATCAGGGTCGTTTTTTAACGTGGAGAAAAGGTACAAAAATTAAAATTGTCTCAGTCGTGAAGGATTTCTCCTCCACCGAAAGAGAACAAGAAATAGAAGTGCAGCATCCGAAGAACAGATACTACACTTTGATCTTGTCCCGAAGATCAGATACGAAATCAATTCTAGCTTTTAGGGTAGTTAACCAAAATCTTTTTGCTACGGAAGATAAATTCAGTGCCTATTTTTTAGGAAATTGGGATGGGCAGATGGGGTCACAGTAAAAGGTTGCTAAAACAAAAATCATTTATCGTTACACTAGGGTGGGGTGGTAAGACCCCTTTAAAAATAAATTTTCTTTGACCTATTACTAACCCTAAATTTAAATAGCAACTCAGAAAAAAAAAAAAAAAAAAATACTTATAAAACCACATATATAATCACTTAAAAAAACCTTCCTCCTAAAAATATGCACAGAATTTATTTTCCATAACAAAAAAAAAGTTAGCTGCTTTAAAATGCTAGATGTTAGAAAGAGAAGTGTATATGTGGGGTTAGGGTTTATGTGTGTGAAGTCATTCTTTGATGAAATAAAAGTCTTCTAACTCTACCTTATTATTACTCTGCGTTATAAATCGTTTAAACATGGCGCAAAAAAAAAAAAGAAAGCAAAACAAATCAAGCCGAGACAGAAGGAGAAAGAAAACGAGAAATAAAATCGAGCTGCCAAATGCCAAAAATAATGACTTAAAGCTTTAGTAATTAAACAGAAATCTGTTTTTGCTTAAAAAGGAAACCCCCAAAAACATCCTTTCCTGAATTCCAAGAAAAGGCAGAATTATGCTAAAACAAAGCTTTCACATCCCTAAATTCAGAAGTCAGAGAAAGATTTTATTAGATCATTAGTTCCCTGGCACATAGCTCTATTTCTAATCTTTAACTTCTAATAGAATTTTCCACTTTTCTGCTTAGTCTAACCCGTGGAAAATTCCGTTTTTAACATTTTTTTAAAAACACCTTTGTCCAATATTGGTTCATTTTTTTTATAATATGCAGTCCAATGGTAAAAGCTGTTGCTGACACCAGAGATGGCAGTACAGTTTTAGTTACCAAATAATGTGTTAGCGTTTCTAAGTAGTAGCTCAAAAAGACACGGTATCCAAAATGTAATTTGACGTATGAAAAAAAAAAAAAAAATACTAATACTAAATTTTGTTAATCAGTTAATAATAATCGTAATGTTGATTTATCTGTTTGCTTACCTGAGTCGTTGAGTATTGCTGCTGTTGTTGTTGCTGCTGCTGTTGCTGTGCAGCTCCGAGAATCTGGTCGTTTTGTTGTTGCGAAGTTTGTATGATGAGCGGTTGATTTGTTGGTTTACCTTGTAAGTGCATTTGGAACGCTTGCAATTGAGCTGCGGTTAATTGAATCTGCGCGAGGAAAATAAAAAGATTTTAAAATGTTTTAGATTTAATCAATCTTTTTTTTTTTTTTGTTTTAGCAAAAAAAAAATAAAATAAATATAATTATACTAGATTTCTTGAGGTAGGGAAAAGATAGATAGATAGAGAGAGAGAGAAAGAGAGAGAGAGCGGAGGTGACAAAAGGAGAGAGGTTGAGACTCAGAGATAGAGAGTGGAGAGACAGAGAGAAAAAAATTATTATAATGCACAGCCAGATAGTTGTCACTGAGTTGAACCCTACATAGTCATTTTCTTATGTATTAGTAAGCCAGTAAAAAAAAAAAAAAAAAAAAAAAAAAAAAAACTTACACGGGATTTCTTGGAGTGGGAGGGGGAGAGAGAGAGAGGGAAAGGATTATTATGATGCATAGCTAGGTAAGTTGTCACTGAGTTGATCCCCATGTAGAGAAATAGAGAGAGAGATCAAGAGAGGGGGAGACAGAGAGAA
Organism: Euprymna scolopes; assembly: GCF_053919585.1. Lineage (NCBI taxonomy): Eukaryota > Metazoa > Mollusca > Cephalopoda > Sepiida > Sepiolidae > Euprymna > Euprymna scolopes. Next base: position 119,996,260 of record NC_136498.1, on the reverse strand, counting down.
GGAGAGGAGAGAGAGAGAGGGGGGGATTATTATGATACATAACCATGTAGTTGTCACTGAGTTGATCCCTATGTAGAGAGAGAGAGAGAGAGAGAGAAGGAAGGAAACAAATAGAAGATGGGAGACAAAGAAAGAGAGGGGCAAAAGAAAGAAGTGGAGGCAATAAGAGGTGGGGGGGGGACAGAGACTATTATGATGTATAGCAGATAGTTGTCACTGAGTTGATCCCTATGGAGTCATTTTCTTGGGGTGGAGGAAGATAGAGAGGTAAATATATAGAAAGAGGGGAAGAGAGAGAGAGGGCAGGCAAAGAGAAGGTGAGAGAGGCAGGGGGGGGGGCCATAGAAAGAAGGAGAAAGAGATTATTATGATGTATAGCGAGGTAGTTGTCACAGAGTTGATCCCTATGTAGTTATTTTCTTCCAAAACATCATTTAACAATTACTATAAGTTCAATCAACTCAAAATCATGACTCACTATTTATCAGACTGTGGATAATTTCGGTAGCTAAAAAAAAGCTATTTCATACGTTTTTCATTTCAATTATTCTATTAGTATTTGGGAAGGAGGTATCGAAACAAAAAAACAACTAATTTTATTGGCCTTAACTTGGTCTTTAGGCTAGGAGCAAAGTGTAGTATCTGTTCTCATGCTACACTTAATCGTTTTTCTTCTCGGTCAGTGAAAAAGTTCTTCTAAACTGAGAAAATTTGTATTTTTGTTCTAATCCAGTGTCTCTTTTTTAGGAGCTGGATTTTCCGCAGTTTAAAAACTGACCTTGTGTTTAACTTTGCTTTAATGGGGTGGCACGTAAATAGGAACAACTAATTTTATTTAACTTTTTTTTTTTTTTTTTTTTTTTATTTACCTGAACATGCGTTTCCTCCTTTTATTAAGTTATTTTCAAAACAACCTGATCCGGAATTGAACTTTTTCTTTTTGACAGTTTGAACTGTAATGAACACCGTTCGAGCGTAACGGCCACGTTACAGTGCTACATAATTAAAATTTTGCACATACATAATGGAAAACCTAACACGATCAACCCTTTGTAAATCATACTCAAATTAACTTTCATATTCGCAAATTGTTGCAGCTGAGTAATATGTAACTATTGAAATAAGCAAACATATATCTGTGTTGCTTAAATAGAAAATCAAATGATGAATACGTACAGGTAAATGCTGGATTTCTCCCGAAGGAGTGACAATTTGTTGGATTACTTGAGCGTGTTGGATTTGTTGTTGAACTTGCTGCTGCTGCTGCTGTTGTTGTTGAACTTGCTGCTGTTGGACTTGTTGCTGCTGCTGCTGCTGTTGCTGTGGTTGTTGCGTGATAGTCTGAGGTTGGTGCGACACAGCCTGTTGAGTGATGGTTTGTGTCACATTAGTCTGTGGTGTCGGGGTTGGAGACGCTGCTGGAGGTTGGTTCTGCGTTGGAACCGGAGATGTTGGAATTTGAATGATGTTTGGATTTCCGAGGGTCACAAGTTCGTAGCCGTGTGCATTGTTCTGGAAGATATAACCAAATAGCAACGTATTTATTAATAAATCGGAAAACATTTAAATTGTGATAATTCAAAAAATTAAAGAAATTATTTGCTGGAAGCCTACATCATCATTGTTTAACATTTGTTTCCATGCTAACATTGGATTGGACGTTTCTGCTTAATGGTTCAGTCTTATGCAAGGCCTAGTCATAATCTCAACTTCCTAAAGTCATCCATAACTGACTCCATGTCTTACATGGTCTATCCTTCCATTTAAATCCATCAATCTCAATAAACCTACATCTGCTGAGTGGGTTTACCTCATCCATCCTTTCAACATATACATACCACCTAAATCTATAATTGTGTGTGTGTGTGTGTATGTATATATATATATATATATATATATATATATATATATATATATATATATATATATTCCCCCAAACTTCTGGCCTTGATGGACAGGAGACTAAAACTTGCTGCTACGGTTTCAAATGATCTGAAATAACAGCAATGAGAGACTTGATTCCAAATATTTCTCATGTGTTATATCTCTCCTCTTTTGGAAATAGGGTACGAGTATGAATATCTCCAGCATCAAATAATCGTTATACACTGTGAAATTTACTTCATGTATGAAAACCAAAGAAAGAAAGTTCCAGACTAGTGATGCAAATTCCAAGTGCAGCCACACCATAGACAACCAAGGAGCATTTAACAAATGTCATGCTAAGTGATGCTAAAACATGCTCGGGCTTCTTGTCAACTTTCGAGACAGACGTGTTTCGTCAAATGCAAATTGTTGCCGACAATAATGCTCAGCTCATGTTCACAAGAAAACGTCTTAATATTAGTGTTGTGGAGGAAGCACGTTGCCGCTGGATATTTTCCTCTTTCCAAAATGCACGACTGTACACTTGTACACGATTAGTTTCTATTGCCAGTCTTTGATACATTGCTGCATTTTGTCGAGGTTAGATTGCAAGAGAGATTTTTAAAATACAAGATCTGTCTGGTTTCTATCTCTGTGCACAGCTTGATGTCATCTTCATCATATTTCAGTACTGTGGTGTTCTTTAATGTAAAAAGAGAAAAGATAGATAAATAATAAAAAAATAATACTTACGTTTCCTAAACTAACAGCATTTCCGCCAGATTGTGCCACTTGAATTTGGAAAGGAGACTGAATTATATGACCACCTGGAAGATTAAAAAAAGTAGCAAATATTTAGATTATTTGAACAATTGCTCTCATCTTAGATTTTTATATTTACATGAGGGCAGAGTTAGACACAAGGTCGGTTTTTAATGTGGGGAAATCTAAGCTCCCCAAAAAGGGGCACTCTGGATAGGAACAAAAATAAAAATTGTCTCAGTCAAGAAGGACTTCTCCTCCACTGACCGAGGATAGAAAATGTGAAATGCTGTATCAGAACAGGTACTACACCTTGCTTCCAGCCAAGATGTTATTCTCACATTTTGGCCAATGTAACTGACTTACTTCAGGTGATTTTTGTTGAATTCTGGGAATTTTTATACCAAAATTGAGAATAAATTTTGAATTTCAAACCTTTTATTTAATACACGGAGGTAACTTGTCCTAATTTCATCAGTAAATATGTTGAAAGATATGAACGACAATTTCAATCATATATTTTATACAAAGATCTAAAAGTCTTGAATTAATATAATAGATTTTTAAAAGAATTATTATTTTAATATTTAGGTGTCAATGAAATGTTGCTATTTTTGTTATTTTTATTGACACACACAGGCAAAAGGTTATTTTTAATCAAGTTAATCAAAAACCATGAAAATTTTAGTGGGTTTCTTTTTAAATTTTCTTTTTAGCAAACATTTAAAAAATTACAAATTATAACAAGGGAGATAATTATTTCCTGAAAACATGGAAAATCTTAGGATAATTTAGCAAAACTCAATTTTCGCTAATTGTTTTCCAAAACGGTTTTTATTAATACATTTTCTACCTGATCATTTGTCATATTTTTTTTTTTTTTGACATGTTCATTCCTGCAACATGAATATTAAGTCAATACCATTAGTTTTACTTAAAATTCAATATTTCGATTTTCAAATTTCACTCTAATAATAAAGAAACGTTGGGTTTGTATTACTGTACACATAGATTCGAAAAAGTTGTCAAAAAACAAATATATAACAAATAAATGTTATCAAAGGCAAGATAAGTTACTTTTCTGCCAAACTGGATATATTTTTTGTGTTTTTATTCAATCTAACATATTTATTCAGCTCGAAAAACATACAGTGTTTACCGATGTATTCGAAAATTCAAGATGGCGTCTCACACCCTCTTTAACACCGTAAGTATGGAAAAGGGTGTTATAAATAAAAAACTATACAAAATACTATTAAAAACCCGTCAAATATATGTCAACCTATGTCACGGTAACATATATTGAGCAAGTTTTTAACAGTATTTTATCCGTTTTTTTATTTATAACTTCTTTTCCCACACTTATCGTGTTAAAGAGAGAATAAGACGCCATCTTGAATGTTCCAATACATTGGTAAACACTGTATGCTTTTCGAGCTGAATAAACATGTTAAATTTAATAAAAACACGAAAAATATATCCAGTTTGGTAGAAAAGTAACTTATCTTGCCTTTGATAACATTTATTTGTTATATATTTGTTTTTTGACAACTTTTTCGAATCTATGTGTACAGTAATACAAACCCGAAACGTTTTTTTTAAAGCACAAATTCACAAACTTTTTCCGAGACAAAGGGAAATAAATGTGGAAAGATAATGATTTTCATAAAATTATTTTAATTGAAGAATTCTTTTCATTTTTTAAAAATTATTATTTCAATATTTATATGTCAATCAAATGTTGCTATTTTTGTTTTTAATGTCGCACACATGCACAAGGTTATTTTTATTAAATACATGGCGGTAGATTGTCCTCATTTCATCAGTAAATATGTTGAAAGATATGAACGACAATTTCAATATTTTTTTATACCAAGATCTAAAAATTTTGAATTAATATTTTTAAGAGAATCATAATTTTAATATTTATGCGTCAATCAAATGTTACCATTTTTGTTGTTTTTATCGACGCACACATGCACAAGGTTATTTTTAATCAAGTGAGGTTGAGAGACTCCGGAAGCCCTTTCTTTAAGAGAACCAAATTCTTTATATGAAAAAATAAAATGGCTGCAGACATTTAACTATTGATCTCCTTTTTACAGGATAGATTTGATACATAACTGCAGGTGTAAAGAGTTTCAGGAGGGTTCATGAAAAAAATATATAAAAAAAAATATATAAAAAAATGCAACAATTTTTGATTAATAAAAAAAAAAAAAAAATGTGTATAAACATTATTATTAGTTTGTGTTAAAATTTGAAATTAATGTTTTTCATATTCATTTTAGAAATTATCTTGTTAGTGCTCCGTGAAAACCTTTGCCCTGCTCAAGGGCTCCATGGTGTCCTGAAGCTTGCGAAACCCTAAGCTAGATTACAGCACATCCATTTCTAGCTATGCAAGTTAATGTGACATTAGAGTATATACTCACAAACCCATTGCCCCCAATGCACCCTCCACTCTGTCCGACCCATTTGTCGCAACCGTGCAATAAAAAGACACCATTGTATACTAGCGGGGAATGCCCAGCTTTGTTAGGTCGTAAAATGTGTAAACGTAGCCCTTTCAACACTGCATTATCAAATAAATACTAGCAAGCGTGTACCATTTTAACAGTAATTGGATTTTTTTTATCAACCAGAAGAGAATTAAAACGTTTTTACCTTGACTTAGTACGACAGGAAAGCCGTCACTAGAAAGATGAATTTGCTGAGGTTGTGGCGTTTGAGGTTGTGGAGTCGGTGTAGTTGATGGTTGCGGCTGGGCAACAACTACAGTCTGATGTTGCACTTGTTGCTGCTGCTGCTGCTGCTGCTGTTGTTGCTGCTGCTGCTGCACATGTACTTGTTGCACTGGTTGCTGAGTTTGTTGTTGCTGCTGCTGCTGCTGCTGAACTTGCACCTGTACTTGCTGAACCTGCTGTTGTACCTGTGGCTGCACATGCTGCTGCACTGGTTGCTGCTGTTGTTGCTGTACCTGCTGCTGCTGCTGTTGTTGTTGTTGCTGCTGACTCTGTTGGGCCAACTGAAGGTAACAGTGGAGTTGATCCGATAGTACTGACGTTGTCCTAACAGCCTCATCCTAGAAAATAGAAACGAAGGAGAAAAAACAACATTTGTTAAAAAAAATCTAATCAAAAATTTCTTACGACTTATCTATATATCCAGAAAAGTGAGAATGTGTGTGTGTGTGTGTGTGTGTGTGTGTGTGTGTGTGTGTGTGTGTGAGAGAGAGAGGACAATTCTCAACCTACATACTCAAATTTTGGATCTACAGACTTGAAATTTTGGTATAAAGGGTATTCAGACATGTGAAACTTTTTAAATCAGTTTTCATCCAGGAAAAAGGGCTGCTAAGAGGGCAAAATTAGTAGGTTTGAAAACATTTTTTAAAAATCGTGTCAAGCTGGTCTAATGGTTATTGTTCTTGACTCACTGTTTTTAGGTTTTGATTTTGATTTCAGCTTGAGTATTTCTTTTTTACTTACAAGAAGTGAACTATTTAGAAAAAGACATAATACTTACATGACCGTCTCAATTTCTTTTAAGAAGTATATAACACTATGTTTAATACCGGGCAATGCCTAGTACATCTTCTAGTACATATAGAAAAGTGAGAATGTGTATGTGCGTGATTGGAAAATTCTCAAACTATAACACATTTTTCATCTACAAACTTGAAATTTGATATATAGGTTATTCAGACATGTAGAAAACTTTTAATCAGTTTTCATCCAGAAAAAAAGGGCTGCTATGGTGTCAAAATTGAAAAATTGGGCAACGTCGGGCAGCCTGCTAGTATTGTATATTACTGCCTTTGTGCTTAAAACAATGACAAGAAACATTTATATGTAAAAATATAATGGTATACTTTTATACACATATATAAATAAAGCAGTAGATGCATGTGTGTCTAACCAATAAACTCTTAAACTTTTTTTTTTTTTATATATATGGGGGTCACCACTTATCAAGGCCCGAAGGCCACTCAGCGATAAGGGTTATTGCGTGTACAGTAATCAATGAGATAGTATTGTAGTAATTATTAGTATTGGGGGTTTTGATAGAGTGTCTTACTTAGGGGGGTGGGGCGGTTTGTCAGGAGTTTGTTTATGTTGGACTTGAAGATGTCCAAGTTGTAGTCAGGTGGGAAACAGGCAAGCGGCAGAGAGTTCCACTGGCGTGCAGTTCTAAGAAAGAAGCTTTGCTCATGGAATCTACGTTTGGATTTAGGCACAGATAAAGATTGGTCACTTCTGGTCACATAACACTAAAATTAACAGGAAATAGTAATCATTCATCAAAAATGGTTTATAACGAGTAAAATCTTTGTTTGGATGGATGGATAACGCATACAGAAATATGTCGGCAAGTTGAAATGCAAAATGTTCATTTCAACTTGCCAACATGTTTCTATTATTAATTCAGTTATTGCAGACTATTATCCTCATCTTAGTTGTTGTTCACAATGTTTTGGCCAACTATTCCTCTGGCCTTCGTCAGGTGGTAACCGCGACGGGATAGGAACTCCGAATCTCCTAACTGCATTCTCAGCAATTACTGCCATCCATAGTTGTTGTCGTCTCACCACGTTTTGGTCAAGTAAGCCCAAAGATGACCAGAGGCTTACTTGATCAAATCGTGGTGAGAGGACAACAACTATGGATGGCAGTAATTGCTGAGAATGCAGTTAGGAGATTCAGAGTTCCAATCTTGTCGCGGTTACTACCTGACGAAGGCCAGAGCAATAGTCGCCCGAAATGTCGTGAAACAACAACTAAGAAAAGATGAGAATAATAGTCCGCAATAAATAAATTAATAAACAATACTCATCTCAATAATGAATTCCAATAATAATAAAAAAATATATTTCTATTAGTTTTACGCATGCGCAAATTCAATCATAGCTTGAAGTGGTTTGATTTTAAATCTTTCTTATCTATCTGTCGAGTTAGCTCAAATGGTAAGGAATGCAGCAGAAGCACTAAATGTTTTGGTCTTGATTCTAACTGATGACACCCAAGTCGTTTTTTTTTTTTTTTAAATCTTTTGAAATCATTATTATATATTATGTACAATAAATTATTCAATAGAGAATTGGCTTCCTATTAATACAAAATCTGCATGAATTAAAATATATTTAAGCATATTTTACGACCTAACAAAGCTGGGCATTCCCCGCTAGTATACAATGGTGTCTTTTTATTGCACGGTTGTGATAAAAGGGTCGGACAGAGTGGAGGGTGCATTGGAGTTGATAGAAGTTGATGTCTCCAATTCGCTAGTGAGTAACCTTCTCTTTGATCTCAATTTGGTCCAGTTGAAGTTGATATAGCATTTTTGAACACCCACAATTGTAATTGCCTTTTTTTGGATATGTAGTCTGTTGTGTTTGGAGAAACTGTGATGTCAGGATAACATAGAATTCATTGTATTTTTAAACATAATTTGTTCATGGCAGAAACATTAAGTTAATAACAGACGATATTGAATGCCTGGCAAAGTCAGCCATGTTGCTTTTTTCTTTCCAGAACTCTCTAGTCTTTACAAGGATCTATAAAGGCTGATAACTCTTCCTTTCTTTATTCAGAGTTATTCCCCCTTTTATCGCAATAACATACTCAATGAAGCGACGCCCACTATGGTACAGGATATGACATTATTTTATCATTTATTTAGTAACAGGCATATTTCTTCTGCTGCATCCGCAGGTAACCTTTGCAGTTTTCTCTGCATCAAACCAGTAGACATTTTCTGGCCAGTAAAATGAGTAAGTAAAATCTAAAATTCTTAAAATAGCCCCCCCCCCGCTTCATGACCATGGGGGGAGGTAGTAGTAGTAGTAGTAGTAGTAGGAATCTTTGACACAAACGCATAAGCACTAATTAGGGTTCCCTATTAGAAGTGATGCCCATGGGGCCCCACTTCTGTTGAGTGAGCGATGTAACCCGTAAGCTCTCTCTTCCCATGGTGGGGTATCATGGCAAGTTCGGTAGCTCTATGTCAAACGGTGTAAGCGTGCATAGGGTTCCCATTTATACTTATAAATCATCTGGATGTCAAATCATCCAGAGTTTGACATCCATGTCCCCAGATTTTGTTGAGTCGGTGAACATCACAAAAATGAAGAAATCCTAAAAATTAGACCAAGTTGTTTTTATGTTTCGGAATTTTTTAGATGAGGATTCGTTATTCGTATTTTTTGGATTCTTTGGACTGTTGTTCTCATCTTGACTGTCATTTTCATAACGTTTCAGTCAATGTAACCTTCGACCTTCTTCAGGTGTATTGTGTTGAACTCAAGAATCATTTTCACAACGTTTCAGTCAATGTAACCTTTGACTTTTTTCAGGTGTATCTTGTTGAACTCGGGAATTTGGACGGAATGGAGAGCATGCTATCCCTATGAAATTAATAAAGTGTTCCGTTCGAGATTCCATACAAATTCCCGAGTTTGACAAGATACACCTGAAAAAGGTCGGAAGTTACATATACCAACACGTGAAAAATGACACTCAAGATGAGAACAGTAGTTTGAAGAATCCAAATAATACAAGTTGTTTTTGATTTAGAGCATTTTTTATTTAATGTAAATCTTGCGCGACATTACCTAGGCGACATTTTAATAATCACATTTTCTTGAATATTTTTCCCTTTTGTTACAAATTTTCTCATTTTGTTTTTTATGGGGATAGGGCATCCTACTGGATGCCAGACATTCACCAACAATTTCAGTTACTCCAACTGAGAGATCTTTTTTAAGATTCTAACTGTTCCTTGGAGTGCAATTGTTTGTATTCCTCTTGCACTTTGTTCACTGGGTATATTCATTAGGTACAGTTTGGAACATGATGGAACCCTGAAAATTCACTCAGGTAAATTTTTTGTACCTGAGAAATCCAAAACTGGCATCAGGTTTGCTCAGAAATGAAGTCTTCGGTGTAATTTTATCAAATTTTGGAACTCTTAACATGTGTACCAATATGAGGGGTGAAAAATTATGTGGCTGATATAATTTCCAGATTTTAATCCTAGCAATTTTTTTCTTTTTCATCACATCAAGTGTGAGAAAAACACATAATGCCCCGCTTGACAACTGCCAACCCCAAAGCCGTTTCCAGTTTTCTTCTTCTTCTATGTCTTCTCTTTTGGCTGTGTCGTCGTAATCTTTCACATTGGTGGCTGCCGAAGGGGTGCACATGAGTTCACAATAAAACAACTCCAAAGAAAACGACACCTTCTGTAAATAGCAATTGCACTCTGGGTGTGTGTGTAACACCATCTAAATACGAAGACACCATCTAAATGTAACGTGATCGACCTGAGGGAGCGATTTGCCCCTTATTGGGGAGGTTGAGACTTCCCTGGGACCTAAGAAAGGCCGGGTAAATATGCTAAAATTGTTAAATTAATCCCGGACGACAGCAGATATAAAATGACTTGAATTGAAAGATATATATTTGGATTATTGTCAGAATCAGATATGTTTTGTTTTATTGAAAGGCCAGATGTATATTTTGCTATTTGGAAAAATTCAACAACAGGAAATGTTAGAATAATAGTGGTGACATTCGTCTGGCCTGAAGAACCCCGGCCCAGGTGTTCTGAATGACAGCCGTTGACCTTGGAGGTCATGGGAATAGATATCATTTTGGGTCTCAGATTTCAAGACTGGTAATATTGGCTGAACTACAAACTCGCAATTCGCATCTGGGGATTCCCCCAGATACGTATCTTAATTTGATTGGCTTAGTAGATTTTCTACCCCGACCCGACCCGGAGTATATAAGGCCAATATCCCTCGAATTTAATCAGATTGGCGCAGAATCTCAAGATAATAATATCGATCCCTGAAGACGTGACCGCCACCCCTCTCCATTTCGCCTGAGTGCCATCTTTGAAGAAGAAGAATAATTGTGAATTGTGAATTGAAAACGGACTAAGAACTTGAAGTGTATATATATGTAAAAAGACTGTAAATCTTTTGTGAAATTAATTTTAGTAGAATAGAATTTCAATTGTCTGTTTTCCTTCTGACCTATGCGAGCTTCATCTTTCCGCTTCCAGAGAATTCGGTTTCATCATAATTGGATTTCATGTGATAGTCTTTCGAAGAACCAGACATCACGAGCCAAAGTTTTTCGTAGACGATCAGGGGTGCTTGAGTGACCTCATCAAGAAACGCGGGGTCATATATTGGTAGCCGCGACGAGGACGGGTGCCATATAAATACTAAGATCCACATCTTAGTTTTCTGTTGAGGATATGTTCATCAGTTGGTTAATAAATTCATTTCCCAATCTGCTTTGAGCCACAGCTTACATTAAACTGTAACCCTTCAATGCTCTCAGAGGAGACCCTAAACTGCCAACTGTCCCAGACCGAACACTGTCCTCAACTCTCGCAAACCCAAGATTGTTTCTGTTGTAAAGACTGTCGCAAAATTCATGGAGACACCTAAAACCATGCACATATAACATTTTTCCCTATCTTTGAATATTTGATGATTCAATAAATAAGTGTATGGTCGGACGGGGTGGGGGTATTAATGAAAACCTAGGAATAAGCAAAGTAAAAAAAGAGAACAGAAAACGAACGTTAAAACTTATCTGAAAAATAAAGTGGGGGGAGGGGGTACCCGGACAGTGGGGGGGGGGGGGGTAGGGGGTAATCAAAACAAAATGAAAACCTAAGAATAAATGAAGTAAAAAAAAAACAACAGAAAAACGAACGTTACGTGAAAAATGGCTTAAATAACCCTGCTTCAACATTAAAATTAAAAAAAAATCGAAAAAAAAAGAAAAAAAAAAGACATCTCACACCACGATTCGAACCCAAAACGTTTAGGTAATGAACCAACGCTCTAACCAACTGACCTAACACGACACACATGAAATTCTCTCAGTTCTTCAACTATTTAAACTAAATCAGGTCATGACGTCATTTGACGCATGCGTAGAACCAATCTCGTCATTTTGTTGACAGTTTTGGCAGTAATATTCTATAAGTGCTATCCCATCTAAATAAAAATATAAGTGCTATCCCATCTAAATAATAATTGCTCGATATACAAGATAGAGCAAATAAATCAAATTTTAGTCGTTCAATAAATTTTTTAAAATTTATGACGTGAAATGGTTAAATTTCAAATCAAAAGATTTTTATTATTCTATGTAAGACATTTGAAATATTTCAAATGTCTTACATAGAATAATAAAAATCTTTTGATTTGAAATTTAAACATTTCACGTCATAAGTTTTTAAATTTATTGAATGACTAAAATTTGATATGTGCATGTAGGAAGAAACAGAGGGAGGAAGAGAGAGAGAGAGAAGGAGAGAGAGAGAGACATGCAGAGACAATGTTCTGCATAAGTCTTGAACTTTAACATTTTGCAAACAGAGAGCAAAAGCTCTTTCATGTGTGGATATGAAAAATTATGTGTGGAAATTAAGAAAAAATTCAGGTTTCTGATTGGTTGTTAGCAGAACCTGGTTCTATTTGATTGGTCAGTTCCTATCGCCAATGTCTATAAGTACAACTTTCCAATTTTCTTTAGTCATACCCTCCCCATCACTCGGCCTTTTTTTCTCTCCCCCCTTTGAGTTGGCCTTGTGTCTAAGTTTTTTGTTCAATTGGAACTTACTTTGTAATTTTAGCTTGAATAAAGAATTTAATATCTCAAAGTGCAGCATCTGCTTGATGAACAGATCCTGCACTTTGAGACCTTGGCAATTGGTTATTGGTCCATGTAGGGGCAACCCTATATACCATCCCCCCTTCCCCTCCACTCCACATAAAAACCAACCTTGTGTCACATTTTGCTTACGTGGAGAAGCAAATAAATACCTACCTTAATATTATATTAATGATATTGCAACAAATAGAAAAAAAAAATTTTTTTTTAAATAATTTTACAATAATTTGATAAAATAAAGTTTTTAGCGTTTGTGTTGTCTGCAGACGCATATCTGAATTAAATGATAACACACAGAAACATTAAGAAATATTAGAGTCTGCTTGAATCAACAGAATGAGTGGGGGTGGTGGTAGGAGTGAGAGAAACACTAATAGCTAAGAGAAAGAGAGAGAGAAACAGAGATAAAGAAAGAGAGAGAGAGATGGATGACTGTTGTTTAGTTAATTATGAATTACAGCTAATTAAACCAATTAAAACTGATTTTTTTTTTCATCAAACATAACTCAATTCTAGAAATCAGATATATTTTAGCATGCATTTTGTGTTTATATGCATGATAAAAATAGCTTTAGTGAAACAAACATTGATTAACTCATATTTAGTATAAGAATAGAAAAAAAGAGTTGTTTTTTTAAATAATTTAATGAAATAAAGTTTTTAGTAAAAATCAGAGAATTTGCTTTTCAGTGTTATGCACAAGTCATGTGCACTTAGCAGTCGGACTGAAGTATAAGCACTTTTATATTTGCTTTGTTTGCTTTTCAGTTCAATATATTTTGTTTCCACTAATTAGTTGTGTCCTTCTTCTAGACAACAAGTATAATAATGGGTTCCAATGTTCCTCCAGGTTTTTCATAGTTTACAGATTTGGATGTAGCTACGAGTTGTCATAAGGCAAGAACTTTGTAACACAGAGCCTTGCTGTCATAAAACAGCTCTCAGCACAATAAAACTGTTATATCGTAGATTATATGAATAACAAGTCATTACTGGGGTTGTACAGAAAGGGTTTATTTAGGTAAAAAGGTACACACATTTCTAAGCGTCCATTGACCGCTTAGTACTAAATTCTGTTTCCCACGTGAGGAGAGTTTGCTTGTCTTTTTATAGACGTAACAGTCCATTCATTTGAGGGGTGTTGGATCAGTCCATTATATCAAAAACATAAAAACGGAACTAAAAGGATAGCTATGCTTAACATCCAAAAACTAATTTTTTTAATAAAAGTGAAATATCAACATTCATAAAACACTGTTGAACAAATGAAGCGAAATATCAAATTTCAAGTAAAACCAATGGTACTTATGTAATTGTCATGGCAAAAATAGTAGCATATCCAAAAACGACAAAAAACGATAAGGAAGAAAAATAATTATTAATGAAAAAAGAAATTGGTCAAATAAAGCAAAATCACGCTGACTTAAAAATAAAAAAAAAGGATAAGTTGACAGGGGAGATAATTAAGTTCTATTGTTTACGTCACATGACGAACGTAATTCAAAATGTAGGACAAATTTTATTTCCCATATAAACTTTATCAAAAACAGTTTTCATTAATAATTATTTTCCTACCTTATCGTTTTCTGTAATTTTTGGATATGTTATTATTTGTGACATGACAATTATGTAAACACCACTTGTTTTACTTTAAATTCAATATTTCAATTTTTGAATTTTGTTCGTTCAATACAGAAACACCGAAAGTCTTAAGAGTTTGTGATAGAATACTTACTTGTCGTTTCGGTGGTTTAAGTTCATCACGCGGAACGATATCGATGAGGAAGTCAAACTGGTCAAATTTAGTGATTGCCATTGAGATGTCGTTACGCTTAAAAAAGAGAAAAAAATCATAAAATCAATGAAAAAAGATTTATAACATGCTTTTTTTTTTTTTTATAGAATGACCCCTCCCCCCATCTGAAAATATCTGAATTAACTGTTTTAAATGAGCGTTTGTACATATTTTCAATGTCCACTTTCAAGGACTTTTCAAAGACAAAATTCAGACAAAATTCAAGTTTTCAAAACAAAATTTGATATATAAACAATGATATAATAAACCAAAAAACTTAATCAACAACAGGAAACATCATTTTCATTTACATAGAAAACAATATGCCTGTCGACAAACAATATTAATTTACATTCCGTGACCCACTTGTATTTGGCCAACTAAGCGAGATTAAATGTTATTTTCCTCATTGTAGATGGGCCTACACTGTGTTTGTTTCATTTTTAAATTTTAAATTTCCGGTATTGTGGATACAAGAGTTATGTCCCTTTATCACCAAACTACTCAATGTTATATAATATGGAAAACATCAGATAGTTTGGTGATAATAACTCAATAATATGATGCAATTTCATAAAACTCTACTTCGATTTTATTTTAAATATTTTAAAAGTAGTTTAATGGTATTTTTTTTATTAATACTTAAATAATTTAATGGCATTTATTTTGATTTTATTTTTAATATTGCAACACAAGTTTTTACTAGGACTAAAGAATACGATTTTCAAGGCCTTTTCATATTTTCAAAACATTTTTAAGAGACTTTCCATATTTTCAAAACATTTTTAAGAGACTTTCCATATTTTCAAAACATTTTTAAGAGACTTTCCATATTTTCAAAACATTTTTAAGAGACTTTCCATATTTTCAAAACATTTTTAAGAGACTTTCCATATTTTCAAAACATTTTTAAGAGACTTTCCATATTTTCAAAACATTTTTAAGAGACTTTCCATATTTTCAAAACATTTTTAAGAGACTTTCCATATTTTCAAAACATTTTTAAGAGACTTTCCATATTTTCAAAACATTTTTAAGAGACTTTCCATATTTTCAAAACATTTTTAAGAGACTTTCCATATTTTCAAAACATTTTTAAGAGACTTTCCATATTTTCAAAACATTTTTAAGAGACTTTCCATATTTTCAAAACATTTTTAAGAGACTTTCCATATTTTCAAAACATTTTTAAGAGACTTTCCATATTTTCAAAACATTTTTAAGAGACTTTCCATATTTTCAAAACATTTTTAAGAGACTTTCCATATTTTCAAAACATTTTTAAGAGACTTTCCATATTTTCAAAACATTTTTAAGAGACTTTCCATATTTTCAAAACATTTTTAAGAGACTTTCCATATTTTCAAAACATTTTTAAGAGACTTTCCATATTTTCAAAATATTTTCAAGGTAATAATAGAAATAAGGCCTTTTTAGTCAATATGCAAGGACTTTTCAAGCTTGTGCAAACACTGTAAATAAATAACAAAAAAAAACATGATCTTAATAAAAAGAATTTGGTGCTTGTGAAATTAAATTAACAAAAAAAAACAAAAAAAAATAAACACTTTAGGTAAAAACACTATTATGTACTTATGTGTCATGTCAAAATTAATATAAAAATCAAAACTATGAAAATTGATCAACTAGAAGATCTGCTAGAACTATTTTTTTTTTACAGAAAAAAAAAAAAAAATAGAAATTAACGATTCGCCAATAGTTTTAGATAAATTACAAAAATCCCATAATTTTTATTAAAATTATGGGATTTTTGTAATTTATCTAAAACTATTGGCGAATCGTTAATTTCTATTTCTAGGAATTTAGTGCTTGTGCAAAAAATTTAAAAAAAAATAAAAAGAAATAAAAATAAAGATATTTGTAATCTGCCATTTTTTATTTTGAAATGATGGATTTTAATCTATATATATATATAAGCGAAAATGTGTGTATGTATGTATGTATGTTCGCTTTTTGTGTATGTCCGCAAAAGTTTTTTTCCGGAAAGCGATCGGTTGGCTCACTCCTTCTTAAACTTTTTATATGCTGTCTAAATGATAATATCTACGAGTTAAGAACGGGGGTCGCCTGTCTATTTAATTTGCCTGACTTGTAAAGCTAAATATTCCACATTTTTGGATCGCTGCATGTGGATTCGGCGTTTTCGTATAAAAGCTAAACTAATTCGAAGCTGGCAGTATTGTTCTGTCAAAAAGCAATCATCTTTGATCAATGCAATCTCCTTATATCAGATAATTGCTATTCAATTTGGACAATCTACTTTTTATGGTGGCTGGTTTCCCCCCACAACATCTTGGGGAACAAAAAACCAAAAAAAAACCTGCCCCGCATTGAAAGTTGACCTCATTAAATCATTAAGTACGGGCAACTGCTAATTCTTAATACTTCAATTAATTCAAACATGTTTCCGTTACTATTTCTTGGTGGCCAATCGGTTAACGTTGCACATTTTTTTTCACACCTTATTTTCCAACTTCGCCTCAAGGCTTCGGGTTCGATCCTTCCTACTTCCCTACCAAAACTTTTTTTTTTTTAAAACTCCCCCTCACGACACAAACACCCGGGCAACAATTTTTTATTATTCTTTTGTTTTGATTTACCCAAAATCACACACACACCTCTAAACACCCGGGCAACGCCGGGTACCCCTGCTAGTCTATTATAGAAATCTTCCCTGTCTGTTTAAATGTATGTATGTTTTTTTTTTTACACAGTGATCACCACTTATCAAGGCCTGGAAGCCACTCAGGGATAAGGGTTATTGCAAGTACATTACGTTAGTGTGGAGATTTGATAAAGTGTTTACTTAAGGGGGCAGTTCATTAGGAATTTGTTAACATTGGACTTGAAGACATCCAAGTTGTAGTCCGGTGGGAAGCAGGCAGATGGAACAGAGTTCCACAGGCGTGCAGTTCTAAGAAAGAAGCTTTGTTCATGGAATCTACGTTTTGATTTAGGCACAGATATAGAGTGGGGGAAATTTTTCACAGTGGATTCAGCTAGACGGGTGTTTTTCGTGAAAGATTGGCGAGGGGGGACCAGAGATAGGAGTTCAGACAAGCACCTGCCATGGAAATAACGATAAAACAAGGATAGGCTTGCAACGTCTCTTCTGTGGAAGAGAGGTTGCAGGGTAGAGAAAAGGGCATCCCCCACTAAGCCACGAAGTATGTATGTACATCTGCCTAAAACTTTTGACAGAAGCGACGGATTTTCACGAGCTCGGTATTGTTTTGAAGCTCGACCCTTTGGGCAACAAATATTGAAAAATTGGCCAAGAACATTAATTCTTTTATCCTCAACTGGACAGTTTTCTACAAGGAGGGTTGTTGTTTTTTTGCGTTGCTATTTTTGCAAGTCAGTTGGAATGACTTTACTTAATTTTAACATTCTGAACATCCAGTCACGTCATAGAGAAGTGGTAAAATGTCAAGTTTTTTTTTTTCACTTTCTCCTCTGCCTTCGCATCACAGGTTCGAGCCTGCCTACCTAACTAGCACTTTTTTTTTTTTTTTGCCCAACACACACCTCCAAACACAAGAGCAACGCCAGGCACCCAGGTTAAAATTTAAAAAAAATTTTTTGTTCAAAATTATGCAGAAATTTTTATGAATTGAAACTAAAAAAGGTAAAACTTGCAGAGAACTGTTTTATGGTTGTTTTAAAAATGGAAATTTAAATTTTGTTCCGTTTTAATCTTTTTTTAAAATTGTGCACGCGTTCAAAAATATGCCCCCAAAAATGAAAGTAACAATTTGGTATACCCGAAGCCTTGAGGCAAAGTTTGAAAATAAAATCGGCCAGCCAGAATGAGTTAGTGAAAGATGTTTGAATTTATTTAAGTAAGAACCAAATTGACAGGTGCATGCCCGGAAGTCGTCGAGCGTTACGACAACGACGACGACGTAGGTTTGTTTGTTATAAGCGAAGTAAAAAAAGAAAATGCTAAAACTTAAGCGGGAAAAAAAAACAAAAAAAATTAACGTAAGGCAAATGAACAATGAAAACAGATAAACGAACACGTGAAAAATGGTTAATAATGGTTCGATATTAAAATTTAAAAAATCGGTGGGTACCCGGGTGTTTTTGGGTGTGTGGTCGGGGGCGGACAAGCGAAGTAAAAAAAAAAAAAAACAACAGAAAAACGAACATGAAAAATGGCTTAAATAACACTGGTTCAATATTTAAATTTAAAAAATCGAAAAAAAAAAAAAAAAAAAAAAAGAAAAAAAAAAGACATCTCACACCACGATTTGAACCCAAAAGGTTTAGATAATGAACCAACGCGCTAATCAACTGACCTAACGCGACGTACATGAAATTTGTTCAGTTTTTCAACTATTTTAAGTAAATCAGGTCATAACGTCATCTGTCACATGCGTAGAACCAGCCGTTGTCACGAAAAGACCGTTTTTGTTGATCCCTCCACTGTCGAAAATTGTTGATTTCGGGGTAAAAAAATGAACGTTTTTGGCCAATTTTTCAAGCGAAGGATGGAGCTTCGATATGATACCGAGTTTGTGAATTTTTGTTGTGTCTGTCAAAAGTTTTTAGCAGACACACAAACATATACACATACATACACACATTTTCGCTTTTATATATATAGAAGACAATTTATTTTTCATGCAAATTTTTTTTTTGCTTGACCTTCCATCTTGCAATTTCTTTTTTTTTCTTCTATTGTTCCTTTTTCTAAATATCCACGAATCCGTCCTCTACTGTAATATAATTCTGCGCAATGTGTAAACATTGGTGACAGATGTGAAGAAAGCTTATAGTTAACCTACATAAGAGAATGTACATTCAGTGTCATTTGTCAAAGCAAACGAAACGGAACAGATACAGATATATAAATTAAAATTAAAAAGAAAGATAATTCTTTTGTTCAAAATTTTGAAGAAATATTTATGAATTGAGATTTAAAAAAAAAAAAAATGATAAATACCATGTCAACCTTCACGTGATCCCTCCTGTAAGTACGTGATGGCTTTCTAGAAAGAATTCTAACTAGAAAGATATCGGAGAAGCGAATGGCAACAATAATTATCTGATTTATATGTAACTAGTGGGGGTGCCCGGCGTTGCCCAGGGTGTTTGGAGGTGTAAAAGAAGGAAAAAAAATGTTAGTAGGCAGGCATGTTCGAACCCGTGTCGCAAAGGCGGAACACCTGAGACCATACCACTGTGCTACGACAACAAAGGAAGTGAAAAGCGTTTAGATTTAACAACATCAATCAAAAGCTGTTGACGGAGTGATAATTAGGTCAGGAGTCGGCAAAGAAATGAATCTCGCGATATTTATTTTCTCCACCACGAGGTTGTTACCAGCTCCCAGATGTCCAAATGAATAGCAATTGTCTGATACGAGGGGTTTTCCACACAGTGATCAAAGCTAATTGCTTTCTGGACGTCCCCGGCACAAAGCTGGAAAACTGGCGTGGCTGTTGTTAGTTTCGTTTTCTTATACAAAAACCACGAACAAACGGGCGTGAAGACAGAATAGTGAGAATTTTTAGCGTGTAAAAGTCGCTTAAATAAAAGATATACACGACCTCCTTTTGTAAATCGGAGATATTATAATCTAGGAAGCATATAAAGAGTTCTAAGAATGAGTGCCCCCCCCCAAGCCTTTGTTGGACATATAAAAAATAGCACACACACACAAACACACATTTTCGCTTTTATATAATAGATTAATGAATGAAAACAAAGCAGCAGCAGCAGCAGCAGCGGCAGTGAGGTTGTTAACGACATGAACTCACAACCAGGGTCTACCAAGTTCGAATCTAGTTTGTTCCACAAAAATACTTTTACTTATTGGAAACCTTCATGCGATCCCTCCCACAAGTACCCAATATCTTCATAGAAATAATCTATATATATAAAAGCAAAAATGTATGTATGTATGTATGTGTGTTCGCTTTTTCTGTATGTCTACAAAAGGCTTTTTTCAGAGAAGCGGTCGGTCGCTTCCCAACTTTTTTATATCATATATAAATCGTAATATCTCACAGTTAACAACGAAGCTCGCCTGTCTAATTTGCTCGATTTCGGGAAGATAAATATTTAACATTTGTCGCTCGCCGCATGTGGGTTAGTCTTTTTCCTATAACATCTTGGGAAAATAAAAATTAAAAAAAGCATTCCGCAGTAAATGAAATACTATCCCGCAGTCAAACTTGACCTCATTAAGTCATTAAAACGTGCACCTGCCAAATCCAAGTAATTAAATGAATTCAAACGTGTTTCCGTTAGCATCTCGCGGTGGGGCAATGGTTAACGTCGCACTTTTTTTTTTCACACTTTAATTTACAACTTTGCCTTAACGGTTCGGGTTCAATCCTCATACTTACTTTTTTTTTTTTTTTTTTAACTCCCCCAGCCCCGGAGTTTCCACACACACCTCCAAACACCCGGGCAACGCCGTGTACCCTTCGCTAGTTTTTAATAGAACGATGTCGGGAAAATGAATGCCAAAAAAATGATCATCATGAATGACGCTGAAACAATAAAAACAGCAAGCAAATGCAACTTACCTGTAACGTTCTTCGTTTATTGTCTTCTGTATGAATCCAAGCTCTCAATGACAGCTCACTAATAAATATTTCTGCAGCTTTAGCAAATAAAACAGGGGCTTCAGCACTAATCATCTGTGGAAGAAAAATGAATTGGTTTTTATCAGTTTTAATAATAATGCCCAGCGACCATAAAATGCCAGTGACGCTTGAATAAATAATAAATTACATGATATATTTAAAGAGTTTTTAGGAAAATAATGTTAAAAATATTAACACCAAGAAACGGCCATTCTGTATTAGATTTTTCTTTTTTTGTATTCCTATGTTACTTAGAATCTCGGTATCAATCCCCGCCGAGGAATTTCATGAAATTTGGAAAACAATTAGAACAAACGTATATCTCTCTCTCTCTTTTTGTTTTTTATACATAGGAGTCACCACTTATCAAGGCCCAGAGGCCACTCGAGGATAAGGGTTATAAAGTGTACAGTAGTCAATGGGACAATATCGTAGTAATCGTTAGTAGTGGAAATTTTATAAATTGGATTATTTAAGGGGAACGGCTCATCAAGAACTTGTTTACGTTGGACTTGAAGATGATCATATTGTAGACAGCTGGAAAGCAGGCAAATGGAAGAGAGTTCCACAGGTGTGCAGTTCTAAGAAAGAACCTTTGTTCATGGAATCTACGTTTAGGTTTAGGCATAGATAAAGAGTAGGGGAAATTATTGATAGTGTTTTAAGCTAGACAAGTGTTTCTCGTGAAAGTTTGGTGAGGGGGGTACCATAGATTGGAGCACAGATAAGCACTTAACATGAAAATAACGATAAAGATGAGACAAGCTCACAACGTCATTATTGTTGGGTTACAAACTTAACTGGTCCACTCGATTTATTTTATTAAAAATAAAACTTAAATATAACAGCTAACTAATAAATATTTTTTCAGCTTTAGCAGATAAAACAGACTTTAGCACTAATTATCTGAGGGGGAAAAAAAAATGAAGAAATTGTTTTTGTCGTTTTAAGATTGTAATAGTAATGTGTTTGCAATCAATCATCACAAATTGTTTTCCTTATGTTTAGACAGACAATGGATAACCCCTTAAAAGATTCTTGCGCAATGAAGAATTCATGATGTAGAAAAAGAATATGCAATTCCCAGGTACATAGTTAGCCTAATGGATACTGTCGTGGACAATGGAATCAATTATATCAAACAAAACACACAACCTGCGTTTAACGTTAAAAAATATTCAGTAGCGAGATTCAAATGTGAGAGTATAGTGTTACCCAGTATTGGGTGACACAAGAAATACAAACACGAAAAATAGTGACACAATTTTATTAGTATAGTCATTCTACTAAGAAAGAAACTCACTTTAACGTCTTCATCAAGTTTCATAATTTTCTTTATTCTTGCCAGGGGAAGTTCTTGACTTTTAAACTCATTCTGAAAAAAAAAAAAAAAAAATATTAGAAAATTAAAATAAAAATAAAAATCTGCCAGACAAAATGACAAATAATGTTTTTTTTTTAAATCCACACATTTTAAACTAAAATACATTTTAAAATGTCATATATAAAAAAAAAAAACAGCATATTGTTAAAATGTTTAGGATAAGGGGGTGGGATCTCAGATAATTTATATTTTTTAAAGCGTTTTTGCCCCCAGCCCGTTCTCAAACTCATCCTATTTTTTTCCAGACGTGGAAAATCTATATCTTTATCTATTATTATACTAAATATTATTTTTTAATTAACGTTTGTATACTGAATGCTTTTTCTCTATATACTTTAATCACGCAAAATACATGTCAAAATATGTTCTAGGATTGAGCTTTGTTTGAAAAAAAAAAAAAAAAAAAAAAAAAAAAAAAAAAACTATTTTAATTTTTCTAATTAAGCAGAATTCGCAATGCACTCACCAACAGATCCGTTTCTTACTAAACTTTTGTCTATTACTCCCACCCTCTCTCACTTGATAGTTTAAACCCTGCTCTTATTTTATCAATAGCAAAGGGAAGAGGCACCTGACTTTGCCAGTCGTAAAATACACTTAAATATGATATTTTAATTCATGCAGATTTCGTATTTATTACTACAGACCCAATTCTCTATTGATTATTATATTGTACCTAATATATAGCACTGATTTCTAAAGTTAAAAAAAAAAAAAAAAAAAATGACTTGGGTGCCATCAGCTAGAATCAAAACCAAAACATAACGCTTCAGCCATGTTCTTTACCATTTGAGCTCACCCGACAGATAAAGTTTTAAAATTAAACCACTTTTAGCTATGATTAGTTTTAATGCATGCATAAACTAACACAAAAATGTCGGCAAATTGAAATAAACATTTTGTATTTCAAATTGCAGACTTTTGTACGCGTTATTCATCCATCCAAACAAATATTTTACTCATTATAAACCATCCTTAGTGTATTATTACTATTTCTTGTTAATTTCATTATGTGATTAGTAGTTTAAGAGTTTATTGGTTAAATATTTACACACAGACAGACACACATACATCTACTGTTTTATTCATATAGAAGTGTCTACCCCGTCACCTCTCTCAACAATCAAAGATAAATAAAGGAAAGAGTAAAAAAGAAAATTGGAATAGTTCATTATAAATAAATGTTATATCATCACATGCAGTAATACTATTTAATTGAATATGGGGGGGGAAGAGAGAGAAAGAGAGGAGGAAGAAAAGCTGAGAAAAAAAACCAACTAATTTTGAATTTATTTTTTATATGTGTTATATTAAACTGGCTTTGCAAACACTTTTTAATGATTCAAACCATTTAACATGTACTCAATGGGTGACCCAACAGGTTACATTTTTTTCTAGTGCTATAAAAGTCAAAGCTAGTCTCTTTTTGCTCTCTTTCTTCATCTACATATATGTATATGTGTGTTAATATATAATTATTTACTATAATAATTATTAAATTCTGAAATACCTACAAATACTAGTGTTTCATCCTTTCAGGAATCATCAGTGCAGGGTGTCACGATTAACACCAGTCGATAGATTCAAACACCTTATCTAATTGTGAGAGGCACAGTCTCCCTTCTCTGCTAAATTTTGATTTACAGACTTTAAATCGAGCTGGTAAAAATAGGTGCTAAGGGATCAAAATTGAAACTTAGTAGGCATAAGTAGACTTATAATACTCTTCTACATATGCGCAAATATACGTTTATACATTAAACAGCATTGCTTTTTAATGTTTTATATGCGTATGGATGTGGCTCAGAGAGTAATGAATAAATTTGAAAAGCAAAGTTTTGATTTCAATTCTAGCTGATGGCACCCAAGTCATTTTTTTTTTTTGTTTTACTTTTAAAATCACTACTATATATTGGGTACAATATAATAATTGATAAAGAATTGAGTCTATAATAATAAATAGGAAATTTGCATAAATTAAAATATTATATTTGAGCGTATTTCATGACCGGACAATGTCAGGTGGTCTGCTAAGATAAACATATCTATCTATGTTTTAAGAAAAATAGAAAAACCGAATGAAATTATTAAAAAATCAACGTTTCGTCCTTATTTCAGAGGACATCTTCAGGATAATTGAAATAAAAATGTAAGAAAAGAAAAAGTCATAGATCGTGCGAAAAAGACAGTTTTTGAATCCTACCCATGTCGGGAAGGACAAATATGTGTGCGTATCACACATATTTGTCCTTCCCGACATGGGTAGGATTCAAAAACTGTCTTTTTCGCACGATCTATGACTTTTTCTTTTCTTACATTTTTATTTCAATTATCCTGAAGATGTCCTCTGAAATAAGGACGAAACGTTGATTTTTTTAATAATTTCATTCGGTTTTTCTATTTTTCTTAAAACATAACGTCAACCACCGCTGGTATTTTTTCATTCCTTATACATATCTATCTATCTATCTATCTATCCAGTGGTCTAGTTGACTGTAGAGGGCGCCTCTGCAGAAACTCTCACAAACTCTCTCCACTCCTGTCTGTACTGTGTTATTGTAATGGTGCTGCTGAGCCTCAGGCCCATCCATTCCTAATGTTATCCTCCTATCTCTTCTGTCCTCCACGTACTTCTTCCTCCTCTTAATATTCCCTGCATTATTGTTTTAGCAAGTCCAGTTGATCTCACTACATGGCTATACCACAGTAATTTGCGCTGTTTTACTGTGGCTAAGAGATTACCATAGGACTCACAAGCTTGCTTTATGCGGGTGGTTACTTCCTAATTTGTAATGTGGTCTTTGTGGGGGAATACCAAGGATTTTGTTGCAGTGCGTCATCTATATGACTTTTCCTTCGACTATGAGTTAATATTACAGCTTGTGATATTTTCTTTTGTTTACAATGGATTATTCCAATCATTTTAATTCTTTCCTTTCTTTATTAGCTTAAAATATTCATAAACAGAAATAAAGGTGAGTGACCTCCTACTCTTTTACTTAATGACTTGTTTTGTTTATCTTCTTCTATATATATAAAAGCGAAAATGTGTGTATGTATGTTCGCTTTTTCTGTATGTCTACAAAAGGCTTTTTTCAGAGAAGCAGCAGTCGGTCGGCTCGCAACTTCTTAAAACTTTTTATATAACATAGAAATTGTAATATCTCCGAGTTAACAACGGAGCTCACCTGTCTATTTAATTTGCTCGACTTCAGGAAGATAAATATTCAACAGTTTTCGCTCGCCGCGTGTGGATTAGACTTTTTCCTATAATAAAAGCGACACTAATTCTGTCTGTATTTTTCCGGTGGCGATCACTGAAAATGTCTGAAAGCAATCAGCTTTGATCAATGTGGAAATATTTTCCTTCAAACAATTGCTATTCAAATTGGACAAGGGGAGCTGCCCTCCCCCCCCAACACACATCTTGGGAAAATAAAAATGAAAACCCCGCAGTCAAAGTTGACCTCATTAAAACGTGCACCTAAAAAAAGCGTTCTCGCAGTAAATGAAAAACCCCGCAGTCAAAACTGATCTCATTAAGCCATTAAAACGTGCACCTACCAAATTTAAGTAATTAAATAAATTCAAACGTGTTTCCGTTTGTATGTCGCGGTGGCCCAATGGTTAATGTTGCACATTTTTTTTTCACACTTTGCCTTAAGGTTTGAGTTCGATCCTCATACTCACCTACCAAAACTTTTTTATTTTTATTTTAACCCCTCCCCCGCCGAGTTTTTATTTACCTCCAAACACCCAGGCAACGCCGAGTACCCCCCGCTAGTTTATAATATAAATCTCACCTGTCTGTTTAAATGTATGTATGTATGTTTGTATGTCTGCCTGAAACTTTTGACAGAGGCGACAGATTTTCACAAGATCGGTATCATTTTGAAGCTCGACCCTACGGACGACAAATATAAAAAAATTGGCTAAAAACATTAATTCCTTCACGCTCAACTGGGCACTTTTCTACAGGGACGTGTCACTTTTTCTGCCGATATTTTCGAAAGTCATCCCCTCTTTTCGGTTAATTCGCCTTAATTACATTCGTCACTTCCAGTTTGGCGATGGCCACAACAGCAAAGATGTCACTTTTTTTTTTACTCCTTTGCGGTACGGGTTCGAACCTACCTGCCTACTACCACATTTTTTTTTTTTTTGCTCATCACACACCTCCACACACCCGGGCAATGTCAGGCTAGTTACAAAATAAAGCAAATTAAATCAAACTTTTTTTAAAGCCTAACTCAATCCCAGAACTAAAGTATATGTTGTGTGATTAAAGTATTTTTCATCTTCATTTCTTATGCTTGAAGTAAGACGTTTCATGAAGGACTTCCAGTTTCTCCTGTCTTTTGCCATTTTCCTTATGCTGCCCACCAGGGTCACATCATCATCAACTGATCTACTTCGTATTTTAAGTGGCTAACCACATGGATTTGGGTCATTAACATTAAGGCGGGACATATTTCGTATGACTGATAGCTGGTTAACATATTATATTTTTAAAATTTAAAAAAAAAAATTAAAAAAAAAAAAAAAAAAAAAAGAAACTTATTTTTATAATTTCATAAACAAATATTTCTTATAAAATTTCAAATGATATAAAAACTTTTATTTTTGTAATTTTGTTATTAAAAATACAAATAAAGACTAATTGTGTTGTTTTTATCTTTTTATAATTTTGTTCATTTTTATTGTATACTTTTCAATAATGTCCTTTTCTTATATTGTATTTCAAAAAATCGCTTCACAATAGAAATACTGGATAACAATAAAAGGGAAGGAAATTAATTTGCTTTGTCACGGCTTCTGGTAGTGCTAAACGGGAAGGAAGTACGTTAGTTGACCATAACTAATAATTTAAATTTAAAGGTTATTGACAACAGTCTGAACATTTTATTGAAACCAAAATAGATTACATGTTTTTTAACGTACCTGTGTCATTTTTTTAATACCTTCTGTTGTTCGAACCCAAAATGTTTGGAGCATTGTGGCGGCTTCATTGGAGATGCCCGAAGTGGTTCCCCCTGCAGACTGATAGGCAGGGTCTGTGCTAGACATGGTTTGTCTGGAAAAAAAAAAGGGAAGCAAAGTCATATCTGATATCTAATGAAGATATGAATGTTTCTTTTGAGAGTTTGATCACATGCAAACATTAAAACAAGCAATAAATTTGACCAATTGACTTTTATCTTTGAAATAGAAAAATTATCAGGACTTCTTACTGATGTTCATCCCAGCTAAGATATGCTTACTGAATAGCTGTAGTTGTAATTGAGTTAAGTATTTCTAAATATGATGAAAGTTCAGGACCTGATAGGTTCAGAACTGTCAGCTAAGCTTCAACCTCTGTCCCATCGACGAAATGTTGCATCCCTCTGCCTGTTTTACAAGTATTTTAATGGTGGATGCTCTGACGAACTACAACCCCTTGTACCCCCTCAATGTAAATACCCCCATCAAACCCAACAAGCAGCAAAGTCTCACCCCTACACAGTAGAAATCCCTAGATGTAAGAAAGCCTTCTACTCTAATAGTTTCTTCCCCAGAACTGCTAGACTCTGGAATTCCCTTCCAGGTTCCTGCTTCCCCAACTATTATGACATGCAGAAGTTCAAATGTAATGTGAACAGACATCTTGCTGCTCAACTCCCTTCAGTATCCCTTCAACTTATGTCCGTGATAGTAGCCTCTACATCAAAGTGGTACTATGCCTTATTTGGGATGAAAAGGGGGGGGGGAATTACATTTTGTCTTCTTTATTTTTTTTTCTTACATAAATTATTTCAATCTTTTCATAATTTTCTTTCCTTACCTTTTTTGTTTACATTCAATGTATTTTTTGCTCTGTGTTCTTTTTTTTGTTTTCTAATTTTTCTTTATTTTAATCTGCATATCTCTTCTTCCTTCTTCCCTTTTTTTCTTTCCATGCTTTTTTTTTTTTTTTAAAGTCTTTATTTGTACGACGTTTTCTATTTGTATCATTATTCAAATTCAAAGTAATACTCTCATCTTGATTGCTATTTTCACAAGGTTTCGGTTGATGTAATCTTTAATCTCTAGGAGAGTATTTATACAATAGAATAATAGAGAGTGTTAAGTTTCAAAGAAGCAGTATGTATATCGAGTGTATATCAAATGTAGAATTAAATACAATAGAGGAACAACTAATTATAAATAGTAGATTAGTAGATAGGTCATCAGTAAGAAAATTGCAATATGAGCAATAGTGTGTGTATATACGTACATATATATACACACACACGCATATATATATACATATATATATATATATATATATATATACGAGCAAACAGTTAATAAAACATGTTAAAAACACTTTGAAATGAGTTAAAAACATATTTAATCTGAAAAGGAAACACTAGATAAGCGGATAGTCCTTAATCCGTGGAGTTTCGAAGAAATACTTTCCTTCTCATCAGAGGGTAGGAATTAGCAAAATGCGGAATCGGATTTTGCATGCATATATATATATATATATATATTTCCCAAAACCTCTGGCCTTGATAGAGGGGGACACTAAAACATGCTGCGCTATGGTCTCAAATGAAGCTAGTTTGCCAGGACACTATACATACAAATGAAGGCAAATTTGAACATATTTTATTGGTCTGAAAATATAGGTTGTTTCTTACCAATTGTCATAATACATTAATTCCATAGCTAATATAACATACTGACCAATGGGTCACGGATAGTCTAGTAAATAATAAATTACATCATATATTTAAAGAGTTTTTAGGAAAGTAATATTAAAAATATTAACACCAAGAAACGACCATTTTGTGTTAGATTTTTTTTTTTTATTCCTACGTTATTTAGAATCTCGGTATCAATCCCCTCCGAGGAATTTCACAAAATTTGGAAAACAATTGGAACAAACATAAATCTCACTTTTTTTTTTATACTTAGAAGTCACCACTTATCAAGGCCCAGAGGCCACTCGAGGATAAGGTTAAAGAGTGTACAGAAGTCAAAGGGACAATATCATAGTAATCGTTAGAAGTGTAAATTTTATAAATTGGTTACTTAAGGGGAACGGTTCATCAAGAACTTGTTTACATTGGACTTGAAGACGGCCATATTGTAGTCAGCTGGAAAGCAGGCAAACGGAAGCGAGTTCCACAGGTGTGCAGTTCTTAGAAAGAAACTTTGTTCATGGAATCTACGTTTAGGTTTAGGCACCAGATAAAGAGTGGGGAGGAATTACTGATAGTGTTTTCAGCTACACGAGTGTTTCTCGTGAAAGTTTGGCGAGGGGGGGGCATAGATTGGAGCTCAGACGAGCACTTTTCAACCTTTTTTTTTTTTTTAACAAAACGAGCCAAGTCAAATTATTTAAACAATAAGTTTAATAGAACAATATACTTTTCTTTTTTTTTTTAAAATGACGGCTGTTTAAAAAATAACATCTGAAGAAATTCAAATTTTTATACCTTCAAGTCTCAACATAAAATTCGGTGCACATTTAGAATTACACTTATTAAAAAACAAAAAAATACAGAAAAATCTTTGTGATGTACATACTCGCCAAGGAACGAAGACGTCATATTCCAAAAATCATGTGGGTTTGGCTGATAATTTTTCTACTTAGCTATTAAACAAAAATATATAGTTGTCAAAGATCAATTAAAGATAAATTTGTCTGTAGAGCCCCATTGTTTAACAATTGGGTTTAAGTGGCAGTCTTCTGAAAATTGGAGGTTCAATCCCTACCATAAGTAATAACTAAAAATAAATTAACACTTTAGTTGAAAATTCTATACATGTTTAGAGTTTGACATAATGCCTCCCAAGTTCGAAAAGATGTGGCTGAAGAAGGTCAAAGGTTATATCATCCCAAATGTCACATCAACCACAATGAGAATAGTAGTCCAAATCCAAATTATAGGACGTTCTATTTAAAAGGTAGCTCGGATATTAGTCGACTTGAAGAATGGACCAATGTGGCAGTAGGTCTTTCATTGTTTTTTTTTTAATTATTTTATGGGACAAACAACAAGAACAAAAAAAAAAACACATTCAACATATGACACACACAATATCATAGTATGATCAAGCTACTTTTAAGTCGGCCATCTTTTATAAAAAAAAAAATAAATAAATAAAAAAAAATGCCTAAAACTTATTAAACATTAACTAAATTGAAAAAGTTGGAATTCTGGGATAATTTTAGGTCCCAGAAATTGTTGTGTGACTCTTGGATATTTTGAAATCTAAAAGCTGCGAGTGAGTGAGTGAGTGAGTGAGAGAGAGAGAGAGAGAGAGAGAGAGAGAGAGAGAGAGAGAGAGAGAGAAAGAGAGAGAGAGATGGTCTCCTGTATGAACTCTTGAGTTCAAGTTCCCTCAGGATTATTGAGTCAC
This sequence comes from Euprymna scolopes, assembly GCF_053919585.1. Taxonomy (NCBI): domain Eukaryota; kingdom Metazoa; phylum Mollusca; class Cephalopoda; order Sepiida; family Sepiolidae; genus Euprymna; species Euprymna scolopes. The sequence goes on along the minus strand of NC_136498.1, from coordinate 119,965,741 downwards.
TTGCGCTCATGCCCTTGGGGGAAGGGAGTTATGCACCCATTTCCTTATCCCCCCCCCCTTTTCAGCTCTCAGTAAAACAGTAAGGAAAACTAAAATCTTCAAACTTACTAATTTAGAAAAAAGAAAACACTAAAAAAAATTTTTTTTTTAAAAAACAACAACAAAAAAAAACACCTGCGATCACGTGATACACATCACATGACAAATGCATGAAAATGGGTTATGTCCTATTTTCAATGTACAATTCCAAAAAAACTGAAACTTGGAAGTAACTTGATACACTTAGATTAATACATCATTCTTGACAAAAGAATCTTTTACAGATGCGATAATGAAGAGAGAATTGATTTCGGCCAATTCCTTTGTATTTATCTGTTTGGGTCAAAGGTCACAGTTCTCTTTGAAATAAGAAGATGTTGTTGTCGCAATTAGACATAAATAACGAATAAACATGCAAGTCAAAATAAATAGTGGATTAAATCAGGGGCGCGAGTTGATTTAATTTGAATAAAACAAAATACGCATCAGATAAGTATTTTGTCTTATTCAAATTAAATCCACGCTTCTATAATGGAACTCACACCCCTGACGTTAATCTCACGTAGCTAACGCACAGTTCTCGACATTTCAAAATACAATGCGCGGATCTTTACTACTGACTTTTCTTTCTCCAATTTTACAACATGGCAAGAAAGAAGAAAAAAAAAATAAACAAACAAAATACTGAGGATGGAGTTTGACTCCAAAATATATTTAAATTATAAATTTCAAACAAATAGAATATTTGTTTATTGTCGTAATATTGCGTTGTAATTTGGCTTTCAAGCACACCTGATGCATATTTTATTTTATTGGATTAAATCTATTTTGTAGTGAAAGTAGAGTACTGAATCTTTTTTTTTTTATACAGCATCAATAGTAAAGTTATCATATAATATAACCAGTTTCTCCCCTATTTCTTTTATCATAATAGCTTTCTTACCAAAAAAGGTACATACTTAAAAATGTTCAGTCAATTCTGGCAAATATTGGTCCATGTTCTTAAAAAAAAAAAAAAAAAAAAAAAAATTAATTTCCGATTGATTTAATGTTTAATCTCATTAATCATTTTTGCTTTTTTTTTTTTTTTTTTGATTACTAATATGATAAAGTTGGAGGAACTAACCCTTCCACAACCTGAAGTCCTCTTCCTGGCACCAATGAAATAAAAATCTAAAAAAAAATCTAATTAGAGTCTTTTGTTTCATTTTTCACCTCTAATACCATTTTTGAATAAGCGTTTTCCTCATTTGAAATGTTATTTAGCCAATAATGTTTTCATAACATACTTTATAATCAGTCTTATTAAGACTGGCATGCTGGTCAAATTGATGATGCTAGCCTGCTCAGAATTTCATCAGGAACACATCAAATCTGTTTTACATTTATTCTCACTTTTTTTTTAAACATGGTCAACTTTTTACTTTGACAGAGTAAGAGAAAGAAATGAATGGTCGACCTTTTGTTTTAAATAAGACAGAAAATATTTTACATTACTTCAAGACCAAAACAATGTTGTTTTTTTTATTTTTTTGCAAGCACAGAAATCCTATTTCAGCTATGTAAATTACTAATAAAAGTAAAAAGCGACCCAGGCAACACCAGGTAGGAACGGCTGCTAGTGTTTCATATTTTAGTTTAGTTTAAAATAATTGTTAATTGCTGTTTGAATGTCTTTAGAAGAATGCATGGATGGTCTGGCAAGGTCAGAAGGTCAAAGTGATCAAACATATGAAAGGAAACAGGGGAAGTACATAAATATGAGTCACGTGAAGAGTGACATCACCAAAAAAGATTTTGTAAGTCAGTGATTGAGAAATAATCTATATATAAAAGTGAAAATGTGTGTTAGTGTGTGTACATTTTTGTGTATGTTCGCCAAAGGCTTTTTTCGCCGGACTTCTTGGTCGGCTCATTCCTTCTAAATCATAATATCTACGATTTAAGAACGGGGGTTGTGGCTATCTTTAATTTGCTCGACTTTTACTCGAGAGTTTTTCGATCGCCGCAGTATTGTTACACTTTTCAGTATAAAAAGGCGAAAACTGGCTTGCAGCTGCGTCATGTTTCAAGGTCAAACATCACGTGACTTAACTTTCTCGCACCTGTCAATTTCACTTTATAAACGGTGACTTAGGACACTTATCACTTTCTCTCTATATATCTCTCTCTCTCTCTCTATATATATATATATATATATTATATATATATATATATATATATACACACACCTTAATTGCATAATTTTAAGTATTTTCCATATGAAGATAAATATTTTATATAAATAGAATAACCCTAACCCAAACAACCGGCTGACTACAATATGGTTGTCTTCAAGTCTAACGTAAATAAGTTCTTGATGAGCCGTTCCATATAAGTTATCAAATTTACAAATTTTCATTACTAATGATTATTATATTGTCCAATTTCTACTGTACACTCTTTAACCCTTATCCTTGAGTGGCCTCTTGGCCTTGATAATGTGGTGATGCCTATGTAAAAAAAAAAAAAAAAAAAAAAAAACGCCGGCCACCTAGGCTCGTAATAAATAAATAATAGACAACAACAACAGCTGATAGTATATTTCAGTTAGTTTTAAATAATTGTTAATTTCTATTTGAATGTTCTTTGAAGAATTTATGGATTACCAGGCAAGCTCAGAAGGTCAGACGTGATAAAACATGTGAATAAAAACAGTGTAAATATGAATCACGTGAAAAGTGACGTCACCATAAAAAGTAAGAAAAAATTTTGCAAGTCAGAAAGTGACTGGCAGATGCACCCCTTTTTAAAATTAATGAGGCACCATTTACCAAGACTAAAAGTTACTCGATAATAAAACTTAATGAGATGGATAGATTGACAGGTGAATGACAATGAATATTATGAGAGGATTGAATATAACAGAACGGAATGAATACAATTTAATGACTATTATTCGGATTCGTCAGATTACTGTTCTCATCTCGAGTGTTATTTTCACAATGTTTCGGTCGATGTAACCTCCAACCTTCTTCAGGTGTATCTTGTCAAACTCTGGAATCTGCACAGAATTTCAAACATAACCTCTTATTTAATCCATGGGAGTAGCATGCTCTCGTTCTATCAGCCATGACAGGGTAGAGGTCAAGTAGTCTGCAATTGTATTTCTGAGTGTCACTTGCACCGAGGACTCAATCTTCAACCTCCAGAAGAGTATTACTTTACAACTGCTTTTTACCAAGTACAGTGGCCCGTCTACATACGAACTGCTCTAGTTACGAGAAATTCAAGATGTAAAATGTCTTCAGAGCGAAAATCTTGCCCTATATACAAGCAAAAATCCAAGTTACGAGTTTCCAAATGCTATCACTCAGTGGTAGAGTGTGTCGTGTTTTACTGCATCTCCTTAACTGTGCCATTTTTTTTTTTTATTAGGAACATGTCTGCCCTTACACCATTTTCTTCCAACATCTCGTCTTACTGTGACGCCTTTTAACTGTTATTTTTATTATTGTTCATTCTTTTATTCTTCACATCCAATTAATTGACAAATTCTCTCTAACTTAATATAAGCTGTTTTATGTGAGTTTTTTTAGTCCTAAGTCTAATTTCTTTCCATTTCTTGCTAACGTGATCTTGTGAACAATACGTGTTTTCGTTAGCACAATTTACAACCTCAGTCGCTAAGCACCTTCTCTCCGAGCATAACATGCTTGTGCTTGTTCTACTGTTTTTTTTTTTTTACATGGTAGTCCCCACTTATCAAGGCCTGGAAGCAACTCGGGGATAAGGGTTATTGCGTGTACTGTAATCAATGGGATAATATCGTAGTAGTCATTAGTAATGGAGATTTGATAAATTGGATTACTTAAGGAGACGGTTTATCAGGAATTTGTTTATGTTGGACTTGAAGACATCCAAGTTGTAGTCAGGTGGGAAACAGGCAAACAGAAGAGAGTTCCACAAGCGTGCACTTCTAAGAAAGAAGCTTTGTTCATGGAATCTACGTTTTGATTTGGGCACAGATAACGAGTGAGGGAAATTATCGATAGTGGTTTCAGCTAGACGGGTGTTTATCGTGAAAGATTGGCAAGGGGGGATCAGAGATTGGAGCTCAGACGAGCACTTGCCATGAAAATAACGATAAAGCAAAGACAGGCTCGCAACGTCTCTTCTGTGGGAGAGAGGTTACAGCGAAGAGAAAAGGGCGTCCCCCACTAAGACAGAAAGTCTATTTTGTACTCTGTCAATGCAGGATAGGCTGATTTTAGCAGCTCCTGCCCAGATGTGGCAGCAGATTTTATTTCTCCCTTCTGTTAATTTAACTTTATTTCATTACTTAAGGGAGCGATTCATCAAGAATTTGTTTGTGTTGGACTTGAAGACATCCAGGTTGAAGTCGGGAGGGAAACAGGCAAGCGGAACAGAGTTCCACAGGTGTGCAGTTATTAGAAAGAAGCTTTGTTCATGGAATCTACGTTTTGATTTGGGCACAGAGAACGAGTGAGGGAAATTATCGATAGTGGTTTCAGCTAGACGGGTGTTTATCGTGAAAGATTGGCAAGGGGGGATCAGAGATTGGAGCTCAGACGAGCACTTTATTTCATTGGGCTCTTTGCTTTTGCCTTCTTTACTGAGAAAATTATTTTCCTATTTATGGGAAGCCCCATGGACAATTTTTTGTAATTTTAATTTCCCCTATTAAACCAAACGGTCATTGCAGAATTTCTTGTGCCTTTTAACCTCAACTTCCTTTATTCACTTTTCTTTCTCTTTCTACCTTCTTGTATTTCTCTCATTATAGTCAGCCACGTATTTTGTATATTTTAATAAATTCCCTTCAAACTGTCCTTGTAGGATTTCCTGCCATACAGACCTGATTCGCATTCTTGTGTTGTGTTGTTTTCATTAAATCGTGATTTTTTTTGGTGACTCTAACCATGAGTTTGGAAAAAGGAAATGGAAAGGTATCCTCCGAGAAAAAAAAGACGATGATGTCGATCGAAACGAAGCAAGAAATAATAGTGTTCATGTGAGCAATCTCGTGAAGCAGTATGATCGACGATCATCAACGATCTGTACGATATTGAAACAGAAAGATACCATTAAAGTTATATAACCGACCAGAGGTGTTACTACTGTTTTCAAATTAAGGACCAACACCCATGACAGGATGGAGAGATTTCTGTTGTTGTGGATACGCGACAAGGTGCTGGTGGGAGATACCATCATGAAGAGCATTGTCTCCAAGAAGGCACTTTCCATCTACAAGGACCTTCAACTTGATTGGTTGGTTGGTTGTTTTTGTTTTACGGCATATCAACCCTTTTCAGGTTACTTAATGCTGAATCCAGTGATTTTGAAGAACAATTTTTTAATAGAGTATATTTGTTTTTTTAAGTCGGTTTCTATTTAACCCATAGTTGGGACCCTAACAGGTACTACCACTCCGGGTCAGAACGGACCTGGGAGCAATGGCAATTAAAGGGTGGCTTCACACTCCCCAAAGCCTGCAAGCTGGGGCCTCACCATCGGATATAGTTTAAGGTCATATCTAGGACCCTACAACTTGAGGCAGCATCAACATTGTTGGGTGCACATGGAGCAGATTTCAAGGCCAGCCATGGCTGGTTTGATAAATTCAAGAAGAGGAATGGCATCCACTCTGTGATAAGGTATGGCAAAGCAGCGAGTGCAGATACCAAAGCTGCGGATGAGTTTGTACTTCAATTTATTAGTTCCGGAAGAGGTTATGTCTCGCAGCAAGTGTTTAGCTGTGACGTGACAAACATTTTTTGAAAAAAAAAACTACACAGGACATTCATTACCGCTGAGGAGAAAAAGTTGCCGGGCCACAAGCCAATGAAAGATCATCTAACCTTAGCACTGTGTGCTAATGCTAGCACTGACTGCAAAATAAAACCACTGCTGGTTTACTATGCAGAGAACCTACTAAGATTTATAAAGAACCTACGTGCATTTTAAGATTTATAAAGTCTTAAAAGACAGACTACAGATGATGTGGAGGGCCAATTTTCTTCACTGAATGGATAAATTTAATGTTTGGCCCTTCAGTGAAACAATATCTCCAAGAGAAATAACCTTCCCTTGAAATGTTTGCTTGTTCAGGACAATACTCCTGCGCACGCCTGTGACCTAGAAGACGACATAATGGAAGATTTAAATTTCATCCGGGTGCTCTTCCTCTTCACCAATACCACCCATTAGCAGGTGATCTCAAACTTAAAAAAAAAACTGTGCACTAAGCATTTGTTCTGGTGGGTAAGTTGCTTGGATCTAGAAATTATCAATAACAAGCAATATGGATTTTATCCTGCGAGATCAACAGCTGTCATGCTGATTGTTATATCACACAGGATTAGTGACGGGAGCTTTGTTTCTAGAGCAATAGCTCTAGACATATCAAAGGCCTTTGACAGGGTTTTGCACAAATATTTCTTTCACAAGTTTGCTAACTATCCAATCTCTGGTTCCTTCTGTAAAACATTCACAGTAAAAACGGGTCTAGGTTTCTCCAATTCAAAGAAATTTCTTTACCTTCTCTGTGCACCCAAAGGCAAACGAAACTTCCATGAACAGAGTTTCTTTCCAAAAACTGTAAATATCTCCATCAGAAAGTCTGTGTAAGGATGCAGTTTGAGAGATCATCGAACATTTGGGAACATAAACCTTCACTGATGACATCATATGGTTGGGTATCTACCCATATGTCTTTGTCATCAAACACTGTCACCTTTCTATTTATATTTCTATATCCCATTCCTTGACACAGGCGTTCCTGACCTGTTTTCCAGATCGTCAGGACCAGCAAGCCTCACTTCTGGACCCATGGACTCACGGGAATACTGATCATGCTGTAATAATGATAGGCACCATCTTAAACTCATGACTCAAAGTTGAAGAGCCATTGCTCAAAATGAGAACGTACAACAATAAGGCTGACTGGGATACCATCAGGAATTACATCAGAGATGCTCGATGGGGAAGTATCTTTCCTCTCACTGTTGACCAGTGCGCAAATGACACCACTGAATGGTTCAAAGCGGCAATTAAAGCACACGTTCCCAGACGTAAGTTCTTTAGCTACATGAAAGACAAGGCCATCAGGTCCAACATTGTAATATGGCACAAACTTAAAAGGAACGTGTTCATTACTGATGTAACGATTCCAAATATGGATTTAATAGAGGCAAACGGGGAACAGATAAAATATCAGCAGCTCAAGAATGATTAAAATAAAACATAGTCTCTGAAAGAAATAAACATTATGCTGGTCGTGGTAACTGAACTAATGAAAACAATAATCTTCATAAAGAAATCTTTAGAAATTGTTTTTTAATTCTTCCTCGTAGGAGATGTCCTTTTCTCTTCCCTGCAACCTCTATCTCACAGAAGAGATGTTGCGAGTTTGTCTCTGATGTATCGTTACTTTCATGGAAAGTGTTTGACTGAGCTTAAGTCTATGGTCCCCCCTCGCCAATCTTTCACAAGAAACACTCGTCTAGCTGAAAACACTATCAATAATTCCCCCCACTTTTTATCTGTGCCTAAACCCAAACGTAGATTCCATGAACAAGGCTTCTTTCTTAGAACTGCACGCCTGTGGAATTGTCTTCCATTTTCCTGCTTTCCGGCTGACTACAATATGGTTGTGTTCAAGTCTAACGTAAATAAGTTCTTGATGAGCCGTTCTATATAAGTTATCAAATTTACCGAATTTTCATTACTAATGATTACTATATTGTCCAATTTCTACTGTACACTCTTTAACCCTTATCCTTGAGTGGCCTCTTGCCTTGATAATGTGGTGATACCTGTGTAAAAAAAAAAAAAAAAAAAAAAAAAATCAGAAAAGAAAAAGAAAATCAGAAAAAAAAGAAAAGAAAAAACCATAGCTCCCATGGTTTCTGGAAACAGTTTTTTCATGCTCAGACTTGCTGAAGTATGGAATAAACTGCATATGTGGACAATCACCAAAAGACTGGAAAGAAAACTCAACGGCACATATACCCATACGCTACAAACAGTATTAAATATATTTTGGCAAAATCATCCCACGAAGCAACAACTTTATGGCAACCTACCTGCCCTATCTAATACCATTAGGGAGAGATGCCTACAATTTGCTGGTCACTGTCTGAGAAGCAAGCATGAATTGGTGAGTGATGTATTGCTATGGACTCCACGATACGGACGTGCAAGCAAAGGACGACCTAGATCCACGTACATCCAGCAAATAGCACACGACGCCAACTGTGAACCTGAAGATGTGAGGCAGCTGATGGAAGACAGGAAACTCTGGAGAGGAAGAGTCACATTGATCCGGGCAAGGAGCTCGTCCTGATGATGATGAAGATGAAGACATGCATACGTCAGAAAACAGTACTGTCCCAATGAATTTCCAATTCCATTTTTTCCATGCTGAATCCAAGTGGGTAGATGGTTCACATTCTGACGACCATAACTTTTGGTAGAAGTTAATAAAGTTCAAATACAATTCATGGAAAACCAAGCAGCCATAAAAGGGAATCCTTAAAAGATATACCATATATTTTGGTATATAAGACGACCCTTAAAGTTAAAAAATCATCTTTAAAAACCAATATTTCATAAGATACCGAGGGCTGCAATCTCTAGACTAAACAAACATGGTTTCGTGATTTAGAACTCATCATATACAACCGATATACGATAAACTTATGAAAATTTGCTCCAATTTTGTACCTCGTTTTATCTTTTATTGATTATTATTTCGGCCGTTTTGCCCTCCTCCGGCCTTCATCAGGTGTTTTGTATCGAACTGGGGAACCGTTTGTTAGGAGTCTCAAACCCAATCCTTTATTATTATTACCGGAGTACCGTGTTCAGACTCCAGCTAGGCTCTGGGACATAGTTGCTGATTCTCTGTTTTGAATGTTACTTTTCACTGCCTTCGTTCAGGATTGAACTCAGCACCTTTGGCTAACTGTAAACTTTGATACAACGTCTAGAACCACTCGGCCATATGTCACTAGGGCAATTTTTAGTTGGTTTTTTGTTAATGTTAAACCTATGTTGTTATTCAAGGTTTTCTCTCTCTATCAGAGGTGTCCAAATTGCATTCAGCTCTATGCTTGGTTTGCTCAGTAGGTTGTTATGTCCGAGCATGTGAGCTGTTTCTTTAAGTTTTCTCACTTTCCAGTGGGTCTCTCTGTTTATTATTTTTACTTCATCCCATAGGGGGCGATGGTCCCCCCTCTCCATCCAGACATGGTTGGCTATACCCGATTTTTCCGTCTCCCCTTTAGTTACCGCTTTTCGATGTTCTTCCACCCTTACTTTGAGGGGGCGGCATGTTTCACCCTTGTAAACCTTTCTGCAACTGCATGGGATGGAGTATATGCAGTTCTTGGCCATGTTCTCCTCCATGCGGGGCTTCACTCGTACCAGAATACTAACTATCAATCTTCATCTCATTTGTATTATTTTTCGGACAAGTTTCCATCACCATTGGCTTAACGTCTATTTTACATGATGGGATGTGTTGGACAGCTTTAAGAAGTTAACTTCCAAAGTAATCTATCTCTGGCCAGATATGTTTTCCTTACACTTCCCCATGAACTGAACCTGCTACCTCAACTGTTCTACATCTTTGAACTAAAGAACTCTCATCAATATTTTTCAATATGAACATACCATCAAAGTTTCCAGTTTGGCACTGCACATATCACGCCACACTGTCCAGATTCTTCTACGGTCATCAGTACTAAGCCTGTTTTTAAGACTCACATTACATGTCCATCTAATTTCTCTCCATGCAACGCATATCCTCAACCCTTACTGGTTAGGTTTCATGTCCATTTATCATCACACCGTGTACATGGGCCTGATTGACTCTCTACTTGGTTGACCATATTTCTTGAACGTACTTCATCACTCAGCTTTCAATCGATATAAACTCCAATCTTTTTTTTAGGTGCATCTGGTCAAACTCAAATTTTTTAACTGAATCCTTTATTTAATCCACAGAGTGGATTGTTTTTGTTCTGGCAGCCATGACTGTGTAGAAGTTGGAAATAATTTTTTAAATTATATTCTTAGTATCACCTAAACTGAGGATTGAACCTTCAACCCCCAGAACTTCATTTAAAACTGATTATTACTTAGCATTTTTGTTACATGAAAAGGGACAGACCCCAGTAATTAAAAGAACAAACTAGATAAGTTTGAAAATGATATTTGAAAAAGGTTAGAAGAAGAGACGCAAACAGAATCGGAGAGCGACTTAGTGAGAGTCAAGGCAGAGTCGACAACGGTCGAGTCAAGTCAGCTGAATCCTCTTGAAGCGAAGATACAACAATGTAATCGTTAGAACTTGAATTCCTGATTCATTAATCATCCAGCTGGTATGAATAAAGGATCATCATATATTTGTAAACTGTTTGTCTTCGTCGTCGTCATTATAACAGAAAGGTAAACGTGCTTTGTCTATCATCTGTAAATGAACTTTGTATAACCACAGCCACGGAGATATATCTAGGTGGCCGTGGTATAATTCCCAGGTATTAGATGTCCCCTCCACCACCATCATAAAAAAAATATCTCTCCTTAGCAATCTGTTTCAACAAGAACTGTAGAAATGTCTGTATAAATGTGCATATTAATAATATGCACAAACAGAATTATCACCACTGTCGGCGCCGTTTACACTGTTATATAAATGATACCTTGTCCTGTATAACAGTGATATATAAATCTCTCATTCACTTGTATGAATTTCTGATATCTTGTCTCAATATGTACCCCCCCCATGCAACACTTATCCATTAGGGCATGGATCCACGTGGATAGCTGTAGAGTGTGGCGGCAAAAGGCTAAAATTTTACAAAATAAAAATGTTCATGTACTTGGAGCTGTGCGGTGCTCAGTAAAAAAAAAAAAAAAAAAAATGTATTTTTTCAATGAAAAGCTCTCAACGCTAGAACAGATATAAAGCCAATTATCCAAAAGAAATTAAAAAAAAAGAATAAAATGGTAGCAGTCACTGCAGGCAGGCAATAAAATAGCAGACGTCACACAACTGAATACAAAGAACACATTTGTTCATTCGGTTTTTGAATCAAATTTATGTACGAACAACATGTTTGTATTAACTAAAGTTAACATTTTTTTGACTTATTCACTTAAAATTAAAATTATTTTTTATTTTAGAAAGATGGTCTATAATTCAAATTAAATTGCATATTTAAGTTTTCTCCTAATTAAAATTGTAATTCTGTATCAAGCCAAAAGTGAGAAACTACACAAGATACACCCACATACTACTTCAATTACATTCATTGAAATAGATGTTCTGAAACCAAAAACACCTTCAGGACTGTCTGCAATCACTGCAAAAAGATTATGGAAAATCATGTAAGAGTCATACGCCCAATCTGTTCAGTTTGGAGTGGCTGAGAAGAGGCTTGATTCTAATGTATTTTAGTGAATAACAAAAAGGTCCTGAACACATGATGATTCGATTAGAAACCAAGCATAAGACCAAAGGTGATTTCCTCATTATCCGATCAAAACCAAACTTTTTGCAAAGAACAATGCAACAAATTCCACCCTTTGCAATTAGGACCACCTACCTCCTGAACGTCCTCGTAAAACGCTTTACTAATCAACATCCATGTATTTGTCTGATGTTGTCAAAATTATCAAGAACTTTGACTGTCAGTAACAAGTTTCTAAAAATAAATTTATTGGTGAGAGACATTTGAAAGTCTGGGAACTGTCAAATAGAAAGTCATTTAAACCGGCTTCAAAATTCTTAGTAAATCCTCATTGAAAATTTTAGGAGTTATTTGCTTCCAATAATTTTATAAATACAGGGCTCTACATTGTGAGTGAAACAGTCGCATTTGCGAGTGATTTTTCCAAGTGGCGACTAGAAATAATGAAACGCTTATCTTTTGACGATTGTATTTCTTTCACTGACAATCTCCCAAAGCTCACTACTGAATGAAAAATATCTTTTCAACTTTTTTTTTTTTATAAAATGAACAAAGTTAAATTATTTAAACAATAAAAGTTTTATAGAACAATATACTCTATTTTTTTTAACGAAGGCTGTTTAAAAAAAACATTTGAAGAAATTAGAATGTTTATACCTTCAAGTATCAAAATAAAATTTGTTGTATATTTAGAATTACACTTTAAAAAAAAAAAAAAATACAAGAAAAAATCTTTATGATGTACATACTCATCACAGAAAGATGTTATATTCTAAAAATCATGTGGGTTTGGCTAATAACTTTTCTATTTGACTAGTAAACGAAAATATTTAGTTGTCAAAGGTCAACTAAGGATAAATTTGTCCGTAGAACACTGAAATGGATATTAAAACATTTGTTACAGTTTTGTAACAATTTGGTTCAATTAATTTGATGAAATAATTTTAATTTTCAAAATCTTATCGAAGAAGTTATAATAATTTGGTACCAACAAAATAAACAATTAAAAAAATATGTGCAAAGACTCCTGGGCCACACCGGACAGATAAGTAGTTATCTATATATATAAAAGTGAAAATGTATGTATGTGTGTTCGCTTTTTCTGTGTCTACAAAAGGATTTTTTTTCAGAGAAGCGGTCGGTCGGTTCAAAACTTTTTAAAACTTTTTATATCACATATAAATCGGAATATCTTACAGTTAACAACGGAGCTCGCCTGTCTATTTAATTTGCTCGACTTCGGGAAGATAAATATTCAACATTTGTCGCTCGCCGCATGTGGGTTAGTCTTTTTCCTATAACATCTTGGGGAAAAAAAAAAAAAAAAAAAAAGCGTTTCCGCAGTAAATGAAATACTATCCCGCAGTCAAACTTGACTTCATTAAGTCATTAAAACGTGCACCTGCCAAATCCAAGTAATTAAATAAATTCAAACATGTTTCCGTTAGCATCTCATGGTGGCGCAATGGTTAACGTCGCACGTTTTTTTTTTTTTCACACTTTAATTTACAACTTTGCCTCAAGGCTTCGGGTTCGATCCTCATACTTACCTACCAAAACATTTTTTTTTTAATTTTATTTACCCAAAACCACACACACCTCCAAACACCCTGGCAACGCCAGGTACCCCTTGCAAGTTTATATATAAAATCATGGCGATTTCTACATGGTCGTATGGTCTTGAAGCTCTTAAATTGTCATGTGAAAAGAGAAACAGTTTTTATACCAGCCATCAATCACAATCAAGGATCTGTCCTGCATGACTCAAATTAACTAATCAATGGCAACCATTTTAAATTGAAGACAATTCGTTTGCTTTGAATATTTAAAAATAAAAACCAGTGTGTTTTTACATCTGCTTTGAATATTTGCTAGCTTCACATTTTTTTTTCTTTGGTTTATTTTCTATTTTACATTTTAGAATAAAATTAACATTAAAGTGTAGTATCTGTAGTCTAATTCTTCCTAGATTTAAATATTTGCCGATTTTACAACATTTACTTTTCAGTTTATTCATTTTTTAATTTTCAAAAGATTCAAAATAGAATTAACGTTAAAAGCGTAGTAATGTTCTGACTTTAGAAACTGTCCTCGGCTAGCAAAGGAGAAATTCTTCTAAACTGGAAATTTTTAGTTTTGTCAGAATCTCGACTGTCACTTTTGGGAGATAGATGCAATTTAGTTCTGTTCATCTGACTCTTGTTTCTATTTACTTGCCTCCCCATAAGGGCAGACTGACACAAGGTCAGTTTTTAATGTAGGGGAAAAATCTAGCTCCCAAAAAGGAGCATTCTGGATTGTCACAAAAACAAGATTTGTTGCAATTTGGAAGGCTGTCTCTTTCAATAATTGAGGACAATAGAAAAGATAAAGTATGATAGCAGAACAAGATAAATGATAAGTTTGAAGAGATAAATATAAAAATATTTGTATATAGACGATTTTTTTTTTTTTTTAAATATTATTATTAGTTTTCCTTCTACCTACAACCTTGGTCTTTTCAAGACTAAGGTCTTGAGGTATATCCTGTCTTTGCAACAAGTGGCTTCATGTCTTTTCTCGAGAGATTTTCATTAAAAAAAAAAAAAAAAAAAAAAAAAAAAAACAGGAACCATTCAAAACTAATTAAAATGTTTGAAATGTGTAAATACGATATAATAATAGTTTAACAAAATGGCAGCTTACAGAAAACAAAATGGTTTATGTAAAAATAAAACTGAATTCAACTGAAACAAAACACTCTTTCAAAAATGTTTTTATTAAAAAGAAACCATTTAAAACCAGTTAAAATATATTTAATAGAAAAATCATGTTTAAAATGTGTAAGTATGCTATAATCTATATATCTATAAAAGTGAACGTGTCTGTCTGTCTGTCTGTGTGTGTACATTTCCCTACGCAATAACTCTGTCAATTTTTAGTCTATAGACTCGAAATTTGAAATACCGGGTACTGAGATTTGGGAAAATCGATGTGACGGGTGTCAGCCAGAAATTTGGCTGTTAAGGGGTCAAATTTCAACGATTTGACCTTTAAGAACTCTACCAAACTCCTCCGACAATTTTGGGTCTAGACACTTGAAATTTTAGATATAGGTTCCTTGAACCTGGATCTAACTTAATAAAGTGATTTGAGCCCGAAACTATAAATTTTAAGGGGTCATAATAGGGGTCAAAGTTTTAAAAAATTAACCATTTTTTTTGTTTTTTTGCACAGCATACACCTCCAAACACCCAAGCAATGCCGGGCACCCCTGCTAGTAATCAATATTTTAACAAAATGGTAGTAGACAAAGAAAGTTTGATATATATGATACTATCTTTCCCTTCTATCTTGCAGAATTTTTGTAGAGGGAAAGTGGGACATAATAAATTCGGCCAGATGTGTGGCATTGCTTGCATTTATTATATACTAGCAAGGAGACCCAACGTTGCCCGGGATTGAATGATGATCAACAAATGTTTCACACTCCCATATTTTTATTGTCATTGAAATCGGTGAAATCGCCCATTTTTCAAACAAATCGGTTGATTA
This sequence comes from Euprymna scolopes, assembly GCF_053919585.1. Lineage (NCBI taxonomy): Eukaryota > Metazoa > Mollusca > Cephalopoda > Sepiida > Sepiolidae > Euprymna > Euprymna scolopes. Next base: position 119,950,688 of record NC_136498.1, on the reverse strand, counting down.
CCTGTTCTAGTTGGGGACCCACCACGGTGCACCGGGAAGAAGCTTCACATGCTTCCCCACAGTTACTTAGTCCACAATATATTGTAGTCTACATTACACTGTAGAGAACCTACTGTTGATTTTTTATAATATATGCATATCTATAATATAAAGCTGTGTGTGTGTGTGTGTGTGTGTGTGTGTGTGTGTGTGTGTGTGTCTGGTCACGAATAGGCTCCTATATGGTTGACTATTATAAAAAAACTGATTACATATAATGATAGAAGATGTATCGAGACTCAGGAATGGGTATGTTTGATCTGGCAGAACGGTGGTTCATTAAAATTGTGGGGTCTGCATTCGTGCCTGGTCCACAAAGTATGGAAATAAAAGATTTAAAAATTAAAAAAAAAAAAAAAACGTTTACAAGTGTTTTTGATATAGACGTACATGAGAATACTTTAATAAGTATGTTTTAACTTAAATAGGGATGGTATAATAAAATTGTGGGGTCTGCGTTCGCATCTAGCCTCCATAGAATGGAAATAGGCACAAACTTTAATAAAGACTTTTCATATCTATCTGTGTAAGTATACTTTGATAATTGTTTCTGTTTGAAGAAATATGGTATAATAAAATTATGGGGTGTTCGTTCACACCTGACCTCCATAGAATGGAAATTGTCACAAAGTTTAACAAGGTTTTTTTTAATATAGATCCACAGAATATTGTGATAAGTGTTTTGGTGTGAACAGGTATGGTATAATAAATTATGGGGTTTATCTATTTTATTTTTACTTTCATCATATTTTGCTTTGGTTTTGATACCCCCAAATTCAACCCAAATTTACAACCCTTCCTTTTCATAACCTGTCATACTTTCATAAATCAGAGTCCATTTTCTGTAGGCTGTTTTTGAACCCAGTCAACGACGGGTACTTTTGCTAGTATATATATATAATTTCGTATTCCTTTCTGTTTGTTTGTTCACAATTTGATTAATATATACAAAACGTGTCTTACTTTAATCTTTCATTTATTTCTATATATAGTATGATATATGCAAAAATATACAATTATTTGCATAGTACATTAAGAAAAATCGATTTTACTAAAAAGCAGTATCTTAGTTAATGTTTTTAGCAAGAGAATTATTTTAAGTATTCTATTTAAAATTGTTATTTAATAAATTTTAAACAACAATTATATTGATAATATATTTAATTTAATTTTAAATTAATATTTCCAACAGCGACCTTTTTTAAAACTTTTTTTTAGAGTTAGTTGCCCCTAGATGCTATGCATGAAAAAAAAAAAAAAACAAAACAAAAAAAAAAAAAAACGTTCACCAAATATCATTTGGTAATTTCATTATGTTTCTAGCTGGAAAAATAATTGTGTCGATAGAAAAATGTTTGGCTTTATTGTTTTTTTTTTTTGTTTTGTTTTTAAATATTCAAACAATAAAAATCACTTATGAAAAAAAAACTGAAAAGATTTCATTTGTTTCTTTTATTGCTTAAAAGGCAATACAGAAATCGGTAAATTTTTACCGCATAATCAACCGTCGTTTAATACAAAAAAAAAAAGAAAAAGATTTACAGTCCCCACCCCCCTCTAAATTCTACAATTTGCACTTTTTTTGTATTAATTTCATCGATTACAAACTTAATTTTCTAATTAAAAAGGTAACTTTATGTGACGTGACCTAGCAGTGTCAGAAATTTCGTGAAAATAGTGAATAATTCCACCCCATCTTTCCAAGCTTATAACTCCTCGAAAAATGTAATTCAAGCCCTAATTTTTTTTTTCAATTAAAGGAGTAAGGACCAAGGTTTTATTTAAAAAAAAAACAAAACAAAACAATGTGTTTTTTTTTTTTTAAAAAGGTTTTAAACTTCGGACTTTACAGGTAAATTTCTAAAAAACTGATTTTTTTTTTTTGTTTTAAATTTGAATATATTATTTATTGACCTTTTCTCTTCAATTTGTGATATATAAACCTATTAAACATAAATTATTTACTTTTTAATAGACATTTCAAAATGAAAGGCGTAAATTATTCGACCCCCTATCTTTCTAAGCTTATAACTCCTCGAAAAATGTAATTCAAGCCCTAATTTTTTTTTCAATTAAAGGAGCAAGGACCAAGGTTTCATTAAAAAAAAAAAAAAAAAGACAAAAAGAAAAAATGTGTTCTTATAAAATAAGGTTTTAAACTTCGGACTTTACAGGTAAATTTCTAAAAAACTGATTTTTTTTTTTGTTTTAAATTTGAATATATTATTTATTGACCTTTTCTCTTCAATTTGTGATATATAAACCTATTAAACATAAATTAATTATTTACTTTTTAATAGACATTTCAAAATGGGGGGGGGGCGTGAAAATGGGGGGGCGTGAATTTAAAAAAAACGTTTGTCTAAAATATTATATTCGGTTTATTGGAAAGAACATAAAATTTCACATTGACCCTGAAAATATCGTAAAAATAGAATCAATAGAAAAATTTTGATAGATTTTTAAAATTTAAAAATTTAAAAATATTGAGTTTAAAAATTGAAAAATATTGAGTTCGGAAAATTCATTACTGTTTTAAAAAAAAAATAAAAATATTTTTATTACTTTTAAAACAACTGTAATAGTTTATTTTGGAAGTATAATCCATAAAGAAAATAAATAACCCACTTTTAACAGAGAAATTACGAGATTTTTATATTGTATTCGCAGTTTCGTGTTAGGGGTGTCAAAAATTCCTACAAAAATTCTGATACTGCTAGACGTGACCCTCCTACAAAAAAAAAAAAAAAAAAAAAAAAAAATTGGCGATCTACTTTTTTCAGCCTAAAACATTTAAACAGCCTTTATAAATATTATGAGAAGAAATTTTGAAAAAAACAAAAAAAAAAAACAAACAAAACAAAAACCTTATAGTGGGGGATCACTTTTCTATATAAATTTAATGTAAAATAAGACATGTCATCACTAGCATTTTTTTCAAGTTTGGCGATTGAGGGGAGAGGGCAAAATCTGACAAATACAAATTGTTTTTTTTTCTGGTGGAGGGGGGGGGGGAGTTACATTGGAAACATAAAATAACGATAAATTTAATTATCTTTTTATGAGACCATTCTCTACTTTCACCAAACAATTTAATAAACAAAACAAACCCCAAAATACGACAAATTAAATTTGTTTTTGGTGGGGGCGGGGGATTACATTAGAAACATAAAATGACAAATCGAGAAGCCCCCCTCACTCCCAGCAAAAAAAAAAAAAAAAAAAATTTTAAAAGCAATATAGCGACCTTGAATAATAAATATAACTGATAAAAAAATAAAAATTAAATTTTTTTTTCTGATTTTATTTCACCCTTTGGGTCTAACAATGTGTTTTATATAAAAATAAATAGTTTTTATATATTTTTTTATCTGGCAAATAATTTACGCCGCTAAACTACACATTCACCAAAATAATAAACGCATGCATTAATGTTTATAAACGTTATTTTTTTTAGGTTCACAAAATCTAAGCTTTCTCAGGACAGTGATCCCTCTGCCGAAATATCTGGTGGAGAGGGTATCAGATACTTATTTTTGGGGGCGATTACATTTACATGTTTTTATCCGTTCTTTTATTTTTTTAAATTGTTGTGGGAGTATCCACATTAACCATGAGGAAAATGATTAGTATAGCAGGCGTGTTTCAAACTGAACTCCATGTAAACCCAGGCAACACCGGGTACCCATGCTAGTATATATATAAGGGCTTGAATTAAGGTTTAAAATGCAAAAAGTTCATCATGCTTCAATTATGCTCTAAAGAGAAACATTCATTTCTAATGCACCTCTATCATTTTAAAGAATATAGCGTTGATTTTATATGCTAGGGCTTTCTGATTATGTAGTGATGAAATTTCTCAAATGCACTAGTGATGTTAGGCTGTGTAAGGTGTTAAAAAAAAAAAAAAAAAAAAAAAAAAAGAAAACGTTAAAAAGAAAAATGTTTTAGTAGGAAAGTAGGATTGAACCCCGAAGCCTTGACGCGAAGGTGGAAACAAAAGGGGGGGGGGGGAACAACCACCTAATCATCTCGGCCACGAGGGCAGAGGAATTGAGAAGCATGTTAAATTAAGAGTTAAAAGTCAAAAATGTTTGATTGACAGGTGGTCGCTTAATGAGGTCATCGTGGGAGCGTTACGATGACATAGCAGTTTTTTTTTTTTTTACTGCGAGGCAGTCTTTTGGCATTTGTTTCAATGCGTGGCACTTTTGGCTTCCCCAAGATGATGGTGGTGGTGGTGGGGTGGAAGGAAACCAGCTTCCCATTTAAAGGGGATTGTTTGCCCCAAATTGAGTAGCAATTGTCTGAGATAAAGGAGAAAATCCGCATTGATCAAAGCTGATTGCTTTTGGACGTTCCTGGCGATTGCGCTGGTAGCGATGCAACAACCTTTGCATTAGTTTCACTTATACGAAAAAGGCGAATCTACACGCGGCGATCGAAAAACGTTGAATATTTAGCTTTTGAAAATTAAATACACACGCGACCCCTGTTCATAACTCGTAGATATGATTTTGACGTAATATAAAAAGTTTAAAAAATGAGCGACAGCCTCGAGAAGCCGCCAGAAAAAATCCCTTTGCAGACATACAGAAAAATGCATACACAAACAAACACATTTTCGCTTTTATATACATAGACTAGCGGGGGGGGGGGGGGAAGTACCCAGCGTTGCCCGAGTGTTTGCAGGTGTGTGGGGTTGTTAATGAAAACCTAAGAATAAGTGAAGTAAACATAAAAACATTGAGAAAAAAAAAAAAAAAAAAACGCAAGGCAAACGAACGATGTTAAATGTAAAAATCGAAAAAACAAAAATAAAACAGAAAAAAACAAACGTTAAAACTAAAAAAGAAAAAAAAAAAAAAAGAAAAGAAAAAGAAAACGTGAAAAATGGCTTAAATAAGCCTGTTTCGATATTAAAATTGAAAAATATCGGTGGGTACCCGGGTATTTTTGGGTGTGTGTGGTCGGTGGGGTGGGGGGGTAATGAAAACCTAAGAATAAGCAAAGTAACAAAAAAAAAAAAAAAAAAAAAAAAAAAAAAAACGAACATTACGTGAAAAATGGCTTAAATAATCCTGCTTCAATATTTAAATTAAAAAAAAAATATCTCACACCGCGATTCGAACCCAAAACAATTAGATAATGACCCAACACTCTAAACAACTGAGCTAACATAACGCACATGAAATTTAGTCAGTTCTTCAACTATTTAAACTAAATCAGGTCATGATGTCATCTGACTCATGCGTAGAACCGGTCGTCGTCATGAGAGGACGGTTTTTGTTGACACCCCCCCCCTCCCCACTGTAAAAAATTGTTGATTTCAGGGTGAATTTTTGGCCAATTTTTCGACCGAAGGATGGAGCTACAATATGATACCAAGTTTAATTTTTGTTCAATCTGTCGAAAGTTTTTAGCGGACACATAAACACACATACATGCATACAAACTACATACATTTTTGCTTTTCTATATATAGATTAGAGATTATATATGAAAAAAAAATCACTAATTTTATTCAAATTTTAAAGAAACTGCTTTAAAAGACAGCAGCTTCATCTTAGTAGCATTAAATGTTATTATTCAGATACTACACTTTAATGTTAAGGGTTTGTATTACTGTACACAGATTCGAAAAAGTTGTCAAAAAACATAACAAATAAATGTTATCAAAGGCAAGATAAGTTACTTTTCCACCAAACTGGATATATTTTTCGTGCTTTTATTCAATTTAACATGTTTATTCAGCTTGAAAAGCATACAGTGTTTACCGATGTATTCGAAAATTCAAAATGGCGGCCGACTCTCTCTTTAACACGGTAAGTTCGGGAAAAGGTGTTATAAATAATAAACTAGACAAAATACTATTAAAAACCACCGAATATATGTTAAGGTAACATATATTGAGCGAATTTCTAACGCTATTTTGTCTAGTTTATTATTTATTACACCTTTTTCCAAACTTACCGTGTTAAAGAGAGAGTCGGGCGCCATTTTGAATTTTCCAATACATCGGTAAACACTATATGCTTTTCGAGCTGAATAAACATGTTAAATTGAATAAAAACAAAAATTATATCCAGTTTGGTAGAAAAGTAATTTTTCTTGCCTTTGATAACATTTATTTGTTATATATTTGTTTTTTGAAAACTTTTTCGAATCTATGTGTACAGTAATACAAACCCAATGTTAATTCTATTTTGAAAAGTAAAAAGAATTGTAAAAATCGACAAATATTCAGAGCAGTTCTAAAAACATTGGCTTCAACGGACCCTATGAGCCTAAATTCTAGTCATGCCAAGGGATTGTTATCATGTGTAAGCAAATACTCATGTTAGCAACCACTGAAAATTTAGCAAGATATTCTTTTCATTCAAATACTACCATGTATATATGGTTAAGTGTTAGTTTTACTCATTTGGAACTGCTTTAAAGCTTCACTGCTCACTCATTTTGTGAATAAGTTCCAAACAATTTTTACAGTTCATTTTTAATTTTCGTTCAGTAAAACAAAAGTTATAAAATTACTGGTGTTCAAAGTTCTCAGAATATGTAAGGAACGGAGAGACGTTTTTTTTTCTGATTGGCTGTTGGTTACCATAGCAACCAAATCTGTTTGCCCTTCTTGCAATGTTTTCATTCATTGACCACCCGCATTGTTCGCCCTGTCCCTACGATTATGTTGATTCAGCTACTACTGTTGCTAATAATTCACTGCAGTCCAGATCTATTGCTGATAATTCACTGTCGCTGTGCTCAATTGCTACCCAACCTTTCGCCTTGGCTCGTCAACCAAAACTGACTGCTGACTATTTGCATCTTTAATTTTTTTTTTTTTATTTAGTCAATTCAAGTTGGTAATAATTTTTTTTATGGATTGTTGACAATGCAAAGCCTGGAAAAAAAATCATGGATTAAATAAAAAAAAATGGTTAAGATAAAACTTAGAAAAGTAAGAATTTATATATAATGTTAAATTGAATTTAAAAAAAAAAAAAAAAATAATAAATAAGTAATTGATCAAATAGTTTTGTTTTTGTAAATCAAATTTTGCTCGTTTCGCTGAGGGTGAGAAAAAATAAAAATCAACGAATACATGGACAAGGACAGACAATCCTAAGACACGTGGAAACGCCAAATAATCACTGATTACCTCCCCTCATTATAGAAATGGCACCGTCTATCACTTTCCGGTAAAAAACGTCAAATTCGTTTTTCGTAAATAAAAAACAAAAAGCTCTACTTGATCATTTTTGGAATATACAATCTATTTTGTTTATCGCTATAAGTACCAATCTGCATAAGTATCCTCATATTCTAACCGTTCCTTTTGAAACTCTTCCGCTTGGGTTATCGAGGTATATTTGCCAGGAAGTTTATTATTGTTATTATTTCTTTTTCATGAGTTCAGTTGGTCCTATAATTTTTAAAAGTAGTTTAGATGACCGATATTTTGAAATAAGGCAAATTCTGCGATGTCTTTATTTACGTTTAAATTATCGTGCACAGACAAAATCTCTATACAAGATTTAAAGCAGATGAATTTTATTCACTTTCAAATTATTGCCACCGATTGGATTGATTAATTCGCGTCGCGTAAAATAAATTCTGGATTGTGATTGGTGGCGGGCATAAAAAAAAGTTGCCAAATAGAAAGAAATGTTGGGTGCAAGTCTATAAATGGTCCACAAGTAATCTTTTTTACTATAAAAATCTGAAAAAAATTATAATGTACGTACTGCATAAAAATGTCATTCCAAAAATCATGTAAATAAATCAAGTAGTTTTTTTTTTATTTAAGAAAATAAATAGTATGAGACATTTTATAGAAGAAAAACTTAACGCCATCTTGTTTTTGAATGATACACTGCTAGCGACACCTATTGGAAATGTTTGGAATATAAGATCGGCAAGGGGCAGACAATCGACTTTCTACGCTCTAGAAAAAAAAAAAAATGAAAAATAAGTTTTTGAGGATGTTGAAAACGAAAATAACGTTTAAAATTCCAGCAAATGAGTAGTTTCCAAGATATGGAAAAAATGTTAGTTTAAAGTAAGTGGGGGATCACTTTTCTATAAAAAAATTAATGTATAATGATCACCCACTTTATGGCCACCACTAGTGTAAAACTTGAATTTACGCCGCTGAAATACACATTTGCCGAATTTCGTTGGAGGAGCGTCAACGTGTGGGTGCTCAATTTACGTAAAATACTTCTTCAGATCTTGGAAACTACTCGTTTGCTGGAATTTTAAACGTTATTTTCGTTTTCAAAATCCTCAATAAAAAAAAAAAAGAAAAAAAAAAGGGTCTTCATTTTCAATTTTTTTTCTGGAGCGTAGAAAGTAGATTGTCTGCCCCTTGCCTATCTTATATTCCAAACATTTCCAATGTGTCGCTTGCAGTGTATCCTTCAAAAAGAACGCGTTAAGTTTTTCTTCGATAAAATGTCTCATAATATTTGATTTTCTTAAATAAAAAACTACTTGATTGATTTACGTGATTTTTAGAATATGACATCTTCATGCAGTGACAAGTACGTACATTATAAAGATTTTTTTTCAGATTTTTATAGTAAAAAAGATTACTTGTGGACCATTTATAGACTTGCACCAAATGTTGTATTCAGAAACCAAAAAGCGCCATTGCTCTAGAAAATAACCCAATCATTTTCATCAACAAAGGGAAGGGTCAGAAAAAAAACAAAACAAAGCCATTGTTTAACGAGTGTTTTCTTTTTACTGTGTCACAAGAAAAAAAAACTAAATATATTAGCAAATAATAATATTAATATATAACACTTACAAAAATAAATAAATAAATAAACCAATTAAAAAAAAAAATAGTATCAAGTACTTGAAATTTTAAAAATGATTTTCGTAGAGTTCAACTCGAGAGGCAAATAAAGATAGTCAGCAAAAAATGAACTTTTAAAAATAAGGACTTTTTAAATAAAATAGATTTGGTTAAAATTGAAATTACAGAATATTTTTTGTAATTACATTATATTAAATTGACATCAATTACTATGTTCCTTGCGATTAATTTCAATTATTTTATTTTTTTAATGAGACAAGTAAATAAAACATTTAACCGAAAATGTGAAATAAAATCAAATGAGTTTTTATTATATAAAAACTAAGGCGAACCTGTGCGAGATTGTCCCCGTCCTATGTGTTTTTTGCCTCCTCCCCCTTTTTTATAAAGTTTTTTTTTTTTTCTAACGATTATCATACATTATTATACATTACAGACTTGAGTATCGTAATTTCAGGAAAAAAAAAAAAAAAATTTCAAGAAGGGGGTTCAGTGTTCACTTTCTCGTTATAACTCTCTAATGTGACACGACTAAAGAAATGGACAGTAAGTCAGGTAGCAAAAACGTTATAAAGAAAAAGTGAACCTGAACCTGAACCTCCCTTCTTAAGTCATTCGGAAAACTTTTTGAAAAAGGTGAAAAACAGATTTTTAGGGCACGTGGGCATTCTCGTACAGGTGTCCGCCAAAACTGGAATTAATCATGTTTTTAAACATTTACACCCCCCTCCCCTTAAAAATAAATAAATAAATAAAAATAAAAACAAACTAATGAAAAAGAAATCTTTTCAAAACAAGACATGAATTTTAAGGAACGAGTAAGGAAAAGTGTCAATCATTTACAACTGTATTTCTATCCGGCGGATGTAGTTGAAAACAATGCCCTATAACAAAATCAAACTTTTCCTTTTTAAAAAGAATGGGATAGTAATATAAAGTTTGTCTAAGATTATTTACAATTAGTTATAGTTACTCGTTGTCCGGGTGGAGACCTTAAAACAAAACACACATAATAGTTCTAAACATTCGCTTTAGTTTTCCCTTATTTTATTGTGGAGTTAAAAAAAAAAAAAAAAAAAAAAAGGGGGGGGGGGGCGAGCTTTTTTTTTTTTTTTTCGAGAGTACCCAGCGAGCCCAACTTTCGGAATACCCCCCCCTTCCCAAACCTCGAAGGGAGGTATTTACATAACGCTGGGCACTCTCGTAAAAAAAAAAAAAAAAAAAAAAAATATTGGTGCTTGCACTGCTTGCGTACTATTTTTAAATAGTTTTTTTTTTTTTTTTTTCAGGTTCCTGCTTCCAACTGTACTGACATGTAGAAGTTCAAGTGTAACTTGCTGCCGAGCTCCCCACATAGTTCCCTTGTAGCTTGTGTCCCTTTCGAGCTTCACGATATCTCTATTTATTAAATTGTTAGGAAGTATAGAATAGTTACAAAACACTCCCCTCACCATGTTAATGGCTTTCAAAATAATATTTCAGCACGGTGGTAAAAGTGCACAAGTACCAAAATATTAAAAATAATTCCACGTATCTATTATCTTGAACTTTTCAGCTTTAAGTATCTGCTATTGATACGCGATTGTTTCGATGGCAGGCAGCGATCGCGAAGCTGAAAAATTAAAAATGGCCTGTTTATCAATATTACAAGCAGATACAAACATACGCAGCACTCAGCAGCGCAGCAGCAAATGTCTCGTAGATTTGTTAATACATAGGTAATATTGTGGAGTTCGTGTCGGACACCCATAATCAGGAAGAAAGAGAGGTACTTCTACAGTTTATCGTCGAAAATGCAGACGCTATTTTTCGGGCACCCGTCATTAGAATCAGAGGGAGAAATCAGTATTTTAAACTATGACCGAAGTAGGAAATAAACAACCAAAAAATTAAACTAGATATTAATTACTTCAGGAAAGAACTATGAAAAAAAGTAAATAAAGAGAACATATATCCATAATTCGGTAAAACTATACAAACACCGTGACAGCGAATTACCCCTACCCCTAACGCTGTCACGGTGTTTGTATAATAATACCCATAATTCTATAATGTGAAAGGTTTCGATTTAATTAATGAAAACGGGAAAGTTTTTCATGAACCGTGTATATATATATTTTGGGTTTGTATTAAATAGCGCGGATCACTAAGTGCACTAGCACCAATAATTTTAATAAGATAATTTTGTAAAAAATTTTTTATGTATTTCCTACTTCGGTTAGTTTAGAATACTGATTTCTCCAATTTTAAACGACAGGTACCCCCACCCCAAAAAATGTCTCTAGTTTTCGCGATAAACTGTAGAAGTACCGAAAGAATTTAACTTTTTCTTGAAAATGGGAAATTATAGAAATTTAAAACAAGAACAGCGATTATATGGGAGGGGGGTCCATTTCCGGGTAACACCATCACCATCGAAACGTGGCCGTGGTAACACCGGGTATTCATCATAAAAAATAAAATTACGATATAAAATTTTTTTTAATTCCATTTCATTTTTAAATTTACTCGACCTAAAAAACAAAAGATGTGTTGTAATTAATATGAATACCACGTGGCTATGAAAAATATTACGCTTTGTTCAAAATATTGTTAAAAAAGGAACTTCAATGAACAAGACGAAAGAAAGAAAAACAATTCTCCAAGTTTGGATTTTTTTAAAAAGATTAATTATAATATTATATATTTTTTAAGTTAATTGTTTTATTATTATTTGACATTTTGACAAGCGGGCCAACAAAAATATTTTATTTGAGACAAAGACGGTTAAGACATTTTTCTTTTAAAATATAAAGAATGATTTTAAACAAGGTTTAATAAACATTGACCTGCTTTTGTTTTAGCTCTTTTTCTTTTTTTTTTTATAATTCGACTTTAAAGCTAAGAATCGCTACATTATTAATCCAATAATATTAATATTAAAATGATCCTTTGTTTAAGTTTCTCGTCCACTTTGATAAATACATTTTATACGAATTAAACAAATACTGAAAAAAAAAAAAAAAAAAAAATCTGGACGAATACGATGGGTTTGTATTACTGTACACAGATTCGAAAAAGTTGTCAAAAAACATATGTAACAAATAATGTTATCAAAGGCAAGATAAGTTACTTTTCTACCAAACTCGATACATTTTTTTTTTGTTTTTATTCAATGTAACATGTTTATTCAGCTCGAAAAACATGTAGTGTTTACCAATGTATTGGAAAATTCAAAATGGCGCCCGACACTCTTTAACATGGTAAGTTTGGGAAAAGGTGTTATAAATAATAAACTAGACAAAATACTATAAAAAAAAAAAAAAAAAAAACACCGAATATATGTCAACTTATGTCACGGTAACATATAATGAGCGAATTTCTAACAGTATTTTGTCTAGTTTATTATTTATAACATCTTTTCCTGAACTTACCGTGTTAAAGAGAGTGTCGGGCGCCATTTTGAATTTTCCAATTGGTAAACACTGTATGCTTTTCGAGCTGAATAAACATGTTACATTTAATAAAAACACGTATTTATGTAGTATACGAATCGTGCTGAAATGTTATTTTAAACGTGGGGAGAGGAGTGTTTTGTAACTATTCTGTATCTAACAATTTAATAAACAAGATACCGTGGTTGAATTTAACTTGAAAATACTAAAACAGCACGGTACCTTCTCAGCATAAGTAAATTTTTTTTTTTTTGTAAGGATTGTAAACAAAACTATATTTTAAATTATTTTTTCTCGAACACCTGCACCCGGACAACATCGGTTGAATGCAACGAGTAATAAATAAAATAAATACGAAAATAAAAACGTGTAAATATTTTTTTTTTTTTTTTTTTTGGTGTGTGGGTTTGGTTTTGGTAACTAAAAATTTCAGAAAATCCTCCAAAGATTCGTTCGATTTTTTGTTGTTGTTCAAAAAATCCATTATTAGATTTGATGACGACGTCGGCTTGTGGAAACCATTTTTCTTTTCAACTCGATATATACATAATCATCATTTTTTTTTTTTCGTTTGTTAAATATCTGCCGGTACGTGTAGCCATGGATAAAATGATAATGTCTTATGAAGAAGGAATCAAATTGTTAAACTTTGGACCAATAAATTGGTCAGAAGCCGCAAAAAGCGCCCAATCAACTGAATTGACCGCCCCCACCAATGAGAACAAAGAAATCATGTCGCGCTCGTCACCGAGGGGCACCTCGTTTTTTGCGACTTTTAATTAATGAAAAGTCATTCCAGTGTCAAAAAGTGTCACCATTGCATCCGATTCAAGCTGAAAATTGAAGAAAAAACCGACACTTACCGTTGGAAAATCCGTGGGAAGCAATAATAAGTTTCTAAGTGGAGATAAAATGGCGGGGTTTTGATTGGTTATAGTCGGAAATATACTCAGCACGTTTTTCGCAAGCTAAGCAATTCACCGTTTGCAACTATGGAAGGCCGATACCGCCATAATCATTGTTTTATGTTGTTTGTTTTGTATTTTTGTTGTTTTTTTTACATTACACTATTTATTATTATTTTTTAAAAACTATCTTTACAGCCATTTTTTAACATTGATTTAGAAATAAAAATCAACGTCTGAATAATCATTAAAATAGATTGAAGTAAGTTTAAAGCTACTAGAAGAGTACCATGGTTAACGAATTTCGATTTACAAAATCTGAAAAGATAGCAACGCCGGTTAACAAGTGAAGTATTTATTTAATGATAAATTTATTGTAAATTATTTTTGTCTTGAAGGAGAAAAATGGATTTTATTTATTTTATTTGGGTGCTTGTTAAGATAGAGTCGACAGATAAATTTTTTTTTTTTTAATATATCGTTTTAAGCAAAAACAATATTAGATACTTAATTATCATGTCGAAAATAGTAATAAATACAAAAATTAAGAAAATTCATCGAACTGAACAGCTCCTATTGTGTCTTTGGGGAAAGAAAAAATCTCTCGCTATATATGTCGGACTTGGAAGACATTAAAGTGTAATCTAAATTTTGCGTTTCGAGTTATATCTCTTGTGTGTGAACTCTTCCACCTCTTTCTAACATGTAAGAAAAATGCTATTTTACTCAATTTTCCGTAAAAATTACTTTTAACTACAAATAACTTTCTACTCGATGAATTTTCGTAATTTTTGGATATATTACTATTTTCAATATGACAATTAAGTAAATAATATTGTTTTTGCTTTAAACGACACATTTAAAAAAAAATCAATCTATCAACTCTATCTTAACAAATACCTTTTTTTCTTTTTTTTCTCGGTAAAATTGGAGTCTTACAACCCCAACTAAGATTGTACTTTTTTAAAAGCGATTGCATGTCAACAGTGTGAAAAAGTTGGTAAATAAAAAAGAAAGAGAAAAAAATGAAATTATTTTGTAGCACTAGTAGTAGTTACTATATCTAAAATATTTGCTTGACTTGGTACTGCTTGATACTGATTGGAGCGAATACTTAATTTTGATTGGTTCTCTATTTAACCAATCAGAAACAATTTAAAATGTGAGCCGAGCACTTGTTCCAGAAGGTTTATTAAAGAAGTGCATGTGTTATTTGCAAGAAGGTAAAGCTGGTTTTCCTCGCCTTCGGGTGACTGAAAAGGCTGGGTGTTAGCAATTAATAGCAGAGGCTGAAAAAATGTACAATTGGACAAGTCAGTAGGTAATGATGGTCTGTCCTATGAAATGTATTTGGAGAAATCACCCTTATTTGTCCCTTTGTTGCAAATGAGTCATAATACCTGGTTTAGAAACGGTACTATCCCTTAGCAGTGCTTGCAACTACGCAACTACATTGGACTGGTCATTTTGTAAGAATGGTGGGTGACAGATTCCCGAAAATGCTCTTCTATGGAGAGCTAGAGAATGGCAATAGAAGAGTGGTTGAGCAAAAACTCCAGTACAAAGACATAATTAAATGCCATGTAAAGAAAATGGCCATTGATAACCCAAACTGAGAAACACAAGCGAGTTACCGAGAGAGTTGGCGTAGCAGTCTATACAGAGTAGTGATTGAGAATAGGAGAGATGTCGCAGCCCGGCAGAGACATTTCCAAAGACACTATCCCAACTGCTTCGCATGTGCTACCTGCAGAAGAATGTTCCACACCAGGAGTGGAGGGCTTCAACACCGGTGTATAATGCATCAGGCCTTTGCCTAGTTATCTTCAGAATCCCTAAGTACATTATCGGACAGGCCATCAATATCTAGTAACTTGTCCAATTGTACATTTTTACAGCCTCTGCTATTTACTAATTATAGTGTTGAAAAAGCTTCAACCAGAACTAGCTCTCATACTTACAAAGCTGTTTAAGCATTGCCTTAAAGAGAAATGCTTCCCAACACCCTAGAAAACCACATCAGTATCTTCCATATTTAAAAAGCCAGGTGATTGGCCATCTCCCCTGCAGTACAGACCAATTCGTCTTCTGTGTGTCATGAGTAAGTTGCTAGAATCTGTGTTAAATAAAGAAGTGGTCAACCACCTCAGCAAAAACAACCTCCTCAGTGATATGTAATAGGATTTCTGTTCTGCTAGATCTACAACACATGACTATGGTATCCGTTTTGTGTGTCCAGTACCGTTTATCTGATGTGTCTGGTATTATCAAAATCTGATTGAATGCAGATGAGGTGTGATGTGTTACTCTTATAGTGGCATCATTCAGCTTCTGTGTGTGTGTTTGTGGATGTGTGTGCTTGTGTGTGTGTTTGTGTGTGTGACATATAAGAAGATCTCAAGACGCATACTTTTTACTTGTTCTTGGTCGGTATCTCTCACGACAATTCATGCCTGCTCTCAAAAAAATACGACTTGAAGTTGTTTGGAGCAGTCTTTATTTGGATTCCATCATTGATAAGGCAGCCTCGCATCGCTGAATCGATTCAGATCTTTTTTGTTCTTTTTCGTTTTCTCGTCTTGAATAAAGCTTATCTTATTAACTGTAGACTGTCAAATTGAAAACTGTCAAACTCAAACTCAACTAGGAAGCGCATGTGTGTCCTACTTGTTTTGACGTGTATATGCAGGCGATAACCCCTGTTAATTAGCTGGCACCAGTCACTGCCTTGTGACCCTTGCTAGCATGCAGGTGCATGCGTTGACAATGGTTTGAAACCTGTCAAGGTCAACCCTTCGACCTCTGTGCACTTAACTTAGAACACAAACCAGTTGCGTTCAACTCAGTACTATGTTAACCGTGTTATTGACACACAACATGTGTCCCGAATCTTGCATGAAATTGCTCTGCATCTCACTCAAGGGGAGGCATGTTTGCCAACTTTGTGCTTGCAAACAGAAAAATTATCTAGGATACCATTAATGAATATTAATGGCTCCTTACTTCTAGATACTTTTCTTGTGATTTTTAAATTTATGGCATACTATTTTTAGGTACCCTACCACTCCACAAAAATGGTATGCTGGACAATCCTTTTGACTCCTCAACATCCATTGCAACGTTTAGTGTATTGTGGGGTCGAAGAAGTCTTGGTTTCTTGGTTATGCTATTCTTCACTCGACCTTTGTATGTCAGATAGCACAAGAGGGTGTGTGATATTGTTAAAATGGGAAGATAATTTGTCTATTACTTCCAAGCAGACCAACAGCAAAAACTTCTCCTCCAATGTAGTAAACGAAACTACTTCTGCCAGTACCTTTCTTTTGGTGTTCTGTGCTTCTAAGTCCTGTTATCATCTGCCTAGCAATTATGTTGTCTTAATAGTCCACTTGCTGCAAGCAAGTTTGTTAGTTTGGACATTGAATTCGAAATTCACAAAATTTGGCTTGTTCATGCAGCCTCAATAAAAAATGTGTTATTGGCTCAACCTCGTTCTGCCTCATCGAGTAGAATTTCTGTTATTGGACTTCTTTGTGTAATCCTTTCACTGCCACCCGTCATATCTGAAAATACTCGTCTTTTTAAAAACATTTTTTTATTACATTTTCACCCCAAACAAGGCACATTGCCACTTTGGTGTAGGGGGCTACTATCAGAGATATGAGCTACTGGGATACTATGTAGGGAGTTGGGCAGCAAGATGTCGGTTCACATTACACTTGAACTTCTGCATGTCAGTAAAGTTGGGGAAGCAGGGACCCAGAAGGGAATTCCAAAGTCTAGCGGTTCTGGAGAAGAAACTACTGGAGTAGAAAGCTCTCTTACATCTAGGGATCTCTACTGTGTAGGGGTGGGATTTACCTGCTTGTCGGGTTTGTTGAGGATATTTACGTTTTGGGGCCACAAGTGCTTGCAGTTTGTCAGAGCATTCACCATTAAAATACTTGTAGAACAGGAGAGGGATGCAACATTTCGTCGGTGGGACAGAGGCTGAAGCTTAGATGACAGTTCAGGACCTATCAGGTTGGAGACTCTGTTTTGGACCTTGTCTGTGGCAGAGTTGAACCTCTCTGGCCCTACCAGTTCAAAGAGTAGCGTGTTTGTTTCCAGTGTATATGCCTTCCATTGTTCATTCTGGATTGAGTGTGAATCTTCCAATCCGCATACATCCTTGTATTGAGCCCATGTGTCACAAAACAATGTCCTTTCTCTATCAATGGTATCCGATTCTATTGAGAACCATTCCGTTTTTTCACTCATGACATGGTGGAATGGCTGCAAAACATCTCTCCCCTTAGCTTGATGTTTTCTTTCTGAAGTTCAATAAGTTCCTTTAATAGATACATGCTTTCTTGCTCTATCGTGCTTGGCAATGAATACAGTAGAATCCCAGAATATGGTGGTCCTAGGATACCTTTTTTCAGGTTACAATGCGCAATATGATGTTTTTCTGGTCTCCGATTACAGTATTTGCCCTGCCTTACGGTGTTATTTATAATGTTATTTGATTATATACATGTGTATTATATACTGTACTGTATTTTGTTACTAATTTTTAATATGTACTGTATAAAATTTTGCTTAGGCCCCACCATATGGCGCTTTTACCTTATGATCCCAACCCCAGAATGGATTAATGCCATATCCCGGGGTTCTACTGTATATTCAATGTCCACTGTTGTTTTACAAATTGCCACCACTTTTCAATGTTCAAAGTGAGAAAATGTGTTCTTCAAGCTTGTTGCTAAGATCCACACAAAAAAAACAAATAGCTGCCCCCATCTGTCTTCTATATATCGCTACCAGGGAAGATCACTCCCTGGTTACTTCCTGTTATCAGAAGAGATAACTCCATGGGGAATTTCTGTTATCAGGAGCAGAGAATAGCAGAGCAGTGTAGATATTTTTAATGGGATAATTGAATATCATATAGAGATCAAGTGTTAACCCTAGGAAGAGAATCCCTTGATTTTTGAGCACTTCGACTGAAGTAAAATAAAACTAAAAGCAAGAAGAGAGAATCACGAACCACGTGATAGAGCAACAGGTAAATAAGTGTCACCTGGACTCTGGGGAACACCATTCACTGATTATCCACTGATAATAACCATTTATAACTAAGAAGGCTCAATGTTGTGAAACCTATTTTTTAATGAGGTGTGTCAACATGTCCATGGCGGCTATGCATTTTAATCTTGACATTCAGTCCAACAGAAACTTGGTTATTTTGACGGCTTTTTATCTTGCATGCTGAGACATTAGTTCTAGGTAATCCTAGGAAGTTTACCTTCCCAAGCTTTGTCTCGTGTCTTTCAGAGAGTGTAAGCTTACTGCTTGCTGCCTGATGCCCCCTGACTGAAGAATTCTGATAGGGCTGTCCAAGCAATTTTTAAAAGGCCAAAGTACTCCTATTTGAGGCATGTTCGTTTGATTCTTTCCACCTTTTGACCTTGTGTCACATCTTCCTACGGTGGGAAGAAAATTAATAACAGCAATCCGTGGCAATTATGGCCCCAGAATCATGACGTATACTTCGGTAAAATACTTTTGTTTATATACTTTTTTGTTAATTATACCATTGTGTTTGTTTTGACCTGTTTGTGTTTGTTTTGACAATAAAAAGTTTTTAATGAAAATTGTTTCAGACAAGGCATGAAACCACTTGATGTAAAGAGCTAAAAAAGAAAATAAATTACTACTTCAAGGTCAAAAACTAACCAAAGATAAGTGTTAGAGGGATAGGTTCAGACATAGAAAACAGCAATTCTTCCTCCTTTATCAGAAACATCCCTCATGGAATTAGAGGACTAAAGGACAAAATAAGAGAAGCAAGAGTCACAAGGCTGCTGAAAGTAAATCCAAGGTCCATTTTCTACTTTCCTGATTTGGAGGAAAAAGTGTTTATTCAGGCTTATCAAGCAGCAATGCCATAGCTACTGCCGAAATAAAACACCTCTTGATTGTGGACAGGGCACAAAACAATGAAAACTCAAGCCTTGATTGGACAACTAGTTTATGAGAAAGAAAATTTCAAAATAATATCAAGCTTTCTCATATTCTTTCCAGTTGTCTTGGACTTCGTATTGTCGCTGTCTGATTCAAGTTAATTTTTTTTAAGATACACGATGACCCTAAAGCATACCAACAACAAACCCAGTAACTCTCCCCGGCAAACGATTGGATCATATTGGCTGTAATGACCTTCTTCAGTTCAGTGATATTTTAGGGATGGTTTTTCATAGACATTATCTTTAAGATAACTCCCACTAATAAAAATTCAGAGAGAAGTGGGTAAGGTTGATTGAGTGTGAAGCTCATTTAGTATGACATGTTCTACTGATGAGACGATCACCAAATTGTCCCCGCATATCGGAGCTGTTAATTGATTTTGAGGAAACTTATTCATTCGACCTTATTGAGCAGTAACACCACAGCCTGCAGTAAAATAGAACACGTATTGATTTTGGACAAAACATACAACAATTACCATGCAAGATCACATCTGGCGCTACGACTGGGAAAATCATAAGCTTACATAACGTTGAACGTGTATCGTATAAAAAAGAAATCCCAGCGATAAATAAAACATGATGAAATTTTTTAATAATCGGAAAGCTTGGTGTAAAAAATATAAACAATTTGAAAATTCAGGAAAAATTCTTTGCAATATTATTTATTTACATTGGGAGTGGCGGGAGGAGAGGCGCCCAGTCCTAAAATACGCTTAAATATGTTTTAATTCATGCAGATTTCGTATTTATTATTACAAAGCCAGTTTGCTATTGAATATTATATTGTACCTAATATATAGTAAATAAAACATGATGAAATTTTTTAATAATCGGAAAGCTTGGTGTAAAAAATATAAACAACTAGCAGTCGGTGCCCGGCGTTGCCCAGGTGTTTTGAGGTTAATGCTGAGAAAAAAAAAAAAAACGGTCAATTTTTTAAAACTTTGACCCCTATTATGACCTCTTAACATTTATTGTTTAGGGATCAAGTAAAGTTAATAAGTTAGATCCATGTCCAAGGAATCTATATCTAAAATATCACGTGTTTACTGTTTAGACCCAAAATTGTTGGAGGAGTTTGGTAGAGTTCTCAAAGGTCAAATCGTTGAATATTGACCACTTAATCGCCAAATTTCTGTCGAAAACCTATCACATCGATTTTCCCAAATCTCAGTACCCTGTATATCAAATTTCGAATCTCTAGGCTTAAAATTGACAGAGTTTTAGCGTAGGGAAATGCACACAGACACACAGAGACACTTATATATATATATATATATATATATATATATATATATATATATATATATATATATATAACATGTGTGTGGCATCCGTCAGTCGAAACGACTATGGATCAGCAGCGGCAGCGCCGTATTAAGATGTTGTTATAAACATAAACATCATATATATAAGGATAATAGTACGCCATATATATAACAAAAGACCAAATTTTCGGCAAAAAAATGTTGTTACTATGCACATCTATGTAATGAAATACAATTTGTGGCAAAATTTCAGGAAAAACTAATGGATGGTTATCTTGCAATAGTCCGGACAATTCGCTAAATTATCTCGTCAAAACCTTAAATCTCGAATTTTTTGTGCATTTTGGGGGGGGGCTAATTTGGCATAATAGTGTCCATTTAATAGTATTATCTTGAAAAAATAAAAAAATAAGGAAAATTACCAAAAAAAAACAAACAAGAACAACAAAAGTGTACCGTATTTTTAAAAGTTTTATTGCGTTGTTTTTATTTGCTTTTTTTATTTCATCGGTGAAGAAAATGGCCCAACAGAAATTTTGAAGGCCAAACTGCTTTAAAAAAAAGGCCAAATTCGCGAAATTTGGCCTCGCTATTAAAAAAAAAAAAAGGGGGGGGAAATCCCCCTACTTGAACTTTCTGTTTAATTTCGCTTGTAGCGTTGATTTTTTTCTTTTTTCGCTATAAAAAAATAACTACTTGATGAAATTACGTGATTTTTTCTGTAGGAAAACTTTATCCCATGACGAGTACGTACAATATATTTTTTTAAAAAATATTTCCATTTTTTAATGTCAATGGAAAACTGCACAAGTACCCAAACCCGAAATGTAAAGACCACGAGTGAACGCGGGTTTTTTTTTTTTTTTGTAGTTTAGTTTCATAATGGCGGCCGTGATGTCGGAGGTTCGATTGTTAGATTGTAAGTTAGTTTCGTATTTTTGTAATTTGTAAATCGCAAGTTAGGAAAAAATTAAACCCTTCCAAGATGGACAATAAATAAAGCCATAATATTTTATGGTAAAGTTAAGAGCCTACGAACCATAGTTTTTTAGGAGATGTGATTATTGGATTAACCAATCAGAAATCGTCTGTGGCACACACATCTCTGTTTTTATATAGATATATAGAAGATATAGATATAGATAGATATAGATATAGATATAGATATAGATAGATAGATATAGATATAGATATAGATAGATATAGATATAGATATAGATAGAT
This sequence comes from Euprymna scolopes, assembly GCF_053919585.1. Lineage (NCBI taxonomy): Eukaryota > Metazoa > Mollusca > Cephalopoda > Sepiida > Sepiolidae > Euprymna > Euprymna scolopes. Next base: position 119,928,983 of record NC_136498.1, on the reverse strand, counting down.
ATAGATAGATAGATATAGATAGATATATAGATATAGATATAGAAGATATAGAAGATATAGAAGATATAGATATAGATATAGATAGATAGATATAGATATAGATAGATAGATATAGATATAGATATAGATAGATAGATATAGATTTGAAAATTCAGGAAAAATTCTTTGCAATATTATTTATTTACATTGGGAGTGGCGGGAGGAGAGGCGCCCAGTCCTAAAATACGCTTAAATATGTTTTAATTCATGCAGATTTCGTATTTATTATTACAAAGCCAGTTTGCTATTGAATATTACATTGTACCTAATATATAGTAATGATTTCAAAGATTTAAAAAATGACTTTGATACCATTGGTTCGAATCAAGATTAAAATATTTAGCGCTTCTGCTATGTTCCCTACTAATAGATAAGAAAGATTTAAAATTCAACCACTTCAAGCTATGAGTGTTTAAAATTTTGTATTTATATGAAAATGTACAACTTGAAAAAAAAAACAAAAAAACTAAACTTTTTGAAAAATGTATGATTTTTGTAAACAAACTTTTTTAATGAAGAGTCTCTCTAAGAAAAGAAAATTTTCAAACGAATGAAAGTGGTAATTATCTGAAAATTCACATGCACAAAAGTAATAGAAATATATCGGCAAATTGAAATGAACATTTTGCATTTAAACTTGTTAGCATATTTCTGTACGTCGTTATTCATCCATCCAAACAAAGATTTTACTCGTTATAAACCATCCTTGGTGTAGGATTACTATTTCCTGTGAATTTCAGTTTTTAAAAGTTTATCAATTAAATATTTTCACATGGACATGCAAACACACACACACAACTAGTGTTTTATTTATATTATTTATTTTATTTATTTTAACTATTTATTTAAATGTGTGAAAAATTTTAACTAACATCTCATCTCTCTCTGTAAGACAGGTTCCAAAAAAGGGTCCCTAACCTAAGAGGGTTCAACCCCTATTCCATGTCTGCAATATTCCAATAAACTTACTGTCTTTGTGCCCCTTCAACATAATTACCCCAAACTATTCTGACAAGCAACAAAACATCATCACTTTGCCGTAGAGGTTCTTAGATGCTGAAAATCTTTCTACTCTAATAGACCCCTTTCCTTGATTCGCTTGCCTTTGAAATCTCCTCCTTGTTTTTTCTCCCTGTTTTCTCGACTGTACCACGCAGAAATGTTAGCCCTTGTGCGTTTTAAGTTTGAAGAACGATTTTTTAGTTCATTTTTTTTTTTTTTTAATTTAAAGGGAGTGTTATATTGGTTTTGTAGGTTAACTTTGTTGTTACTGTGACATTTTCATACTTCGCTAGCGAGCGTTTTCATATTTGTTTATGTTTTGGAGACTGGCGGGAAACAAGTTCAGCATTGGTGCAGACATATAGGTGTCTCGCTTTTATTACTTACTTTACCTCACTATTTATTGTTGTATATGTACATTGTTCATATGTCACTGTCTTTACAATATGTCTCAGCAGCGTTATGTTCTTTTGTATTGCAGGCTGTACCTTGGGTTTAAGTTGAGTAAAGCTTGGTCTGCACAACCAAGTTTCCTTACCCTACAACAGGGAGATAATTCAAAGAGTTGTTAAAGTCTGGAACATACTGGTAAAAGCAAAGCAAATACTAAATTAACAATAACACAAAATAAAATATTATCTGGATATTTATTGAATTAAAATATTTTTTAAAAATCTTTTATAAAATAATTAAAATTGAGAAATAAATTACAACAGATAGTTTTTGTGTTTATATGAAAATGTACAACTTGAAAAAAAAGAAGAAGCTTTTTGAAAAATGTATGATGTTTGCAAACAAACTTTTTCACGAACATTCTCTCTAAGAAAAGAAAATTTTCAAACAATTGAAAGTGGTAATTATATGAAAACGGATGCTTAAAAAACACAGAATTTTACCAAATTAAACTTTTGTAATAAATCAAAATAATCACTAAACGTTGTATACTTAAACAACTTTTTTGAATTATCTCCTTTTGGAATTCTTCAAAAATGAAAGTAAAAAAAAAAATGTTTATAGTCAACTGACGTATTTCCTAACTTCCTGCATGGCTGCTACCGGAAGCGGTGACAAGGCAAACCAGTTCTTTCACTTTTTTCTTTTATGCCTATATCTCCCATGTGCATGTACTCTTTTTTTATTACATTTTTCTGATCATTCTTTTTTCTTTTTTTTTTTTTTTATTAAATAATCGTTGAAAAGATTTTTTGGTCTTATTTTAATTAAGAATTATTGAAATTAGTTTAAAAAAAAAAATGAAAAAGAATTATTGAAAACACTTTAAAAAATTTTTTAAACTATTTTAGGAATATTATATATTGGATGAAGCTTTTTTGTAGTGTTTGAAATTTTGTTATTTTGATTACAATAATTTTATTTTTATACTTTCAGAAACATATAAATTCAGTACTTGTACAGTTTAATTAAAACATTAAAAAATGAAAATATCGAAAAAAAGTTTAAATTGTACATATCAGTTATGGAATGAAGTTCTCCGAAAAAAAATTTCACTTAATTTCATCAAGTAGTTTTTTTTACAGCGAAAAAACAATTTGTTATGATACCGAGCAAAAGGTTCAATTTTTAGGAAGAAAAGCTAGTATCAAAGATGGGGAGGGAGTGTCGGCGCTTTACATGGAGTTATCTCCCTGTGGCGTTTATAAACTCCAAACAAAAATTTTAAAAAAATCCCAAGATGTTTGCCTTCAACGCGCTCTCATAAAAACGCTGTAAAAAAAACAAAAGAACTACTCGATCCAATTAAGTGAAATTTGTTTTCGGAGATCTTCAGTTCAAAACGGATATGTACAATATAACCTTTTTTCGATATTTTCATTTTTAATGTCTTCATTAAACTGTACAAGTACCATAAATTCGAATAAAAAAAAAACTTCACAATAGAAATACTGAAGAACAATAAAAATGAAGGAACTGATTTGCCTTGTCACCGTTTCCGGTAGCAGCCACACTGGAAGTTAGGAAGTAGGTTGGCTGACTATAACCAGAAAAATTTGTAATATATTGGACAGAGTTACTTCCCTTACACCACTAATTCTAATGGGACTAATTATGGCCCTTTATAACCAGAGGGCGTTGCTGTTTTTCCGGTATATGGAGTGTAAATAAGGAGAGCGGGGAAGCGGCAATTTTGGTGTGATCTTAACCACATCTTGTTTTGTTACCATGTTAATTCAGTCTCATGTGTTTTTATTTATGCCAAATGTTACAGCAAGTACACATTAATTGGCAGCGAAGCACAAAAAATGTGGAGAAATAATATGAAACAATAAAAAAAAAGGTGAAAACCCACAACCTTACGAACCTGAGTAAAAGTTGCCGCGTCAGTGAGGAACGGAAAAAATGACATTGCTAGGGATAATTAAAGAATGGAACAGTGCGGAAGAGGAATGGTCGCACTATATTGGAAGGGTAAAGTTCTTTTATTTCCGCCGATGATGTGTTTTGTGAAGGTAAGAATCGTGCTATTTTTTTATCGTTTATTGGTGCCAAAAGTTATGCTATCCTCAGGATTTTAGTTGAAAACAAGCCTGAGCAGAAAACGATGGAAGAACTATGTACTCTAATGGATAGACACATCAGGTCGGCCCCCAATGAGATACATGAATGTTTTTTTGTTCAACATGAAAGACAAACAAGAATGCGAGTCCATCAGTAAATATGTGGTCACACTTTGAAAAATGTTGGAGCATTACAACTTGAACACATACGTGATCATTTGGTGATGAGAGTGAAGGACGAGAAGATGGACAATGCCATTGAAAAAAGCAGTGTCCATGGAATCTGCAAGGAAATATTCCAAGTTAATGCTGGGAGCACCAACAAGTGAAAGTGAAACTCCATCTACAGGTTATCATTGAATAGAGAATGTTATCGTTGTGGAAGCACTGCCCACCAGGCGGACAAGTGCCAGTTTAAAAACAAGAAATGTTTTAAATGCAGGCGGATCTGACATACTCATCAGAAATATAGACAAGAAGAGAGCAGGCGTTCTGGTTCAACAACACACGGGAAGGAAAGAAGGATGGTGGACAATGTGAAGGAGAATTGTTGTGCAGAACAAATGGAAATAAATATGGAAAAGCTAAACCTGTAAACAGTCGCTACACTTCGGACACCGCAAGTGCTAGTGGAAATACTAATTAACCAAGAGAAGGTGGTCATGGAAGTGGACACAGTAATGAGCCTAGAAAAATTCAAGAAAATTGACCAAATTCAAAGATCTAAAAGAAAACCATGTAAAGTTAATAACATACACATGGGACCAGAGACGTGGAAGTAATGCAGGAAGGGTTAAAGCACCGGCTACCTTTGCTGGTGTTGAAAGGAAATGTACCGATACTTCTTGACCGCAACTGGTTAAATAAAGTAAGCTAGAGTGAAGAACCATGTTTCCTGTATGTCAGGAAGATTCCGCTTCAAAGTTGGAAAAGCTTCTTACAGAATTCAAGTCGGTGTTTAGTGAAGAAATGGAGTGTTTAAAAGATTTTAAGGTGAAAATACCCATTGATAAGATAGTGAGTCCCAAATTTTATCAGGCAAGACCAGTGCCTTATGCCATAAAAGCCGATGTAGAGAAAGAGTTAGATTGCCTGGAAACCCAGGGAATTTACAAAAGAGTAGAGTGCTCTAGATGAGCTGCCCCCATTGTACTGGTTGCCAAAAATGATAATAGTGGCATCTGGATCTGCGGAGACTACAAGCAAACAGTAAACCATGCATCACCATGTGACAACAACTTGATACCTCGGATAGAGGATATATATACTACTTTGAGAGGGAGTCAGAAATTTAGTAAGCTCAAGCCATGCCTATCAGCAATTAGAATTGGATAAAGAAAGCCAGGAATTGCTAACAGTAAACACCCACCAAGGATTATACCAACCCACAAGGCTACAATTTGGGATGAACAGTGCCACGGGGATTTTTCAAAGGGAAATGAACAAAAGGTTGAAGAACATCCCCTTTTGCAAGATACGTGTGGATAACATCTTAGTTTCAGGTCATGATGTCAGTAATCATTAAATATTAATACTGGAGTCCCTTAGGGGTCCATCCTGGGTCCAACTCTCTGATCTTCATCAATGATCTTCCAAATCACATCCTTAGATCATTCGTAGACATTTATGCTGATGATACTACCATCTATGGCAATATAAACGACCAAGTTCTCTCTGATGCTAAGTTCTCTGATCTTGATCACGTTGTACAATGGAGAAAGAAGTGGTTAGTTATTTTTAATGCATCTAAAACCAAGCTTCTATCTTTACATCATCAATGCTCTAATCCTCATCTGGCATCAATTGAAATGAATGGCTCTCGTCTTGGGGAGGCTCCATGTTTTGACAAGCTTCTGGGCTTGACCGTTACTCCTGATCTGAAAGGGAACACATACATCAAATCCGTTGTTAAGAATGGCATTTCATTTGGTAAAGCCAGACACTTACGAGGATCTGGACATGAAAATAAAATGGAAAGGAGAAGCAAAGTAATGGTACCATTTTGTGAATTTAAAGTGCCGATCATGTACGCTTGCGCAATTATAGATTTGCTTAACAGTGGATTGAAGGTACCATTACCAAACAGTTGGGAGCAGTGAATTTTGAAGTGGATACTGGTGGAGGGATAAGGAGACATGCAGACCAGCTTGTGAAACTCTCAACAATGGCAGCATAGAAATTGACGTCTGAGACTTGATAATTCTGGCATACCTGAAGTTTCTGAGGAAAGTTTAGTACCAGTGCTGTTTCTTATTTTATTTTTCTTAAACACACACACCTATATCTATGGCTGACATAGTTGAAAGCATGTTTCTTTGTCTGGCCTAAGATTTTCAAAGTTTTTCAGAAAATATTTACCTCCCTTGTTACGATTCGAACTCTTCGGTTTCTTTTTTTTTAGCAAAACTCAAATTTTGCTAATTATCCTTGAAAACTGTTTTCATCAATAATTAATCAGAATTCCCCCGTATGATTTACGTTCGTGTGATGAAACAAAAATATCATATTTAAAAAATCACGTAAATTAATCAAATAGTTTTTATTTTTAAGTAAAAAAAATGAAATTTTATAAGTATTCGAAAAGTAACTGCCTCACTAGCCATTTTGAAAAAAAAAAAACATTTAAAAAAGGGAGATAATTCAACAATCATTCATACTTTTATTTATGTTGTAATACCTACAAATTCATATAATTCGCTTAAAATTTATTTTTCTTATTAAAATGTGAAACAACTTCATCAATATACTTGATATTTGGAATATGATATTTTCGTTTCATCACAGGTACATACTTGATACACATTTTCCTATCTTTTTTTTTAATTCAATTTTCACCCCAAACAAGCACAGTGCCACTTTGAAGTAGGAGGCTAGTATCGGGGACCTAAGTTGCAGGGATATTATGAAGGGAGATGAGCAGTAAGATGTCTGTTCACATTACACTTGAACTTCTGCATGTCAGTACAATTAGGAAAGCAGAATCCTGGAAGCGTTCCAAAATTTAGCAGTTCTGGGGAAGAAATTATTGGAGTAGAATGCTTTCTTATACCTAGGGATCTCTACTGTGTAGGGGTGAGATTTAGATGCTTGTCGGGTTTGTAGGGGCACTTACGTCGAGGACGTATAAGTGCTTGTAGTTTGTCAGAGAATTCACCATTAAATACTTGTAGAACAGGCAGAGGGATGCAACATTTCGTCGATAGGACAGAGGCTGAAGCTTAGATGACATTTCAGGACCTATCAGGTTGGCAACTCTCTTTTGAACCCTGTCTAGGAGTGAGAGACTAGTAGCAGATGCACCAGCCCAAATGTGACAACAGTACTCCATACAGGGGCGAATGGTGGCCTTATAGAGGTACAGGATAATTTCAGGCATAAGTAGATTTCCAGCACGGTAGATAGAGCCCGCTTTCTTCACAGCAGCCTTGGCAATGCTCTCAATCATTTTTTTTTTTTTGATGTCCTGGACAAGAGCCAAAATATCTTTTAATCATTTAGAACCAGAAATAAACATCCAGAAGAACCTGATTTTTCCAAATGTAAAGTTGTGGCAGTTATAAGTGTGTTGGAAAAAAATAAGAAAATGCCAGAGAACTCTTGACTTGAAACAATTGCCAACAAATACCCAACAGCAAACTTGAACAATAACGTAGACATGGACTCGACTAGTAATGATGATAAGAACTCGAATGATAACGTAGACATAGACTCTACTAGTAACGCCAATACGAACTTGAATGATAGTGGCAACACAAACTCAGAACGACCATTAAGTTAAAGGTGTGAATCAGTGTTCACCAATCAGGATCTATCAATTTTTAAGGCTGATGTTACAGATGCAGGAATCTCTAGAAGTCAAAAGTTGTAGAGTATCCATTATTATATATGGGTGTTCTGGAACATTCTATTCTGTTTGTTGTATCACTACGCGTGGAGCTTAACGTAGTTCCTTCATCGCATGTGCGCGACTTGGCAAATTTCGACATTGTAATCCTGCCCGTTCTGATATTGGTGGGTGTTGAAATGGTGATTACTATGAAAATGCCTCTGCCGAAGATTTGTTCTGGCCATATGTAGCGGTCTCTACAGACCTATGAAGTCACTGTGAAATGACACAATATCGATCTTAAATCATTCTTGGACGAGTACATTCTTGTACCTCAAGGGATGTCTAATGAGAGCACACACATACAGTTATCGGGCACTTTTGTGCATGCCCAGGGCCATGCTTAGTGTCCCTGCAGACCTCACAATTGCGGGAGGGCTGCAGGCTCCCTGGGGACTGGAAGACCTTGGGAAGCTGCAAGGCTATTTTGGGCTCTGCAGATCTATTGTAATGAAAAAAAATTTGGATTTACTTTAAAATAAATATCATATTTTGTAGTTTGCCATTCGAGTGAATTGTTGTTGTTTTTTTAATCTATTTTCAATTTTTGTTAAAACTGTTTACTGTTTATTTTTTCGCACTGACCAAAATTTTCTTCCGATTACATTTGTTGTTTCTTCAGCATGCACAAACTTTTTGTGTAACTAAAAATCTCTTTTAATACTATTTTGAAGGAATTTTCATTGAAAGGCTGATTTTTTTTTTTTTTTTTTTTGCATCAAGGACCTTTTTTTAAGTACAAATTAACTTCAAAATGCGGTACTCCTGGGAAAAACGATACTGTGCACACACACATTTTTTTGTTGTTCAAATGAACAGCTTCTATAAGGGCTAGATATGCACACGAGGAAGATTTTAATTGATTTATTTAGTTACAAAAACCTGTTTTTTAGCGCACACCATTTAACATTTTTTATTTATTTATTTACTTACCTTGGTTTATTTAATCATTTTTTTTATTTTCGCACCATTCAAAATTTTTAATTTAATTAAATTAAATTAAAAATAAAAGCAACTAACCATTTTTGTTTATGTTTTTTTCTTACAATAATCTACAAAATTTCTCAATGAACAAAAGTAAAAAAAAAAATACTCAATAAGAAAATGAAAGAAATTTACTCGAGTAAATGAACCATTGAAAATCTTTGTGCATAAGTAATCCTTGTTCTTTTAAAAAAAAATATGCTTGTGTGCACTGTATCATTTCCCCCCAAGAATACCCAAAAATCTTTTTATCTGCTCCTTTATTTACTATCCAAGAGAAGATAAATTAACAGTTTGCATTTGAAGATGGGAACTTTTTTTAAATAAATTGTTGCGATATTAATTTTATTTTTTATCTTTTTATTAGATTCAAAGGTTAATAACTACATTTTATTTCAGTATTTAATTTATATTTTTATTTTTTTTATTGTTTTATTTAATAATAGATTTTCTCGTCCATAAATGTTCTTATATCTACCAAGTTGATTTTAAAGATAGCATAAATAGATTAGGAAATTCTATTTATTTTCAGTTAGTGAGAGGGGAATCTATCACCATACTTTCCCTTAAACACGTTTTATGTACAATACTTAATAAAATCATTTTTTTTGAATGGAGAGTAGACAATGTATTGTGGATGCGTTATCGGCAACTCCCATTACTCTCCCTTGTCTTTTTTTGCCCTCGGTCCTCATTTTTAATGAGTGATTTTTCAGACAAAGGGAGAAGAAAAAGCTGTATTCTATGTTGGCAGTATTTTGCATGAACAGTTGCCAGAAATGTTGGAAATTTTGTGTTTCTATGTCTATCCTTGTGGCCATGTCACTAGTAAGGGTGCTGGAGGTAAAAGTTTTATCTGGGCTGACATTATCCAACTGATAGTTAGGTACCTGAACCTTGGATTAACTACTAAGGAGGCTATCTTACCAGCAGGTGAAAATTACTGGGGCTGCTGTACTGCCATTTGATGAATATATTCTGAACCATGCAGTAGCTTCTGATGGGACTTCTTGATGCCATATTAGTGGGTAATTGTTACAGCTTTACCTTATCATGTGCTACAAAAAAAAAAATACATTTCTTTGTTACTTCTCCTCTCTGCCTTGCTCTAAGCAAGTCTGTCAACCTATTCCACGAATCCCAAAACTCCATTGTGAAAAGTTTCCAATGTAGACACCCACTACCATGTCTCCTTCTTCAACATCAGGGGTCTACATTCTAACCACCAGAGGTTGAAACCCAATTGCAGGAGACTAAACCAGACCTATTATTCCTAAGCGAAACTGGTATTGGATGGACTATTTCCCTAGATGAGTTTGTAATTAAAGGATACTGTAACTTAACTTCCAAATCTGACCTCCAAGGTCGCCATGGGTATGGAATATGTGCCTACTTTAAAGATGGCTTTCCATGTGGTAGGGACATCTCCAGAGAAGATCCTAACTTACCCTATATGTGCAATTACGCACACTACTGCATTTATATCTGCTCTCTATCAGCCCCACAAAAGCAGAGTTACTATCTTTAAAAGCATATCTGAAAAAATTGACCACGTCCTGTCTACTTATCCTTCAGCTAACATTCATATATGTGGAGACTTCAATGTTCATAATATGGAATGGTTAACCCACTCAAACAAGACTGATGATGAGGGGAGGTTCTTTAGGGAGTTGAGCTACACGATTTCTCCATTTCTTATGACCTCACTCAGATTGTTCACAAACCCACCCATATCCCCGACACCGACGGCCAGCATGCAAGTCTCCTAGAGCTTTTTCTCACAACTTGCCCTGAACTATGTTCAGCTTTCATTCTGTCTCCACTGGGATCTTCCGACCACTCTGTTGTATCAGTTAAGATGGAAATGAAATAACAAGTCCTCGGATGTATCTCTCCATCGTACAGTATATCGATATTCTATGGCTGACTGGGATAGCTTCTTTACATTTATATCAGATCTACCTCTGCATTCCACGTTAAAAAAAAAGGATGTGTCCTCTATAGTATCAGACCTGACAGAATGGTTAATTGTAGGTATAGACCATTTCATACCCTCAAAAAGTTCCAGCAAAAACCTGACAGCCAGCCATGGTTCTCTCCAGAATGTGCTGCAGCCACTGCGCACAGAAATCACTTTTTCCATAGCTACCAACATAATAGATGTACTGAAACAAAGCCACTTTCAGGACTGCCAACAATCAGTGTAAAAAGTAATAAAGAATGCAAGAGAGTTGTATGCTCAATCTGTTAAGTCCAAAGTAGCTGAGCAGCGGCTTGGTTCCCACCAGTTTTGGCAAATAGCAAACAGAATCCTGAACAGAAGCGTGTGATCCATCCCAACTATTATCAATGGATCTGAGGTAATCTCGTCAGCATCAGACAAAGCCAAACTCTTTGTCAAGAACTTTGCAGCTAATTCTACCCTTTGCGACCAAGGCCGCCAACCCCCAATATTTCCTCCTGTATCAGAAAACACGCTTTGTGATATACATATATCTGTACATGATGTTGCCAAGCTAATCAAAAACCTGGATTCCAGTAAAGCAACTGGCCCTGACGGTATTCCAATTATAGTGCTCAAAAAACTTCAACCAGAACTAGCGCCCATACTTACAAAACTGTTTAAACATTGTCTTCCCATCACCCTGAAAAATCTCATCAGCATGCCCTGTATTTAAGAATTCAGATGATTACTCATCTCCCTCTCAGAACATGCCAATAAGTCTCCTGTGTGTCATGATTAAGTTACTGGAATCTGTGGAGAGTTATTGGCCTGTGCTGAGAGGGAGATTGGACCAATCAGAAAATTGTCTGATTTTATTTAAAATGGGTCTTTCTAGAAGTCCTAAACTTTCTAAAATGGGGTTTTCTAGAAAAGGCTAGACTTCAATAAACCAATGGAATTCAGTTGATCCAAAACTACAGACTGGAGTCGCTGGTTCTTTCCCTCAGAAGCACCTCTCTCCACTCACACGCACACAAACATTAATGAATACACAGACACACACACACACACACACACACACACACACACACACACACACACCACTCACTCACTTATTGTCGTTTGGCAATCTATATAAACTTTATTCATTGAAATATTTCCAGCCGAACTCAAATTATAATTTAAAAACAAATGAACATTAATTTTTATAAACAACTTTCAACAAATTATAATTTATTAAATTGAACAGAAAAGTTTTGAATATGATTTTCTTGAGCCCTGAAATTTGTGGCTTTTAAATTAATCGATTTAAACTTCCTCTAATGTCTCAGCTGATGAGCATCCTTATTTTTACAAGAAATCTAGAAATATTTATGAGCATTGTGTTTTCCTATTGTTGTAAACCTTTCACTTTTAAACATATATAAATTATCTCTTTTTAGTAATATATGCCGTCGTAACTCATTTTATTTTGTTTACCGTATGACAATGTCTGGTAAATTTTTATATTAGGTCCACCCTCCACAATTTTCTTTAAAATGACGACTTTTGTAGGTTTTTGACTATGCTGAATAAGAAAATCTCATTCTAATTTTGCAAAGACAAGTAGTTTTTGAGATATATTATTATGCCACGTAATTCAATGGCTGCCATGTTTGATGTGTGCACCAACTCACCGTTCACATTCGAAAATGTCAACATTTATAGATTTTCGGGTATGCTGACAACGAATATCACAGTTAAATTTAGGGCAAATTTTTTTTTCATCCCCGCCAAAATGGGGTGTTTATTCTGAAAGCTGTTCTTAACATGGGGTAGTTAGGAGTGTTTATTTCGAAAGCCGTTCTTAACATGAAATTACTCAAGGAAGTGAAAGAAGTTGTAATTGTTTTGTTTTACACGAATGCATATAATTAACTTCTTGGTTGTGAAAAAAAAAAAAGTGGATTTGTTTCCGCTAGGTGGCAGTATCAATCGCAGTGAAATAGTTTATTGCGCATGCATACAAACATGGCTGCCAATGAATTACAGTGCATAATACAGATCTTTATATCGAAAACTACCTGTTTCTGCAAAATTTAAATGAGATTTTCTTATTTAGCACAGTCTAAAACACATAAAAGTCGTCATTTTAATATCGGAAATTTATCCTCTTTCAGATAAATTCGACACGAAAATAACGGCCTGGAAAAAAAATAAGAGCATTAAAATAAAAAAGGGGTTGGGGGGGGGGGCGTAAAGAATGAAAATAAAGGTTTTGTTTCAAAATGAAGAAGACATTTTATTTACAATAAAATTAGTTGCAATTTTTTTCCCTTTAAATTCAAAGAACGCAAAGGCAGCAACATATAATGAAAAAAAAATACACTAGTTCTTATATTGAAAATGTCGCATTAATGAACAAACACAATATTAAGATTCAAAATAGTAGTTCCTAATCACACTCTCATCTTCTCTATATAAATAAAATGAACTCATTTTTTTCCGTCGGATTTTGACCTTAATAGGATTAAAAATCAAGATATTTCGTGCAAATATAATATGCACAAACGGCAGAACAATATCTGAGGTGTGTTATAGGCTTATTATTTCTCAAATTCCTCGATAATCTTAGATTTCTATACTTTTTCTGCTGAGAAGTCACGGCCAAAATCGGTTAAGATCAATGGAAGTGGTAAAATATTTTCTCTCTAATAAATTCCTCCTCCCCCTGCCACCACTTAACACCGTTTGTGGATCGTTCACAAGGAACAGTTGAGAAGAGAACACTGGTTTGGCTTCGTAGTTCTTTCATGTGAAGTTATTTAAAATCACTAAACTAAGCTGCAGTGCTCTGTGGCGTAGTGGTTAGCGTGCTGGACAATTCACATTATATTTTCACGTTCGCGCCGACCTACCGTAGTCGTTTTTTTTTTTTTTTTTTTTTTTTCCTAAACAACATGAATGGACTTTTCTTGGTGGCCGAACTGTTAACGTTGCAGATGTTTTTTTTTTTTTTTTCACACTTTATTTTCCTACTTTTACTCATGACTCCGGGTTTGATCCTTCCTACTTACCTACCATAACATCTTTTAAAACTCCCCCCCTCCCCGTCCCGGAAACAAACACTCGGGCAACGCCGGGTACCCCCGCTAGTATGTAATAAATTTTAGGAACGTACTCACAAATTGAAAGCAGTCAGGCACGCACCTTTTTCCTTTTTTTCTCAATTCAAAGTCCTTGAAAATTTAAACTCCTTCCATTTACGTGTATACTGTAGCCACGTAAATAAGTCCTCAGAAGTTTGCTTTCAGCGCGTCTGGGTATTCTTGTCGGGTATTCTTCTTTGAAGGAGGCTTGTCAAAATTCCATATTCAGCGCCGGGCAATGAAACCACGTCCAATATCCTCGTCGCCGGAATTTCAAAAGAGGCCGAATTTTGTGCTGGGCTCGTGATGTCATCAAGGAGCTAGTATTTCCCTTTTCTTCAAATTAAAGGGAGTTTCGTACAAACCTAAAATATACAAAACTAAGAATCATAAGATACGAAATACAGAAAATCGAATATAAGAACCAGAATAAAAATATAATAAAAGTAAACAGGGGGGGGGGTGCACTATTATTGGTACAAAAAAATTCCAACATTAAAGAAAATTGTAAAGGTGGACTTAATGTAAAAAATACCCAATGTCTTTCTTTTTTTTTTCGCATTCAAAAATCTTTTTCACTGAAAATATGTCTCTGAATTTGGCGCATCCCAAAAATATCTCTCTCCTTACAAAACACCCTAAAGCAAAACCTCCAAAAACCTGTTGTGAACACATCTCTAAAAACTAATAACCGCCTCGCCATATGTGTATACAAGATGTAAGGGAAATAACTCGTAATTAAAAAGGTAGGAGTTAGTTAGAGTTACTCACCTTGCGAAGGAAGCAATTAAAATTATTTAACTTCCATAAATAACCTATTTTTTTTTTTCTTTTATGCATTTTTTGGCGTCCTGCTATTTTTTTGTAGCCCTAGGAAAGAGTCATAAAGAAATAGTTGAACAGGTTTAGGTAAAAAATAATATATTGTACAAGAAATTGGTATTTTTCCGACTTTTAGACAGCCTGTAGTCTCACATTGGATAATGCCCACGAGAGTATTAGATCCAGGATTTTTATAATAATTAAAATAGTCCATTTTGAATGAATGAGTAAGTTCTCATAACACTATGTTTCTAGGGAATATCAGTTGGGTTTTCAGGTATACCATCAAATTCCAATCATTGGTGGAAGATGGTAAACTCACTTTTTCGGCCCTCTTGCAGTTTAAGGAAACAAAAATATGAGGAAGAAAATGGGACATTTATAAAATGACGCCAATTTCACTATCCAATCAAGTTTCATTCTTACTACCGGTGTAACATGACGTATGTCCCATTTCTTTTCCTCATATTTTTGTTTCCTTAAACTGCAAGAGGGACACTTTTTCTCTTTTCTGTTTCGGTGTCTTGACTCCAGCTATAATGAACTTTAACACCTGCCATATCTTCACCAGCTGATGTTTGTTAGCTTTGACTACTTCCGCCACCTCGACTATCACCCCAAGCTTTAAAGATCTTTTCTTTGCACGTAATTTACAATTACGGTGCTGATTGAAACTTTGGAATTTTTATAATTTTTGAATGTTGTGAACAGTACCGTAATTGTTTGACTTATATGGGGATATGCGCAGGTTTGTTGGTTTGACAGGACGTCATACAATAACTGAATGAGAAAGCGAACTTCATTAAAACCTAATCAGCACCACTCTGACCAAGTGATTCTTGTCCTCCTACCGTTTCCTGGTGCTTTGTTGACCAAGACTAACCATTCTATAAAAAGTACATCCAAGGATGGAATACTGCTGCCATATCTGGGCAGGAGCTGCTAAAAACAGCCTATCCTGCCTTGACAGAGTACAAAATAGACTTTGTGGCTTAGTGGGGGATGCCCTTTTCTCTACCCTGCAACCTCTCTCCCACAGAAGAGACGTTGTGAGCCTATCCTTGTTTTATCGTTATTTCCATGGCAGGTGCTCGTCTGAACTCCAATCTCTGGTCCCCCCTCACCAATCTTTCACAAAAAACACCCGTCTAGCTGAATCCACTGTGAAAAATTTCCCCCACTCTATATCTGTGCCTAAATCAAAACGCGGATTCCATGAACAAAGCTTCTTTCCTAGAACTGCACGCCTGTGGAACTCTGTTCCGTCTGCCTGCTTCCCACCGGACTACAACTTGGATGTCTTCAAGTCCAACGTAAACAAATTCCTAATGAACCGCCCCCTTAAGTAAACACTTCATCAAATCTCCACACTAACGTAATGTACTTGCAATAACCCTTATCCCTGAGTGGCTTCCGGGCCTTGATAAGTGGTGATCAATCTGTAAAAAAAAAAAAAAAAAAGTTGAAAAACTATGAAGACGGATGGTACTATTAAAACAAGCAACTTTTTGTGCTCCAGAAATTATTTTTCTACATAGTCACCACCATTCTTAATGCACTTTTGCCAGGAATTCAATGACGCATCTCTGCTTCTGATGCACGTTCATGACAGGGGTTTCTTTCTTAGCCTCACACCGTCAATATCTGCAACAGAGAGATGAAACTTCCAGGTTATGAATGCATAAGTTCAGTTATCTTGACAATGCAGTTTACAATCCCCTCTGATCGACTAGGGTGGAACAGGAATTAGGGGACATTATTTTTTGAACGCCCCCCCTCCTATATAGCATGAGCTATAAATGCGTTCTTTATTTCAATATGACAAAAATTGACATTAATGCTCCAATTGTATCTGGATGCAACAGCAGCAAATCCAATGCATATAAATTACAAGAGTTCAAAATGGACAAGTATTCAAACACTTTTCATATTTACGTTAAGCTGAAATTTGTGCACAGTTTCGAATTTTATCAGAGATGACAAGTAATGATCAGTCTCTTTGGACAAGAATATTATCAGTATTGTTTTTAGGGAGCCCAACGTTTTCTTGTTTTTCTTAAGTTATGAGCGTGTAGATGGGCTATGCTTATGTGGAGACATTCGGTAAGTGGGCAGTGTTTCTCAGCAATTTGATCACCAAAAACAGAGTGGACAGAGGTCGATTACAACCGTGGCCTTTTAAATTTTATCTTTCTAGCTTTAAAAAAGTTGTAAAATTTTATCAGCCGGCATAATTTATTTTTAAATATTGAAAAATTTCAGGAAAATTAATTTTTGCTAGAATTTTAAAACGTGTGTCAACAGCTTAAAAAAATCGTCTCTTCAAAAGAACGTGTTATGTCTCGCATTTTTCTTAGTTTTGTATGCTGTAAAAATTTTTTTTTTTAATATTAGCAATTTATTTGAAGCTTCTTCTTTTGAATGGTAAAAAACTTAGGATGATAATCTTGAATTAAATAAGAGTTACATCGTGTTAAATACAGGGGGGGGGAGCACGTTAAAACTTACTTTGCTGAATGGAGATGGTGTAAAATCTTTTCTTTTTACTGCATTAATCCATAGACAAGATAATTCTTTATTTTTCGGAAATGAAAATACTGTAACTTTCGGTCCTTTACGATAATTTCCTCTGCAATTCGGAACGATGCACCGTGAAGGCATTTTAATAAAAAAAGAAATATTACAATACGTTACGATATCTACCGGTGACAACAGTTGGTTGCTTGAGTCAAGCAATGCTTGACACCGGTAAAGGGACTATCCGTGATGACGTCAGCAGATTAAATTATTTTTGCCCACCGGCTATCTTGTCTTTTAAGACGGTCTTGTTACAACACTGTAATCGGGGCTAATGATGCCACCATGTTCTATGCATGAAAACGCAGTTCAACACATGCTGTAAAATGGTAGATAAAGATTCAAGGTCACCTGCCGAGATGGACAATTGATCCACTGTTTATTTCAATACAACAAAAAATTTTAATTAATGGCTCAATCTGAATGCAACAGCAACAAATGCAATACACATAAATTGAAACAGTTCCAAATAGACAAATATTGAAACACTTTTCGTGTTTTGTTCTGAAACTTGACACTTCTTGTTGTCAACAACCTTTGGTATATCAGTATGACATTTATTTTAACTAGTGGGACCTGTGGAAATTCCACAGGGGCTCATTCATATGTAATATACTGATGTTGATATTCTGTAGATGTTCAGTGTAAATGGAGATGCTCTGATATTATTGTAGCTCTTTTATTAAAACTGCAAAAGTATTTATCTAAGCTAGCAGGGATGCCTGGCGTAGCCCGGTCATAAAGTATGCTTAAATATGATATTTTAATTATTGCAGATTCGTATGTATTATTATAGAGTTAATGTTCTATCGATTTTTATGTTATGAAGTTGCAATTTCAAAAATAAAAAAATATACATCCATATGACTTGGGTGCATCAGCTTGAATCGAAACCAAAATAAAAACTTATAATATATATATATATATATATATATATATATATATATATATATATATATATATATATATATATATAAAGCTGAATGTCTGTGTGTGTATGTGTGTGTGTGTATCTGGTCACAAATAGGCTCCTATTTGGTTGACTATTTTAAAAAACTGATTACATATAATGATAGAAGATGTATTGAGACACAGGAATGGGTATGTTTAATCTGACAGAACGGTGGTTCATTAAAATTGTGGGGTCTGCATTCCTGCTTGCTCCATAAAGTATGGAAATAAAACATTAAAATAAAAAAAAAACGTTTACAAGTGTTTTTGATATAGATGTACATAAGAATACTTTGATAAGTATGTTTTAACTTAAATAGGGATAATATAATAAAATTGTGGAGTCTGTGTTCGCGCCTGGCTTCTATAGAATGGAAATAGACACAAACTTTAATAAAGACTTTTCATATCTATCTGCATAAGTATACTTTGATAATTATGTTTTGAAGAAAAATGATATAATAAAATTATGGGGTGTTCGTTCACGCCTGACCTCCATAGAATGGAAATATGTCACAAAGTTTAACAAGGTTTTTTAATATAGATCCACAGAATATTGTGATAAGTGTTTCAGTGTGAACAGGTATGGTATGATAAATTATGGGGTTTATCTATTTTATTTTTACTTTCATCATATTTTGCTTTGGTTTTGATACCCCCAAATTCGAAGCTATCTTTTTACAACCCTTGCTTTTCATAACCTATCATACTTTCATAAATCAGAGTCCATTTTCTGTAGGCTGTTTTTGAACCCAGTCAACGACGGGTACTTTTGCTAGTATATATATATATATATATATATATATATATATATATATATATATATATATATATATATATATATATATATATATATGTGTGTGTCTGTTTATTATACAAGCATTATTGGTTACACATATGTGTATACATGTTTCAGTGGAGTTCAAATTTAAGGGGACCCACCTCATCAGACCAAGGAAAAACCAATAATGGTTGTATAATAAACAGACTATATACCTGCTCTGTCCGCCATTAGGCACTCTTTAATAATCACGTGAGTTTCATTGGATTTACATCCAGGAAACCAATCTATACAACAATTATTTTAACCCGACCTGTATTTAACAATTAAGTGAAGCCCACTATTTGTTTGTAAACAAACTCATGGTTAGAGCACTCTGCAATGGGTAAACGTTAATTTAATAGACATTTGAGGAGAAATATTTACGGGCACTGATTCATGGCCTGATAGTTAGAGCTGCTGACTGTCAACACGACGGTTGTAGGTTCGATCTATGGCCGGGAAAAGGTGTATGACTAGCCACACTGATGAGTTATGATACAACGAAACAGTACTATATGTGGAGGACAACAATCATATATATATATATATATATATATATATATATATATATATATATATATATAAAATAAAAATTACAATTACATTTACCAAAATGATCCAAGATGGCAAAATTAAAGTATATTATAAATATTAAAGAATTAATATTTATAAAATTATCTCAGCCAGATGTAAAAGCTTGATAAAACCAAATAGGAAATAGAGCTTATAATACGAGCAAACAGTTAATAAAACATGTTAAAAAACACTTTGAAATGAGTTAAAAAATGGATTTCTGCCTTTGGATTATTATGGACCATCTTCTTCCAATCACGGGATTTCCTTGGATTTTACTTGTACAATTGGAAATTCTTTTAACTTTCTTGAAGTTATACATTTGGATTTTACCGTCACTGGATTTTTTATCTTCCACTAGACTATCCATTCATGTGTAATCACCTTTTTTTTCACCATATTCCCTCTGCTTCACTTTTTTTGTTTTCAAGTAAGATCTTTGACTTACTTGTTGTTTCATCAAATACTTCTGCATGCAAAATCCGATCCCGCATTTTGCTAATTCCTACCCTCTGATGAGAAGGAAAGTATTTCTTCGAAACTCTGCAGATTAAGGACTATCCACTTATCTAGTGTTTCCTTTTCAGATTAAATATGTTTTTAACTCATTTCAAAGTGTTTTTTAACATATTTTATTAACTGTTTGCTCATATATATATATATATATATATATATATATATATATATATATATATATATATATGCCTGCCCAACAAAGGCACACACAGAACATACAAATAATCACATAGAAATAAAAACCAACAACAGATACATACAACTATACACAAAATACAAGAACACAAGTACATACACATACACATATATATCTATATATAAACACATACATACACATACAGATATATAAAGGGAACAGCGAGGATACTAAAAAGAGCTCTCGGTTGGTTTCAATAAAAAGCGGGGCAATGTTGGCAGCTGGTTTGGCTGCCCCATACCCAGCATTACAAACTTCAAAGGAAGAAAAAAAAAAAAAAAAGAGAAAATATATAAAGAAAAAAAAAAACAAGTTATGTGTTCATCAACGTTTCATCTTTATTGCGAGACGTTCTCTGGATGAATGAAATTAAGAAAACAAAACCCCAGTACAAATATTTGAAAATATATTTTTGATGTAATGAAATGTATGACCTTCTTCCATTTTAGAAACGAAGAAGTCGTTGGAAATTCAGAAAGAAGGGGGTGGGGATAGGTTTGTGAAAGAGAGTAAGATTTTTTGTTTATAACGGAATATAGCTGTTAATATATTTAAAAAAAGATATGATTTTGGAACAAACATGTCCGTTCTAATTCAAATATAGATGTGTAACTGAAATGAAATGAGTGTATTTTTGTTATGTAGAGGACAGCCGGGTGTCTTTCAGTTGGAAGGAAACCAGCAGTCAGAAGCTTAGTCTTATTGGCGTTAATCTTCATACCGATCATTGATGCGTAAGATTGCATCTCATTTATAGCTGATTAGATGATAAAATGGCGATATCATCAGCATCGGCTAAATAAAACTCACCTACATTAGATAAAGCCCCTAGATGCTATGGCGGTTACCATAATATAATTCTTGTTGGGTAGGTCACCATTTCAGCGGGTCCCCCTTTTGGGGAGTCGTCGAAATTAATAAGACAGGAGTAGAAACCGACCTGGGAATAATAATAAAGAAACAAAGGAACTTCCAAACGAAACGGTTTTATATTCATTTCAGCGTACAAGTGGTATCGGGTTATAGAAAGTTCATGATTTTCATTTATGTCCCCTGACTCTGGAACCACTCGCGTCTCCGTCTTTTTTTGCTTCCAACACTTTTTGTATCTCTCTTTTTGTCTTTCCCACCAGAACTGTTCTCCGTCCTGATTGGTTACAACCTCTGGTCACATTTTTGAGGAAAGGAGGAAGGAAGGAAGGAAGGAAGGAAGGGGGAAAGGGAAGAGTAGAGGGAAAGAGACATGTAATGGAGAAATAGTAATCTTGGCTTCACTACAATGCCTAGCCCACCCCTCATTCATCACTCTCCTATATACCAGATATATTACTCCCTCCAATTATCTCCCTTAGCTAGATGACGTATTGAAATGTTTTCAACTTAGCTCCTTAGCTCATTTTTTTGATGGGAAACAATAGGCTTCAAAATACATATAACATCTCCCCCAATTACTGCGTTTTATTATTACATCGACAAATAAATCTATGTATACCAACATATGGTTGTGCCTTGTCTATAATTTGTTATTATTATATTAAGCTCCACCATATCTGTTGAGCTTTACACATCTTGACAGGTCTAATCTTAAAGAAGCTTTCTATACTCCTTCAAACATCTTCTTCGAACTACAGTTCTCATCTTGAGTGCCATTTTCACAACGTTTCGGTCGATGTAACATCCGACCTTCTTTAGGTGTATCTTGTCAAACTTGGGAATCTTTCTGTTGAACTCAGGAATTTAGACGGAATTTGGAACGGAACTCTTTATTTATTTCATGGGGGTAGCATGCTCTTGTTTCGTCAGCTATGCCTGGATAGAGGTCCTAAGTAATTTGCAATTGTATTTTTAGGGCGCCCACACGGAGAATTGAACCTTCAACCTTCAGGAGCATATCACTTTTACAATTGATGTTTTTTCAAAGTAATCTAGTGGGTCCTTGCGGTTAGAGTAGTTGGAAAAAAATCAATTCTTGTGTTTAATAAGATTCTTTTCTTTTCTCCAAAAATTGAAACTTAGCCATCCAGATAAGAAAATCTGAGAGAATAGAGGAATTATAAGCTAGCAGGGTCAGTTTGTATGAGAAGGTCCGGGAACCCATGGAAGTTTATTTATCTATTTATTTATCTTTACTCTTTTTGAACCTGAACAAGGCGTATTGCCACTTGGACTTAAGAGGCTACTATTTAGGATTATGTCTAACAGGGGACTATGGAGAGTTCAGCAGTAAGATATCTGTTCACAGTACATTTAGACTTCTGCGGATTAGAACAGTCAGAGAAGCAGGAAACAGGTAAGGAATTCCAAAATCTAGCAGTCTGAGGGAAGAAACTATCAGAGTAGAAGGCTTTACAGCATTTAGAGTGCTCAACAGTGAAGGGGCGGGATTTTGCTGCTTGTCGGATGATATGGATTGATTTGAGACAAAGAAGGATAACTTAGCATCTGGTTAGGGAAAGGTTTAGATTGATAGTCAATTTTTGATCTTTCTGCTTCTTCCCATAATTTGTCACTTCCCCAAAACATGCCAACAACGTAAACCAAACGTTAAACTGATGATCATCATGATGGAATGATGCGAGCTTTTTACTGCATTCAGTAAGATTTTTGTAATATCTAAAGAAGCAGCAAAATCCCACCCCTACACTGTAGATCCCTAGATGCCGTAAAGCCTTCTACTCATATAGCTTTTTCCTTCAACTGCTAGACTTTTGAATTCCCTCCCAGGCTCCTGCTTCCCTGACTGTACTGACATGCAGAAGCTCAAGTGTAATGTGAAACAGACATCTCGCTGCCCAACTCCCTACATAGTATCCCTGCAAATCTGGTCCCAAATAGTAGCCCCTTATAACTTAGTGGCACTGTGCCTTGTTTGGGGTGATAAAACAGTAAAAAAAAAAAAACAAACTGATACAAAATTTACGGAAAGTAGACACAGAAGTCTGTTGCACAGAAACAAAATTGTGTCTGCAAAAGACTTGTATATTTTCACCTACTTTTATCTGCGTTCGTAGTCGAATGTTGCTTTTTTTTTTTTTTTTTCAAAACTAGCAAAAAGGCTTCCTGTTAGAATTCCCAAAGACGGTGAAGCGAGGTGCTCGCTGGGCAAAACAACAAACAGCTCACTTAAAAAATTAATTTTTCAAAAACATTAATAAGAAAACAAATATTTAGAAAAATTAATTAAAAACAAATAATCAGACTTGGCTTGTTATAAGAGATGCAAATTTATTTGCCCTGGTGTATCACACTCGTGTTTATTTTGAGTCCGAAAAAAAAGAAGAAGAAATCCTTCCCGACTGGTCAAATGTTTTTGGCGTTAAGTTGGAAAGAAACGATAAATTAATTTTCTTTAGAAAAGCCGTTCGGGTAAGGAGCGGAGTGAATAGATAAGAAGAATGTGTTTCTTTTTTTTGTGTGGTTTCACCATTGGAACCGGCACAGGGTGTGTCACGCATGAGCGACAGAGCGTGGCAGTAACGCGTCTTACTCCTTTAGTGTTCGCGAGCAAAAAGAGAGCGAGAGACTCCTCGAATTTAGCGCCACGGCTTTTTTTTGTCTTTTTTTGGAGCTTTCCGGAAACGGTGAATGTTCAATGTCACTGTCAGAATTAGTTCCAGGGTAGACGCTACAACGGGACTACAGATAACAGAGGATCAGATCCCCTGGGAGGTACCAGCTGTACACATCCAATGTTTCATTTAATTCATTAAAATCTTTATAAATTTTTATTGGTACTGAAATTGTATTTTTTAAAATTATATCAACTTTAGATATCTTTAATTTTGAAATTTAAAATTATTGATCAATCTATATATATATATACCGTATATTTTGGCGTATAAGACGACCCTTAAAGTTAAAAAATCATCTTTAAAAAAAAAACAATATTTCATAAGATACCGGATGTTGCAATCTCTAGCCTACGCTAAACAAACATGGTGTCGTGATTTAGCAGTCGTCTTATAAAACCGATATATGATAAATTTATAAAAATTTGCTTCAATTTTGTATCTCGTTTTATCTGACGGTCGCTTTATATGCCGAAATATATGGTATATATAAAAGTGATCTTTGTGTGTGTGTAAAGGTCTCTACCAAACTACTCTGCCAATTTTTGGTCTACAGACTCGAAACTTGATATATAGGGGATTCGGACATGTTGAACAAATTCGATTTGGTTTTTAGACAGTAAAAATAGCTGCTAAGGGATCAGAATTGGAACTTGAGAGGTGTGGGTTAGTCGACTTCATGTTTATCCTCTGTGTTTACACAAATATACATTTATGTTTAACTGCATTAATTTGCTAAGTTTTGATATTATGTGTCCTTAGGTGATATGATAGAAAATACTGCTAGAAAACTAAATGCTTTGGTTTTGATTCTGTAACATTGTCGTTAGATGTTAACACAGACCCACATGTTGCATACAGGGACAGTCCCAAAGGAACAAAAAACAGGAAAAAAATTTGACTTGCATTTTTGTTAGTTGAAATAAAGGATATTTATTAATGGTACTTCCCAACAATGCATTGCATCTTGTTTTAGAAGTCTGAGCTAATGTAGCTAATAAATTCTGCTGCCTTGACATGTGCTTAAAAGTTTCTCAAGCCACCACAGGCCACACATCCATCTCACGCCAGCACAAGCTTCTTTTCACCCTTGCCACATGGTGCCTTTTTTCTCCTTTCTCTTCCTCAGCTATGACGTCAACTCCCACACTGGCTTGGTCATTTACAGGCATGTAATATGGCTGCTGCTAAATACACGTCAGTAACTCTGTTACAATTCTAGCTGGCACTCAGCTCATATATTTTTTTAAACTTTTGAAATCACTACTCTCAGGTTGACAAGATGGTTCATGTAATTTTAACTTTTAAATTCAGATGAACATATCTCGGCTCAAACTAAAAAATGGGATACTAATTGAGACTATGCCTAAGAAAGATTAAGATGTTGGTTTGTATTGCATTTGAACTTAATAAAATAATCAATAGAGAATTGGATCTATAATAATAAATACAAAGTCTGCATAAATTAAAATATACTTTTTTTTTATTACATTTTCACCCCAAACAAGACACGTTGCCACTTTGATGTCAGGGGCTACTATCAGGGACCTAAGTTGCAGGGGTACTATGTAGGAAGTTTAGCAGCAAGATGTCTGTTCACGTTACGCTTGAACTTCTGCCACTGTATGGTAAACAAGCACTCCCAAGATGCCCAGGTGTAGGGAAAGCGAATGAGGAAAATGTGGGGGACGGCATTTATTGCCCTAGTCGGGAAACAAGGCTAAGCATTGGGCGTCTCTAATGAGTCCCTGCAGCCGCACTTCTGCTCCTAGCTAATAGGCAAAGGAGGAGTATGGAAGCCGGGTGATAGGCAGAGCCTATCTACTCCTTAAGCAGTTTAGGTTTGCAAACTGGTGATTTGATCAAGTCACCAACTCTAGGGAGGTTGTCATCCAGGACTGAGGAGGCCTCCCTCCCCCGTTTTGTGCCAAGACATATGAGGTCAGTGGCATAGGTTTACAAATCGGAGTTTTCCTTCTCCTAGATGGATGACCTGATCAGATCTACGGGTCCATCAGCACCGAGAAAGTTTTCCCCGTGGTGACTCCTTTGTAAAAAAAAATGTATAAAAAAAAAGCAGTAATTATTGCATATAGAAGCGAAGTATAGACTCTCTTTGTGGTCACCCTGACTATTATAAAGTCAGTTAAGGATGGTGTTCATCAACATGTAAGTAAAGTCAATATTTTTTAGAGAATGGTTTGAAATATTTAGTACATATTTAGTGAAGACAGTTTGAAAAGAAAAACTTGGAAGAAAATTGTTCATGGTTAATTGGTAACGCAGAAATTCCTGGTACAAGTAGTCGTCCACGGGCGTTACTTTTGGTGTGAGCAAAATCCATGGTAAAACCTTTTTACACCTTACGATGGAGCTAAGAGCAAATAATAAAAAAGTTGCTACCTGATTTGTTTTTCCCGCGAAACGATATTTATAGTCGGGATTACAACATCCTCAAAAATTCTGGATTGTTTATGGTATTGTGGTTAAATATGTTGGTATTATGAAAATCCATCGCACATCCAACAAAACTCACAGCCGCCAAAGACACACTGTTGAATTGACAGAACACGATCCTGAGCAACACCGTTGAATTGGAAGAACACGATCCTGAGCACAAACACAGCAACACACGGCCAGAGCAATCCTCCACAATTGACCCCGAATGACTTATTTGCTCATTTTCTATATATATCTTATTGGCAGGATGAATGTAGCCCATTGGCAGACTCCCGATCTGCAACCGAAAAATCTCGGGTTCGCTCCTCACTGCATTTGTTGTATTAATCTTTTTTTTTTATTACATTTTAGACTACACGCCCTCCATGATCATTTCATAAACCCGTGTCCAGATAAGCACATTGTATTCTCTCTGCGGTCTTTGCATTGGCACCGATTCACCTTCATTACTCTCTAGCTCAGCACCAACATTCTCATCATTTACATGGACCATGTACCTTAAATCTAAAATATGTCATGGCATTTCATCGACACTCAAGTTGTTAGGGTATTGCACACCCGTCTTCCCCATTGTGTCGTGCATCATGCATTAGGAGGTTTCACCCAAACCTCATCTCCTATTTGGATTCTGGCTGGTCCTTGCTCATCAATTTCTAGGGACATATCTATTGGATGCTTCCATTCATATTAAAAATTGATCTATGTGGCACTGTGTCCTCTCTCAGTCTGACCTTTGGGGCCATGTTATATCATATGTTATATCATATGTTATATCATATGTTATATCATAATGTGGTTCCTTCAGATGATATCCTTCTTCTCTTGGCTATTGCTTTCATTGTCCAATGATGACGCTCCACTATTCCATTTCCTCCAGGCCCTGTAATAACTTTTTATCTTCCATTTTTTTAGCATAATTTTTTATCGTTTTATAATGTGTGTATTAGTGGCCTGGCAAAGGCCACTGGGGAGACAACTGAAGCTGGCCTGCAGAACATATATACAAATGTAGGCAAATTTGAGGATATTTTACTGGTTTGAAAATATAAGTTCTTTTTTACCAATTGTCATAAAATTTTAACCATACAATAATATTATCTTCAAAAAGCCTTCAAATTTTTATAGTTTCATCCCATAGAACCAAAGATATGAGCATTTCAATATTCAATTTGGCTATCAATGTGTGTGTGTGTGTGTGTGTGTATATATATATATATATATATATATATATATACACACATACACACCACCTTTTTTTGGCAATTTTATAAGTTACAAGTCTCAGTGACTATCGATCAGAATTTAACAAATGAAGGCTCATTGGAAAGGTAATGGCCTGAATTGTCTAGATTTTAAAACGAAAAGCAGTGCCATTATCTTTTATCACCTCCTTCACTGGACCTCGTTCAAACATCACCTTTTCTAATTCGGCTGCAATTGTAGATGCAGATTCCGCATGTAACTCTCTCCATATCGCCAGCCTACTTGGTCCACAGTCAATCATTGACAAATATACTTCTCCACGATAGTGTGTTATATTAATAGCTAATCTTGTCTAATTCTTCGAAACTCCAATTTCCCCAGGATTATGTATATTTGGGGCGGGATTGATCGATTGACACTGAACACAGTTCGTTACTACCTTCTGAATTTCTTCCACTTTTATATGGGGATCAAATTTCCACACCAAATATAATGTTCTTTCCACTCCCATGTGGTACATGCCATGCAACTCTTCCAGTTCACCAATTCCTAGACAGCATATAGGGAACTCTTCTTTCTCAACTAATCAGTTTTCTTTAGCTGTGTTAGCACATTTGCCTTGTTTCTCTCTGAATGCACAAATGCTGCTTTTATCCGCAGTTCAAATTCAGATATTAACTCTCCAAGCATCCCTTTACAATCATTTCTCCATCACATTTTTTATGAATTCTTCCACTCTCCTCCACTGTAGAGTTCACTGAGTACAGTGGCTGAATCGGTTCTTATTTCGATACTTCTCAGTCCCCATTTTATAGCTAAATTGATGCCCTTTAGAACAGCATCTAATTCAGCCACGTTAATATGATTCTAATCATTATTTTTATTCAACCATGTTGCATCTTCCGCCACCATGCCACCAATCTCCACAGCCACGTCTGTTGCAATAATGCTCACACCACACCACACCAATCCTATGCTCATTTCAGGTATGTGCCAAGCTCCAATAACAGGGCCCTCTTTTTTTTTTTAATCTTATCTAGAATCTCTTGCATCACTGATGATGTTGCAATCAACTTTGCGCTCCCAGTCTACTCCACTTGCTATTCTTTTCACATAACTGCATGCCGATCACAGCCATCCAGCAATTGGATAGTGCTTAAACAATCTCCCACAGATAGAAAATAACTCCTACTAATTTCTCCTCCCATCTCTGGGATCTCGTTGCCTCTCCTAAACATCAGCGCTCTCATCCTATTTTTCATAAGCTTAAGGCCCAGTGCTGCTCCCCCATCCAGGGATTTTGATGATTTAGCTGCTGGCCCAAACCCTTTCAAATGTTGCATAATTTCTTTTGTCAATATCTTCATTTTTAAAATGGTTGCCATAATCTTCAGTGCAACATTAAGTCCGAATCCTAATTGTGTTAAGCAATATGTTTTTCCTTTATAACAGACCAGCTGGTACTGCCATAGTCCTTCGTCACATGTAGCTAGCTGCCAATAGGCAGACTTAAGGTTCACAATGGCGATTCCTCCTACCAACTGTCTCCATTTTCTCATCTTTCCATCACACACATCTATTATGTCGCTCCCTGTATGACATGCCATAAAACGGTTCAACTCACAAAAGTCTAACATTAGCCCAACTTTCCCTTTTGTGGCCTGAAACACTTCCATCGATGGTAGCAAACCTTTTCTTTCTCCCTCCCACCTTTTTCTCAAATTCTAAATTGTTCTCACTTTACAGGGAATTCTTATAATACTGCACTATTCTGTAGGACTGGAGGCTCTCCCTTCCATTTCCATCTTACTGTCCATTTCTCTCCATCAAAATTAGCTTCAAAGTCTTTATCCTCAATTTTGCAAGCATTCAGTTGATTGGCAGCTGCGGCACATTTTGTACATTTCCAAACTTTGCCTCAGCTTTCTTTATAGTTACACTTCCCATCTCATTGATTACGTCCATTCCAATTATGATGTCGATCCCGTCAATGGTGTGATTCATCAAGATCGCCTCCACTTTTACTTGTACTCCACATACTTTTATCTTCACTTGCCTGGTTCCTTTACATTCTCTGCCCCTTCCATCAACTCATCATTATATTTAAAAGCAAAAAAAAAAAAAAAAAAAAAAAAAACAGATCACAATTAGTACCACGAGGCTTTTATATTTTTTCTAATCTCATTGTTTCATACTAAATCCTCTTAAATGAGTAACTTATTTGCAATTTTAATTTTTATCACGTATTAAATTAATGATAAAAAAATATCATAACACTTTTATTATTATTATTATTATTATTATTATTATTATTATTATTATTATTTATTTATTTATTTATTTATACTTTACGTAGGCATATTGGCTTTTTCGTTTTCACTTTTGGTCATCCATAGATAAGAATGTCACTGACTTTAGTTACACCGTTTCAGAATCTCGTTTTTAAGTCTCGTTGAAACGAGAATTGCAAAAGAAAACATGGAGCTGCTGCTGATGTTCTCATAAACGCAATTTCATCGTCTCTTGTAACGATATATTTAGAGAAATAAAGAGAAACTAACAACAGCATTTAAAGAAAATAAACCTTACGGGGTTTAAAAGAAAAAAAGAGGACATATTTATTATACACATATATATACACACACATAAAGGATATAAAATGCCAGCTAAAAGGAAACCGGACAGCCAGGGTCCGCGTAAAGGAGCACACCTCATGGATCAGGTAATCAAAACATTTTTGTTTAAAACTTAAATGTCAGATTTAAAACCTAAAAAATTAAAGAATTATTTAAATGTGTGTATTAAAAAATATAAAAAAAATGTTATTTAATGATTTTAATTTTACATGAGTTAAAGAGTAGAGTACATTATTTTACTGTCAAAATATTTAATTTATGTTATTAATTATCGGTGAAGATGGGTGTGACGTAATTAGTTAGTTCTTCGCGACATTATATTTAACTCTTATTTAGAATTTAACCTAATTAAAAAAAAAAAAAAAAATACAGAAAAATCTTTATAATGTAGAACGAATATGTCATATTCCAAAATTCACGTCAATTGATACAGTAGATTTTTTTTTTTTTAGCTAAGAAAATCAAATTTTATGAGTAAGCAAAACGGGACTCACGTCGAACTTGAAAAAAAAATCAAAAACAGATAAGTCCACAGTAATTCAAACTTGCGAGATTAGCCTTGTAATACTACCGATTTCACATTAATCGCTGTAAATTGTTTACAAATAATTTTCAACTTACGTGATTTTTGGAATATGACATTTTCTTTCCGTAGCGGGTAGGTGCAGGTGCACCCTCACCCACCATAAAGATTTTTCTATAGTTTTTTTTTTTTTAATTTTTAAATAATTAGGTTGAATTCTAAAAAGAATTATAACGGTATTTTTTTTTTTTTTTTTTTTTACAAGAGTACCCAGCGTAGTATAAACATCCGCAACCTCCCGATTTTGAGGCTGGGAATGTTTATATTATGCTGGGTACTCTCGTAAAACAACAACAAAACAAACAAACTATAAAATTTCTCTAAGTTTTGGGCATAGACCCAGATATTAGTCCGTATTAATGAATTATGTGAACTTATAAATGTTCGTTCGGGTTTGCTTGGCACCTGACATAAACCGCCGGAATATGCCGAGAATATGATCTTTAAAAAATCGGAAAGCGACAACAAACACGATTATCCAACGAGAAGTCACATAATTAGCAGACGACTTTTTGATAAATTGGAAGAAAAAAAGAAAATAACTTTTAGTTATTAATTTTGGTGCTAGTACACTTACTGATCCGCGCTATTTTTTTTAAAAATCGTATTTCCAAGTTTAATTAAAGTTTTATGTTTTTTTTTATTCAATTGTAAGGTTGAAGTATAGAATAGGTTCAAAACACTCTCCCCTCCCCATGTTAAGAATGGTTTTTTTAAATAATATTATTTCAGCACGGATCAATAAGTGCAGGTGCACTGACTGCACTTGTACCTTAATTTTAAATCATGAAGCAGCATATTTAATTTATGCTGTTGGTCAAGTTAGTACAGTCGTAGAGTATTGTCAACAGAACAAACTAATAGTTAGTATCTGAAATGCAGGAATATGCCCCCCCCCCAATAATCTGAAGGGTGGCCTCGGAACACACTCTTATCGATTGAAGGAACTAACCCTAAACACTTAACCTTAACCCTAAATCTTAATCCTAACCGTAAACCCTGACTTACCCCCCCCCATTAGTTTTTAAGCAGGCGAGAAAAATTGTTTCTATTTATTTTAAAAAATAATAAAATAATGGTGTTAGTGCAGAGAGTGATCCGCCGCGCTATTTTTTTTAAATCGTATTTCCAAGTTTAATTAAAGTTTTATGTTTTTTATTCAATTGTAAGATTGAAGTATAGAATAGGTACAAAACACCCTCCCCTCCCCGTGTTAAGAATGGCTTTTTAAATAATAACATTATTTCAGCACGGATCTTTGCACTAGTACCAAAATAATAAAACAACACTTATTCATAAATTTACGGTATATTGTCATGCTATTTTAATGCTTTTCCATTTTATTTTGTGTGTGCTTCTGAATTTATCATTTCCATGAAGTTGCTCTGGGTGTGCCTTGCCCGGCAGATGACGGAAATAATCGCAAACGACCGAGCGAACCTTATTACAAAAAACACAAATTGTTAACCCCCTCCCATGTTAAGAATGGTGACGACCACGACCACTTAAATTTCTTAAATAATTTATTGGTAAAAAAGGTACTAGTGCAAGTGCACTTATTGATCTGTGCTGAAATAATAACGTTATTATTAAAAAAGCCATTCTTAACATGGGGAGGGGAGGGTGTTTTGTAACTAATCTATATTTTAACCTTGCAATTGAATTAAAAAAAAAACATATCATAAAACTTTAATTAAACTTGGAAATACGATTTAAAAAATAGCGCAGAAGTGCAGTAGCACCGAAAATAAAAAATGTCTTAATATCCAGAAAACTACTTGTCGACCGGTTCCAGTTTTTCTGCCGGGCACACCCGACTATCTTCGTGGAAATCGCGAGTTGATAAACGCAGAAATACCTTTATTCTGTTTTAAATTGTAATTCGTATCCGAGTTTCTGTTTCCTAGCGGGTTTTTTTTTTTTTAAATTTGCTTGTCGACGTTCGGCATATCCCGGCGGTTTACGTCAGATGCCGAGCAAACCTGAGCGGACGACGTACGCACACCTAATAGTCATCTGAAATTATATGATCCAAGGTACTTGGTAAAAAGCACATTTCATTTTGATCGAAGGAGGAGGAGCTCATAATAGCGTTCGCCGTCCCTAAAAAGGAAATATGTTTTGCTTTATTTTATTTAGAAAATTATAGAAATTAAAGAAATAGAAATACAAATAAAGCTTTCAGAGCTTGAAAGAGACATGTAAAAAAAACGCCGGGTGTGCCTTAAAAGGGTTAAGGACTGTAATAATGTCATACCGCTCATTGTTCAATACATCCATGGACCCCACCCTCAAAATTTGAATATTATAAAATGTTAAAAAAAAAAATTAATCGAGTTCCGTGCTTCTTGTTTAACATTCGTCAGCTGATCTGATAGGAAAAGTCATTTCCGTGTTCATCAGTTATAAAATATTCTGTTATTCTGAAAAACAGCCAAGTTTGTTTGCGTATTTTAAAACTGGTAAACATTAATTAGAAGTGACTTTTCCAGGGCATTCATATATATCGGATCAGCTGACGAAGAATGTCAACAAAGCGCGGAACTTGATATTAACCAATGATGATAATAATAATAAAACGTATGGAGTGGGTAGCCTTTTTTTTTTTTATTGCACTTGTGCAGTTTAACATTTTTTTTGTTTTAATTTTAAAAAAGATTTTTTTTTTTTTTTTACCCCAAACAAGGAACATCGGCACTTTCATGTAGGGGGCTACTATCAGGGACATAAGCTACAGGGGGTACTATGGAGGGAATTGGGCAGCAAGATCTTGGTTCACGTTACACTTGAACTTCTGCATGTCATTACAATTGGGGAAGCAGGGCCCCGGAACGGAGTTCCAAAGTCTAGCGGTTCTGGGGAAGAAACTACTGGAGTAGAAGGCTCTCTTACATCTTGGGATCTCTACTGTGAAAGGGTGGGATTTAGCTGCTTGTCGGGTTTGTCGGGGGTATTTCCGTCGAGGGGGGGTACAAGTGCTTGCAGTTCGTCAAAGCATTCACCGTTAAAGTACTTGTAAAACAGGCAGAGGGATGCAACATTTCGTCGATGGGACAGAGGCTGAAGCTTAGATGACAGTCCAGGACCTATCAGATTGGTGACTCTCTTTTGAACCTTGTCCAGAAGCGAGAGACTAGTAGCAGATGTACCAGCCCAAATATGACAATAATACTCCATACATGAGCGAATAGTGACCTTATAAAGGTACAGGATACTTTCGGGCGTTAGTAGCTTTCTAGCACAGTAGAGAGAACCTACCTTCTTCGCAGCGGTCCTGGCAATACTCTCAATGTAATTGTTCCAACTCCTGTGAACGTTAGGCTGAGGAGTTTAAAAGATGTACTTTCAGATAAAGTCATTGGCCATTGCTATTGTTGGTAGAGAAGGTTTCTTGTAATTCTTGTAATTATTGAAGGAAACAAGTTTAGTCTTGGCAGCATTGAATGTGACCATCCATTTTTGTCCCCATTCCACTACAGACTGGAGGTCATACTCTAGTGTTTCTGCCATTTCTTTAGATATGTGTTCATTTGTTTTCCTGTTGTGTCTGTTATAGAGCGTGGTGTCATCAGCATATATACCCATCTCACAGACAATTTTGTCAGGGAGGTCATTTATGAATATTAGGAATAATAGAGGTTCAAGGATAGACCCTTGAGGCAGTCCCGCATTTATATCATATTGTTTAGATGTACGACCGTCGAGGACAACCTGGATTTTTTTCTTATCTAAGAAGGATTTAATTATGTTAAGTATTCTTCCAGTGATACCGTATGATCTGATTTTCCTGAGAAGACCTTCATGCCATACCCTGTCAAAAGCCTTAGATATATCTATAGCTACCGCTCTACCCTCCCCTGCTTTGTCCAGTGAATGGCATATATGTTCAGAGATTACAGTTAGGATGTTTGCTGTCGAATGGGCTTGCCTAAATCCATGTTGTTGGTCAGTCAGAAGTTTAGCATCTGTAAGGTGATGGACTAGAGTTTGGTTACTTATGGACTCAAATATTTTGGCGAAAAGTGGGAGGAGGCTAATGGGGTAATAATTTACTGGGTCAGTTCTTTCACCAGAATTCTTGAAAACTGGTACCACAGAAGCAGTTTTTCAGCAGTCAGGAAAGCAAGATTCATTAAGGTATTTGTTGTAAAGTTTGGAGAGAACTGGAGCTACTTCGGCGGAGCATTTTTTTAATGGCACAGCTGGGATGAGATCAGGTCCACATGCTTTTGAAGTGTCAAGATTTTTTATCATAGCATGCACCTGAGATGGGGTGATTTTAAGATCATCTAGTGTGGCGTCTGTCTACAAAGGAAAGTCAGGGAGGGGGTGGTTTTAGGAGAATTTTGTCTGCGGAAAGGAAATGCATTAAAATTAGCTCCCTGCTACAGCCTGCTTGTTAAGAATAGCTTTCTAAATTTACATGAGGATGTTAAAATAAATGTACAAGTGATTTTTTTCTTTCTATTTACTACATAAATAGGTTCTTAAGATAGTCAACAGATTGATTTTTACATACTTGTCATGCCGAAAATAGTAACATATCCAAAACTTATGAAAATTCGAGTGGAAGGTTATTTATAGTTAAAAATAATTTTACATAAGATTGTAAAAAATTACACTTTTCTTAGATGTTATAAAGTAGACAGTAAAGAGTTCACATACAGGGGACATAACCCTGGACACATATTTTAGTTTACATGTTAATATTTGTAGCCTATAGGAATAGATTTTTTTTTATTAAAAATACAATAGCAGTTGTTCTACTCTATAAATTTTCATAATTTTTTAATATATTGCTATTTTCGTCATAATTAAGTACGTAATAGTTTTGCTTAAAACAACATATTTTTAAAAAATCTATCTGCCAACTATATCTTACCAAGTATGACATATTTTGTAGTTGTCATTAACAAAATACGTTTTTTTGGTGTAACAAATATTTAAAAAAATGTGAAAAGAAAATAATGATCACCAGCATTTTTAAAAATAGGTGCAACAGAGTACTCCTTCCAACAAGAAAGGAAATAGGAATGTGACCAACAGAGATTAAATAATTTTGATAGGATAGAAGAAAGTTCAGGAGTACAATGTTTGAAAATAACAGCAGGAATTGAATTGAAAGGACTGGAAGCTTGGGATTGGTCAAGATCAGAAAAAACCCCTAGCATCATCTTTGGAATGGTAATTACAAAATAAAGCAAGTGATCAGTTTTTAAAAGAAAGTTAGGAAGAACAGCACCAGAATCATCAATTAGAGAATTGTGAGCAAAAAAACTGAGCAAAAAGATCAGTCTTATCCTTAAAAGATGAAATGACCTGAAGACCATTAAAAAGAGAAGGAATAGCAGACTTGACACTGTTATAACAACACTATTGTAGATTTTCCAAAAATTATGAAAGTCAACCTTTTGAGATGAAATGATCACAAATTCTTTGATAATAATTAGACTTTGTTCCAGAAACTACTCTGTTGCAGGCATTGCTAGTTCTTCTGTAAAATTGCCTGGAATCTTCAGAATAATTTTTATGATACCGATGAAAATAATGATTAAAATGGGTAATAGCAGAAGCCCAAACAGATAAAAACCAAGGAGGAAGAGGAAGAGATTATGATAAGAAATGAATGTGTCAATTCCTACAATAAGCCAATCCGTAACCTCCGTATGAATATGACTAGAAAACATGCCAAAATTTCGACCCCATGGTAGATCACAAAGTTTCAAAGCACATCTCAGTTAGCATTCCTGTTGTTAAACGTTTTTCTTATGACTGTGATGATCAGTAGAAGACTTCACTGAAGAATCAACCTTAACAACAGCATGGTCAGAAGAACTTGGGAGAGGGGAACTAGAATCTGAGGGGGGAACAGAATTGAAAAAAAATTAAGGATGGTTGATAAAGGTCCTTATCGGAAAGCTTGTGGGGTACAGTCACAATTCAGGACAAGTTATGGGATAGAGAAAAGTAAAGACAGATTTAAACAGTTAAATACAGTAAAACCCCAGGATATGGTGGCCCTAGAATACGTTTTCTTTTTTTTTTTTTTTTTTTTTTTTTTTTTGAGATTACGATGTGGAATACAATGTTTTTCCGGACCCTGGCTTCGGTATTTGCCCTGCCCTACAGGGTTATTTATAATGTTATTTGATTATATACATGTGTGTTATATACTGTATTTTGTTACTAATTTTTAATGCTGTATCTCTAGTGTAGGTGCAATAATAAACATTGAAGTCATCAAAAATAAAGATGGAGCTTGACGGATGGAATTGCATTATCAATACTGCTGGATATACCATCAACAATGGAACAGTCTTCTTTTTTTTTTTTTTAATTTTTATTTTTAAGTAAAATTATAAACTTTGCCCTCACATTATCGATAGATGAAACAGATTTTTTTTAAAATGTGAGAATAAATTTAATGTAAACTGATTCCCAATCTCCATGACAGTGTCTAACAAAATAACATAAAGACATGTTGCTAGATATTGGATGATAAATTTGTGGTTAGTGTTAGAGTGAATTACTAACTCTAAGCCCAGTTACTAACAGCATTAGTATTAACCCTAAGTCTATGTGGTAACAACCCTGCAAACCATCCATTCACTATATAACGTTATATTTGGCTGCATTTGAGAAGAGGAATGGCGCTAACAGAACAGATAGGAAGTGGAATGCAGTAAAGACGATCTCGGACAAATAAAAGGACATTCATGAGAGTCAAGACTGGAGACACGTGTGATGGAAAAATCCTGGTGAAGAAAAAGACCATGCAATTACAATTTGCAACTCTTTGAAATTTGATAGGAATTTAAAAAAAAAAAAAATTTGTTAAAAAAAAAATCATAGTATTTTTGGTAGTGTACCGAAATAATAATGTTATTATTTCGAGAGCCATTCTTAACATGGAAAGGGTGTTTTGTAACTATTCTGTGCTTCTACCTAACAATTTGATAAAAAAAAGATATTGTGAAACTTGAATTTAACCTTAAAAAACTATTTAAAAATAGCACGTTACCAAAAATACAAAAGCATTAAAAAATCATTTAAAATTCTTTGCAAATGCTTATTTAGGATCGGAAGTTTTGGACGTCATTTGCATCCGATCATTTTAGAGACAGATATTTAAAAAAAAAAAAATTTACATCAATTACAATTGTTATAGTTTTATAACTATTTGGTTCATCAATAATTCAATATCTCTTGCATCACAGTTTTAAATGAAATTTTCAACCAATCTGTGTAGCTATATTTTTGTTTAATTTTTGATTTTTATGGCGATTATCAAGTTAAATCTGATGCCAAATTTACAAGGCCCTGAAGGCAACAATGAAATGTAAATATGAGGCGTTCCAAAAGTAATGCCTCCTATTTTATTCCGCCCAAATAGATCAGAAGGGATTACAAATTGCCTTGCTATGATAACTGAACTTTTGAATTCTTGACTTGGAAGTTTAACTCTCTGTTGCAGATATTGACAGTGTGAGACTCTAAGAAAGCAACCCCTGTCATGAACGTGTGTCAGAAGCAGAGATTCGTCATTGAATTCCTGGCAAAACTGCATTAGGATTTTTTTTTTTTTTACTACTCTCATTCATCCCTAATAAGTCATATTGCCACTTGGACGCAAGTGAGCTTAGGTATGGGGTTACTTCGCTCTATCAAAAACAATACAAAATTAAGAATGTTGGTGACTGTGTAGAAAAATAAATTTTGGCACACAAAAGGTTGCTTATTTTTATAGTACCACTCCCGTCTTTGCAGCTCTTCAACTTTTTTAATTAAAAAAAAAAAAGGATTTACTTTTGGAATAGCTCTTGCATGACAAAGTATGCTATGGACACCCATGCATAGTCATCATTGGCAAATGCGTATTGAGAATAATGTTGACTATGTAGAAAAATAAGTTCTGGAGCACAAAAAGGTTGCTCGTTTTAATGGAACCACTCTCTTCTTTGTAGCTCTTCAACTTTTTAGTTAAAAAGTAAAAAAAAAAAAAAAAAAATAGGAGGCTTTACTTTTGAAATGACCTTTGTAGAAGCTCTTTAAAACATGTTGAAACGCAAAAAGCTCTTATCTAGGTAGGTAGTAGAAAAGTAACCTTATTTTCACTTTACTATATTTTCATGTAAAATGATCACCCAGCTCATTGACCACATAGATTTTTTAATTAAATGATGTTTAGTTTTCTTTCTAAACTACTAATATAGTTTAGATTTCGAAATTAAGAATTACATATATAAATGAATACGTTTGGAAGGCTAAAAACAACATATTTTTTTATATAAACAAATTTTTGTTTAATTCAGATATTTTGTCAATGAAAGTCTTTTGTTTTTGTTTTTTTTTCCTTTTTTTTTTCTCTTTTTCCTGGTCCGCATGGTGTAATTCTGTAAGCGAGTGTGTTAGTCCGTAGGTCTGATTACGGTATGATTTTAAAAAAACAGTAATCGACAGGGTTTTGTATTAATTAATTTTAGATTTTCTTTTCTTTTCGTATTGCTACCTTGAACTTGGGGGGTGAGGTTAATTAAAGGAATTCTTAAAAATTAATAAATATTTGAGTTTTTATTCGGAATTCAACTTAATTAAAAGATAAAAATACAGAAAATTCTTTATAATGTCCATATCTGTGATGGAACAGAAACATCATATTTCAAAAATCACATAAATTGATCAAATAGTTAATTTTTAATTAAGAAAATCAAATTTTATGAAGACAAGAGGCATTTTGCTTTGATCCGTCATGTTTAATGAAGAAAGATAACTCAGTTTAAACTTCTGAGATTTTAAAATCAATCTTGTAATGTTTTAATATTATGAATCACTAAAACTCGTAAAATTAAATTTTCTATATAAAGCAATACTTGATCGATTTACATGTTTTTTGGAATATGAAATTTTCATTCCATGATGGGTACGTACAACAAAGATTTTTCTGTATTTTTGGTTGTTTAATTAGATTGAATTCTGGACTTGTGCCAATATTTGTGATCAAAAAGTTGGGGGATCATTTAAAGTTACTTGTATGTCGTAAAGTGGGTTCTCACTTTAAAGTCTAAAATATATAAATTTACTTTTTATAAAAATTTTCACCAGTAAATAAATTTTTCTGCTGATGACGTTAGGAGCGAAGTGTTGGAAGTTTACCTGCCCCCCCCCTTTTATTTACGTCATAAGACTGTTCGGATTTGGTTAATTTCTAAATAAATACACCTTATAATTTATTTCTGAAATATCATGATGTGAACTTGGCCTGTTTTTTTTTTTTTTCAGGCTGACCACTATCAACTGTAATCAAGTTTGTAGTTAACTACATATCAGAGCAGGCATTTTGATAATTTTATTTCTATTATGTTTTTTTTTTTTTTTTTCTTTTTTGCCAGAGTTTTAGTTGTAGCAAATCTTATCGATAACAGTCCTCAGTAACCATAGTAGATGAGCAATTCCTATTTCAGTTACATAAATTATTATTACTTTTTTTTATACTCTGAAGTCACCACTTATCAAGGCCAGAAGGCCACTTGAGGATAAGGGTTAATGAATGTAAGGTGACAGTGTGGTAATCACTAATGGTGTAAATTGGGTAGAACTTGATTTATGGGGGATGGCTCAAGAATTTGTTTACATTGGAGTTGAAGGCTACCATGTTGTATTCATCCAGGAAGCAAGCCAGTGAACAGTGTTCCACAAGCGGGCAGTTCTGGAAAAGAAGCTTTGTTTGTGGAGTTTAGATTAAGGCACAGATAGAGAGTGAGGGTTGTAGCTAGTCGAGTGTTTGGCATGACTCCTAATAAAATAAAATTGAAAAAGCATTCTAAAATACACAGAAGAAAAAAAAAGTTAAAATTTGCCAAACTAGGATAATTTTGACTGTTACTTGATGTAAATACATCTGATCACAATTTTATTGTTTTCTATTTTTGTTTTCCCCAATTTTAACATTTCCCAATGCTGATTCTTTAAATATAAATTTGTTTCCTGCCTCGTTTGGATCGTTTTTTGAAAAGTGATATTCCCTTGCTGACTAATTCCCTCGATTGATACCCTCGATGGTTGCAGGAATTAAAAGCAAGAAAAAGGTTAAGCTGGTGTCTGATTTATATTGGTGAACATGTGGCTTAATCGAGCAATGATTAACTTGGAACTCATCAAGAAGAAATGACTCAACTGCATTATGCTTTTACTTTTTTTGTTTAAAAAAATATGGCATTAAGACAACGCACTGCATTCATATAATTGTGCTTCCAGAAGCAAATACAGTTTTTTGAAATAGAAAAGTTGTTTAACTTACACTACATTCATTGTTATGCAATTTTGCAGCAAACAAGTTATCAATGTATATATTGATTTGTATGTTACTGAAGGAAATGCTATGCCAAATATATTATGTAGTCAATGAATTAGATTGGAATTTTATTTTTCAAATAACAGATAAATAATGAAATCGACTTTCACTGCCAATACTTGTTACTGACAATTGTACATATTGTAAATTATTATGTGCTAGCCGTACTCAGCCACGTGTTGCTGTGGCTCAGTTTGTGTAAATGGACCCCCTCCCCCCCAAAAAAAAAGAATAATATTCGTTTTTTTTTTTTAAGAAGGAATTAGTGTGGCAAACTTTTTTTTTATTATTATTATAGAAAAATATCCATAAGTTAATTAATACAGACAATAGTTTGAGTGAGAGAGAAGAGTTGGGAAGAATATATGCAGAGAGAGAGGAAGATAAAATAAAAATTAGATAGTGTTGACGCTGTAAAATATTTGTTTTCTTTTCTTTTTCAGCATAAGAAAAAATGTATTAAGTGAAAGAGAGAGAGAGAGAGAGAGAGAGGAAATAAAAACTGTTGTAGGTAGTGGTAAAGCCATGAAATGTTTTTTTTTTTTTTTTTTTTTTTTGCATAAAAAGAAATGTACAAAGCGAGCAAGAGGAAATAAAAACTGGTGTTGAAAATGTTGACACTGTAAAATGTTTGCTTTATTTATTTATTTATTTTTTGGCATAAAAAGAAATGTCCAAAGCAAGCAAGAGAGAATAAATAAAAACTGTTGTAGATAGTGTTGACGCCGTAAAATGTGATTTCTTTTTGCATAAAAAGAAATGTAAAAAGCGAGTGAGTGAAAGAAAGAGGAAATAAAAACTAGCTTAGATAATGTTGACGCCGTAGAATGCTTTATTTTTTGTTATTTTGGCAGAAAACAAAATCTGAAAAGTGAGAAAGGAAATAAAAACTGTTGTAGATAATGTTCACGCCATAAAATGCCTTTTCTTTTTGTTGTTTTTTCTTCGGCATTGCCGTGTAATTTCTTTTTTTTTTTTTTTTTAATAAAAAGAAATATGAAAAGTGAGAGAGAGGGGGAAATATAAACTGGTGTAGATATTGTTGACTCCATAAAATGTAGGAAAATGAATGCAGGAATTTAATCAGAAGGCAAAAGTAGGTATTATTGTGACATTTTAGATATTTAGAGGGAAAAATAGGAAGTACTTCCTCTAAAGATGGTTACAATTGTAATGATGCTGCTTCTAGGATGAAATGTTATGACTAAATGTGTCTAAAATGGCGTTCTAAAGTTACATAAGATGGTGGCTAATAGTCTAGACATAATAAATTTGTATGTGGCATCTGTTGTTGCAAACCTACAATTTGTCCAGAGGGGAATTTCTGCAATCAAAATATTATGGAGATGGATATGCTTGAAATAAAAAGTACTATATTATTTTTTCCATTCTATAAACACTTGCAAAATGTATGTTAATTTGATAGTTTTTTCTAATTGACTGCATTTTACAAATAGTGTGAATTTTTAAAATCTATTTTCAGTTTTTTATGTAGACAAGACAACTGATGTATACTTTGTTTTCAGGATGCATACCTATTTCACACAGAATTTTCCATCAAAATCAGTAAACACTTTATTTCAAATTATATTAAAATAACATGCGTATTAATTTCGTTTTGAACTTGTTAAATATATTTAAACTATAGTTTAGTCAGATTAATTTCCGCTTTTCAATTGGTCTCGTTTTTCTTTTTCTCTTTTTTTGTTTTTCAATCTTTTAAAATTTTGCTAATTACATTTTTTTGCTTCTGTTATGTTGATTAATTGGACTATTATTCTCATCTTTGATGTTATTAGCACAATGTTTTGGTCGCTGCAACCTGCGACCTTCTTCAGGTGTTGAGAACCTGCTTCTTTTTCTTTACTAAGGAAAAGGGGGCTGGTTTCCTTAGCAGAGAAAGAGAAGCATGTTTTCAACACCCGGAGAAGGCCGCAGGTTGCAGCGACCGAAACGTTGTGCTAATAACTCCCAAGATGAGAATAATAGTCCGATTAATCAACATAACACAAGCATTCACATCTCGTCTCAAAAATTCAGAATTACATTTTTTTTTTTTTTTTTTTTGGTATAAATTTTAATAATTTCTTTACTTTAGGTATGTCTGAAAGAATTTGAAGTTAAAAAAAAAAAAAAAAAAAAAAAAAAAAATTGTAATAAAGGACCAATAACATGGTGCAATAATAAATTAAAATTGGCTAGTCACAAACAGTTGGGTTTGTTAGCTTAAATACTATTTGGATCTGATTTTTGAAGATCTGACAATATAACTTAATGAAAGGTAATTTTTAAAAACTTTATTTATATATATTTTAGTTTTTGCCAAACGCATAC
The DNA here is from genome assembly GCF_053919585.1 of Euprymna scolopes. Taxonomy (NCBI): domain Eukaryota; kingdom Metazoa; phylum Mollusca; class Cephalopoda; order Sepiida; family Sepiolidae; genus Euprymna; species Euprymna scolopes. The sequence continues at coordinate 119,885,889 of NC_136498.1, read as the reverse complement.
ATAAATAGGCAAATGCCCTTTTATTTTCATATAGCTTTCCTTTTGTTTTATTTTACTTCAGTCGAAGTTCTCAGAAATCAAGGGTCCCACGACCTGAGGCTAACACTTGAAGTCTATATGAGATGCATAGATATTCGAATGTTCCATTAAAGTTCTTTATCTCTCAAGCACTGAGTTAGTAAAGAAATTGAGAACATAATTTACCTCTCCCCAATTAACCATTTTTATATGTTGTAGTATATCTTTCATGTTGGTCTCGTGGTCTTACTGGATTCCAGGACAAGGATTTATCTAGTCTGGTGGAGTATCCAGCTTTGTGCTATTACTTGAGGTAATATCACTTGGAGAAGGTGCACCATTCCTCGGAAAAGCTAATGTGAGTTAGCCATAGTGAGGAGATCTTATTTGGGCTGCGAATACGAAATGTGATTTTGAATATTTGGTCAGGATTTACTTCTATGGAAAAAATATCCTCATGCCAGATTGTTCTGACAAACCCCTGTATAGAGAGACCTTAGACACTCGAGGATAGTGTCTAGTAGGCATTCAAGTTCTCTCCCATATTTGTAACCTTTTGTGATCTCTAAAATAAATATTTCACTGAGAAAGTAGGATAAAAATAAAACAAGAAAAATGTTTTTTCAATTGTATTCTATTGAGGATTGTTAAATACTTATTGATTGAATCATTTGAAGAATGCTTTAACCCAGAAAATCTATTCAGTCAATTTTCATAAAAATCAATATTTTTTCTCGATTTATCAATTTTTTTGTATTTTCTTTTTCTTTACCAAACCTCATATTATGAAATTTTTTATGTTTTTCTTGTAATTAGTCATCTATTGATACATTTCCCATATTTTTTTGGAAGTTATACTAATTTTGAGATGGCACATAAATATGTAATGTTTTCACCTGAAATGTGTTAATAATAGAAATAATATTTAGTGTCTCTTGCACCTCAGTTTATCACCATTGTTTATAATGTTTTAAAAATAAAAAAAATCTTAGAATTTTAAAACAAAAATTTGTAAATAACTTTCTTTAGTTGCAATATTTTTAAATCCTCTAAAAAGAAAAAATATTTAGAAGGAAATAAATATATTTTATACATGTTTCATAAAAAAATATTCAGTACATAGTGAGAAAAAGCAAGATAAAATTTTAAAATATCCCAAAACAGGAGAAATTTAAGAAACAGACAATTATTGTCTTCGCAAGCGAAAGTGCCTATTAGATTAGATAGGCATAAAACATTTTGTGTCATGTGCTTTCATGCAAGGACTTATATATATATATATATATATATATATATATATATATAATATATATATATATCTCCATCTCATTACACAGATTTTTTATCTACTTGCCTTGCTGTGAGGGCAGATTGAAACACAGTCACTTTTTGATGTGGGGGGAATACCCCCAACTATAACACACACTCACAAGGGTCACTCTGGATTAGGGCAAAAATAAAAAAAATTATCCAGTCTCAAAGGATTTCTCTTCCACTGATCGAGAACATAGATGAAATACAATACCAGAACAGATACTACACTTCTAGCTAAAAAGTCAAGATAAACTGCTAGAAGAACTGAGAAAGCAAAGTGCAAATCTTTTGCCTTCATTCTATTCCCATAATGAAACGTTTTCTTTTTTCATTTTCTACACGGGCCCTGTCGGTGGGGCATTAGAATACGCCGACTGCCCCCCTGCAGAGGGTAAAAGTCCCTCAATGGGGGTCCTGGATATGACCTTAAACTACATCCAGTGGTGAGGCCCCAGCTTGTGGGCTTTGGGGAGTGTGGAGCCACCCTTTAATTACCATTGCTCCCAGGTCCACTCTGACCCGGAGTGGTAGTACCTGTTAGGGTCCCAACTATGGGTTAAATAGAAACCGTGAAAACAATAAATATATTCTATTAAAAAAATTTTCTTCAAAATCTTTGGATTCGGCATTAAATAACCCGAAAAGGGTTGATATGCCGTAAAACAAAAACAACCAACCAATCATTTTCTACACCGACTGCTGTTTTTCTTTTCTGTTTTTTAAACTTTGGAGTTTATGTTTTTTAACTTCGCATCAATTTAGACATATTACATGAATATTAATATGAATATTGGTGAAAGACAATTTTTAACAAAGGCTGTACACTAGTTTATTTATATTTAGAATACCTATCCCAGGGCAGGTAAAACGAATTCCTAAAACAATTCCTTTTCTGTCTCCTATGGAAAATCAAGATATAATGATACTAAACCTTATACCAAAAATCCTTATTTCAACTTTGATTAAAATCCATTATATGATTTTAATTGTAGAAAATGTCTAAAAATTTAGTGTTTTTAAAAAAATTGACATTTCATAGAATCTTAAATAGCTGGATCAAATTCAATGCAAAAATTTTAATTTATAAATGGGAGGTTGTATTCATATTATGTCCTTAAAGACCTCATGAAATAGCTCAAATAAACTTAAATTCAGAGAATATTTAATAATTGATGCACAATATTAAAATTTCATAAAAATCAGAATTTTCATCCTACCCTCTTTTTACAAAACTAAGTATAGCCCATATTACGCTTAGCTTTGGAAAATAAATCTTTACAGCTTAAAATATGACTCCTCTTCCTTATATTTTTCAAGTTATTACTAAACATATCTGCCATGTCTACATTGATAACATTTTGTGATCACTTTGTACGTTTCAGTATATGTGTGTGCGTCGTTTTTTACATGTACAACTTGCCTAGCTTTTACATTTCACTTTTAATGGAAAATTATTTAAAAATGTGTAATTAATAAATCCTGGACAACGCCAAGTAGGTATAGCTAGTTTTTTTTTTTTTTTTTTTAATAAAATTTGAAAAATCAAAACTTTAGAGCAGAACTGTGGGAGAAGGATGGGGAAATGGTGCTGTATCTTTTTTTTTTTTTTTTTTTTTTTTTACAGTGATCACCACTTATCAAGGCCCGGAAGCCACTCAGGGATAAGGGTTATTGCAAGTACATTACGTTAGTGTGGAGATTTGATGAAGTGTTTAATTAAGGGAACGGTTCATTAGGAATTTGTTAACATTGGACTTGAAGACATCCAAGTTGTAGTCTGGAGGGAAGCAGGCAGACGGAACAGAGTTCCACAGGCGTGCACTTCTAAGAAAGAAGCTTTGTTCATGGAATCCGCGTTTTGATTTAGGCACAGATATAGAGTGGGGGAAATTTTTCACAGTGGATTCAGCTAGACGGGTGTTTTTCGTGAAAGATTGGCGAGGGGGGACCAGAGATTGGAGTTCAGACGAGCACCTGCCATGGAAATAACGATAAAACAAGGATAGGCTCACAACGTCTCTTCTGTGGGAGAGAGGTTGCTGGGTAAAGAAAAGGGCATCCCCCACTAAGCCACAAAGTCTATTTTGTACTCTGTCAAGGCAGGATAGGCTGTTTTTAGCAGCTCCTGCCCAGATATGGCAACAGTATTCTATTCTTGGACGTACTTGGCTTTTATATAGATAGAGAAATCACTTTGCTTATAATTTTTTTGCTTTCTTATGAAGCTAGTTTCATCTATGTTATAGGAATCAATAAATCTTTTGTGTAATCTTTTATTAAAATAGATATTGGTCTTGTCTGTATATTTTGCTTTCTGATTGGTTGACTGTTGGTCTATTGCAATGATTGTATCCTCCTCCTCTCCTTCTTGAACGCGCAATTATCTTTTTTGATGATTTGGGCAATCAACCGGTGAATGCAAATTGATTGAGATTTCGTGACCTGGATTTGGAATTAAATAATAATACACAAAGAAAATTGCATGAAACAAACGAAGCTGAAGATCCTCCCCCTCCTTTCTAAAAAAAAAAAAAAATACACATGTATTAGCCATGACATCTGTTGATGCTGTAAAAAAATAGTCATGAAGGGGTCAAGGAGGATGCAAAGAGGAAAAAAATCTTTTCGACCTTCAGTGGAAGGACACAGAAAGTACTGGAGTCCTGGGGAAGTTTATTTGCCATACACATTTCAGAAAACCAATGGACACTATCTATATAAATAAAACAGATGTATGTGTATCTGTATGTATGTCTATATATCAATGACCGTCTTCAGTGTCATGTCTGCTTGAGTGTGCAAGTCATTGGCAGAACTAAAGTCATCTTCGGGCACATGGACTTTCAGTGACTGAGGGAGTGGCACTCGTTTGACAAGACATTGCAATCATCATCATGTTTGTCTGTAAATATTTAACCGATAAACTCTTAAACTACTGGTCACATAGCACTGGAAATTAACAGGAAATAGTAATTATACACCAACGATAGTTTATAACGAGTAAAATCTTTGTTTGGATGGATGAATAATGCGTACAGATATATATCGGAAAGTTGAAATACGAAATGTTAATTTCAACTTGCGGACATATTTTTACTTTTTGCACATGCCCAAATTTAATTAATTTCTTCAAGTCGTTTAATATTAAATCTTGTTTATCTCTCGGTAGCTACATCGGTAGGAGATACAGCTGGAGTGCAAAATGTTTTAGTTTCAATTCTAGCTGATGGCACCCAAGGTATTTTTTTTAATACTTTTGAAATCATTACTATATATTAGGTACAATATAATATTCAATAGAGAATTGGCTTTGTAATAATAAATGCGAAATCTTTATGAATTAAAATATATTTAAGCATATTTTATGACCTTGCAAGACCAGGCGCTCCCTGGTTAGTCAGGACTAAATCACTGGTAAACGGCTGTTGCGAGAATGCAAAATGATTTGTAATGATTATTGATAGAAGCGGATATTACTGGAAATTTGGGGAAATTTGTCACTCAAACTCCATGGAATATCACCGGTTGTTGTCAGTGAGTGATCACTGATGACTTTTATGAGAATTTTTAATGAGTAAACAATAAAATAATATGAAAAATAAACGTCTTAACATGAGCAATACTTACTGGATGTTGCCCTAAACGCAGTATCCTTTTTATTTACTCACTAGCGAAGGGTACCCGACGTTGCCCGGGTGTTTGTAGGTGTGTGTGAAAAAAAACGAAGCCTTGACGCGCATAATAAAATGTGAAAAAAAAACGAAGCCTTGACGCGCATAATAAAATGTGAAAAAAAAACGAAGCCTTGACGCGCATAATAAAATGTGAAAAAAAAACGAAGCCTTGACGCGCATAATAAAATGTGAAAAAAAAACAGGTGCTCGTTTTTTACAAGTTAAAAAAAAAAACGAAGCCTATACGCGCAGTTGGAAAATAGTAAAGTGTGAAAAAAAAAACAGGTGCACGTTTTTGACGAGTTATTGATGTGACGGCGATAGCTATTCAGCAGTTAGCATTTTCTGCGGGACAGTTTTATATGAGGTCAATAAATCGGTTTGTTTGTTTTTAAAAACCCGCTCCCTGTTTATTAGGGGGAGTGTTTTGTCTCGAAATGAAAGCTACCATCTGATATGATAAAGTCGACATCGACCAAACGTGGCTTTCGGCCAGTAATTAGTCAAGTTTTGCTTTTTTTTATACCGAAAACCGAATGTAACGCGTGCCGATCAGAACATGTTGAATAATTAACGTTTGAAAATCAATAAAATTAAATAGACAGGCGAGCTCCGTAGTTAACTCTGAGATATTACAATTTATAGATGATATAAAAAGTTTTAAGTTGTGAACCGAGCGACCGCTTCTCTGAAAGAAGCCTTTTGTAGACATACACAAAAGCGAACATACATACACACATTTTCGCTTTTATATATATAGAAGATAGATAGATAGAAGATTTATAAATTCATACAGAAAGATACAGAAATAGAAGTCCAATTTTATTTGTAAGCTAGTTAACTCTTCTTATTCAATTTAAAATATGAATTATCTCCCTTACATTATTTAAGTTATGCTTAGGAATGAAAACACCGTTTACAAATGATGTCGTGACCTTTTTTCAACATTATAATTTAAGTTTTCAAATATAATCAATTTCTTTACATAACAGTATTATTAAACAAAAAAAAAATTGTTGCTATTATTATTCTGTAAAACAGAACCCCAGGATACTGCATTAAAAATTAGTAACAAAATACAGTATATAATACACATGTATTTATTCAAATAAAATAACATCGTAAGGCAGGGCAAATACTGTAACTAGGGGCCAGAAAAACATTGTATTCCACATCGTAACTTGAAAAAAACGTATCCCAGAGACACCGTATCCTGGGGCTCTACTGTATATGTACTATGGAAAATACTTACATTTATCTCCCCTTTGATTCATTGCCAAGGAAACCCAACCTATCTATCTATCCATATATATTGCAGAGGTGCAGTAGAACTCTGGGATATAGCATTAAAAATTAGTAACAAAATACAGCTTTTGGGTTTGACCTTTACTCCTGATTTGAAATGGAATGCGTACATCAAGTCTGTTGCCCAGGTCGCTGGGAAAATGGTGGGATTCTTCTACTGCTCCAGAAGATATCTCACTAATGATGCAATTCTCTATCTGTATAAAAGCCAAGTACGTCCAAGGATAGAGTACTGCTGCCACATCTGGGCTGGAGCTGCTAAAAACAGCCTATCCTGCCTTGACAGAGTACAAAATAGACTTTGTGGCTTAGTGGGGGATGCCCTTTTCTCTTCCCTGCAACCTCTCTCCTGCAGAAGAGACGTTGCGAGCCTGTCTTTGTTTTATTATTATTTCCATGGCAAGTGCTCATCCGAGCTCCAATCCCTGATCCCCCCTCGCCAATCTTTCACAAAAAACACCCATCTAGCTGAAACCACTGTCAGTAATTTTCCCCACTCTTTATCTGTGCCTAAATCAAAATGTAGATTCCATGAACAAAGCTTCTTTCTTAGACGTGCACGCCTGTGGAACTCTTTTCCGTTTGCCTGTTTCCCACCCGACTACAACTTGGATGTTTTCAAGTCCAACATAAACAAATTCCTGATGAATCGCCCCTTTAAGTAAGACACTATCAAATCTCTAATACTAACGATTACTACGATACTATCCCATTGATTACTGTACACGCAATAACCTTCGTCCCCGAGTGGCTTCCGGGCCTTGATAAGTGATGACCACCATGTAAAAAAAACAAAAAAAACACAGTACAGTATATAATACATATGTATACAATCAAATAACATTATAAATAACACTAAGGTGGAGCAAATGCTGCAACCAGGGGCCGAAAAAAAAACATTGTATTCCATATTGTAACCTGAAAAAAATGTATCCTAGAGCCACTGTATCCCAGGGTTCTACTGTAATAATGAAATTTCTTGCTGATAGAAAACATGGTTTCTATCTATAATTACTGACATTAGCTGGAGAAAAAAAGATATTATTTCTGACAAAAATATTCTGAGCAGGTATAATTGTATTTGCAAAGAAATTTTATAAAAATTTTTTAACATTTACAAACACTAAATAAAAAGAAATAGCTATTCAAAATAAAATATTAATATTTTCGAATGGAAACTGTTTAGGTTTGAAGCTGAAAATGCAGTTAACTTAATTCTATCTATTAGACATTTAAAATCATTAAACAAAATGTAAACTATTGCACGGTGATGGGACTTGCCTATAAAGTATTACTAATCTCAACTTTATTGATTATTCATTGGCTCAAATGGTTATGCTTAAAATAGAACACGAAAAAAAAAATTGAATATCCCGATAAAACATGCAAAAAAACAAAAAACAAACAAAAAAACATGAGCAAAACACTAATGCAATATACTACAGCATGTACTGTTATAAATATGTGAATAGATATCTCCCAAATAGTGGCCTCTTACGACAAAGTGGCACTGTGTCTTGTTTGGGATCAAATGACAGTACCCCCCCCCCAAAAAAAAAAAAAAAAAAAAAAAAAATTACAAATATCAAGGAAAAAAAAAACAAAAAAAACATATAGACTTTTTTTTTTTTTTTTTTTTTTTTTTTACATAGAAGTCACCACTTATCAAGGCCCGGAGGCCACTCGAGGATAAGGGTTATTGAGTGTACAATAATCAATGGGATAATATCATAGTAATCATTAGTAATGGAAATTTGGTCAATTGGATTACTTAAGGGGGCGGTTCATGAATAATTTGTTTATGTTAGACTTGAAGACTACCAAGTTGTAGTCAGCTGGGAAGCAGGCAAGCGGAAGCGAGTTCCACAGGCGTGCAGTTCTATATGTACATATGGTATAAAACTAGAAAAAAATTTTTGAGTTGAAAGAAGCTTTATCCATTCAATATGACGATTTGGTGTATTATACTCTTGCTGAATGCAGATTTGTTATAGTTATCGTCTGTTTAGGAATGAAAAAAAAACTTGCATTTAACAAAATGTGCAGAATTTAGAATGAGGTCTTGCTCTCTAATATTATTGGCTCACAAGGAACTTTCATACAGGTCTTCAAAGATCTTTCCCTGAAAACAGCCTGTGGTGTTCCCTGGAAGCTGAATGACAAGTCTCCCCAGGTTTCCAGTACTCTCCACCTCTTTCGATAATATTTGCAAATAAATTTGCATTATCGCAACAGCTGCTTGCCATTCATTTCTTGTTGGCAGCAGCTATTGGTCTTTGCTGGGATTTGAGTGGCAATAAGTTCCCTTATACATAACTAGCAGGGGGCACCTGGCTTTGCCTGGTTGTCAAATACGCTTAAATATATTTTAATTTGTACATATTTCATATCTATTATTACAGAGCTAATTCTCTATTGAATATTGTACTTAATATATAGTAATGATTTCAAAAGATTAAAAAAGAAATGACTTTGCTAGAATTTAAACCAAAACATTTAGCGCTTCAGCTGTGTTCCCTATTGTTTGAACTATTGACAGATAAATTAGAAAAATTTAAAATTAAACAACTTCAAACTATGAATGGATTTGCGCATACGTAAAAGTAATAGAAATAGTTATCTCCTGTCTAGAAGTTAAAAAAAAAAATCTTGCATTTAACAAAATTTAGAACAAGACCTTGCTCTCTTTCTGGCATGTTTTTCAAGGCCATTTGAGATGGTTCGGCCATTTTTACATGGTTTTTACAAACCCTGATATTGCACCCATCAGACGTGTTTTCTGGTAGCAGTTGCATGCACTCCCAGAACATCACAATAAAAATAAGTGATGATTACTTATACATTGTTCACACAGCTTCTCTATCTCTACTTCTAAATACATGTGCATCCAAAATATTGTTTTTTCTTAATTTTTGGGTATACATAGGGAAGAGGGAGGAGCTTAACAATTGATACCTTTTAAAACCTTAGGTGTATCCAAATATATACTCGCAAAACCAAAAAAAACAAGAAGGAATAATTTCATATTTGTATTTTTTCGGATATTACAATTGTTTCGGCATAAATCAGACAATTTTAAATTTTATATCATTTAAAAATATTCATATTTTTACATCTCATCAGATATAATTGAAAAATACAAAATTCGTACGTATCTTGACCTATTCCTATTTTTCTTTCAGTTAAAAACTACATCAGGCAGTGAATTATCACCCCCCTCATGTTTTAACATGTCTACCATTTGTGTTAAAGAAATTTATATGGGCCATATTTTCGTATATTTGCTTTAAAATACGGCATGAATATTTAAATTTGGACTATTTTAATATATATATATATATTGTTCTTAATTTTGGAGTATATGTGCTAAAGCAGAGAATGGGAGAGGGGCTTTAACTATTAACAGCTTTTAAGACCTTGATTTTATTTAATGTCTTGTTTGCTCCTTAACAAAAATTGTTCTTAGCAGACTTGTTGATTAAAAGAAAAAATTCAAGTACCATATATTTCGGCATATAAGACTACCCTTAAAGTTAAAAAATCATCTTTTAAAAAAAAAAACAATATTTCATAAGATACCGGGTGTTGCAATCTCTAGCCTAGACTAAACAAAAATGGTTTTGTGATTTAGCAGTTTTATACATACAACCGATATATGATAAATTTATTAAAATTTGCTCCAGTCTTGTACCTCGTCTTGTCTGACAGTCGCCTTATACGTCGAAATATACAATATTTTATGTCATCATGTTGTCGCTCCCACTTTTGTATCCATGTATACCCATGCATATCACATTTGAACTCTCGTCCCTGTGACAGATAAATCTGGTTTTGGTTGCTTGGGTAAAGATGAGATGATTAAATACCTCCAAAAGATGAGATTAAATACCTCCAAAAGATGAGAGGATTAAATACCTCCAAAAGATGAGATGATTAAATACCTCCAAAAGATGAGAGGATTAAATACCTCCAAAATGAAACCTGAACTTTAATGGTATTATTTGTACTCGCTAGGAGTTTTCACACTGGCCACCATCAAAGATTTCTCTCTGTGGTGTTCTCTGGAGTCTAGGTGACAACAAGTCTCCCCAGATTTCCAGTGCTCTCCACCTCTTTCAATAACTTTTGCAAATGAATTTGCATTATTGTAACAGCCATTTACCATTGATTTCTCATTTTCACTGGAATTTGGGTGGCAATAAGCCTCCTCAAGGTCCCAGTCCTCTTTGCACTCATCCAGTGGAGGTCTGGTTAGTGCTTTACTTTGTCATTCCATCTACCTTAACCTTTCATGATTATTTGGTGTGGTGCCAGTTGATGACGACAGTACAGCCTTATTTTTTTTTATATAAGGGAGAGGGTATTAATTTACTATTATTACTCTTTCTTAATGATTTTATTACATAAGTAATGGGGTATGCCCAGCCTTACTTGGTCGTAAAATATGCTTAAATGTATCTTAATTAATGCAGATTTCATATTCATTATTTGAGAGCCAATTCTCTATTGAATATTATGTTGTACCTAATATATAGTACTGGTTTTAAAAGTTAAAAAAATGAGTTATGTGGGTGCCATCAGCTAGAATCAAAATCAAAACTTTTAGCGCTCAAGCCATGTTCCCTATTGTTTGAGTTATTGACAGATAGATAAGAAAGATTTAAAGTTAAAACATTTCAAGCTATGAATGAATTTGCGCATGCACAAAAGTAATAGAAATATGTCAACAAGTTGAAATGAACATTTTTGCATTTCAACTTATCGACATATTTTTGTATGCGTTATTCATCCATCCAAACAAAGATTTTATTCGTTATAAACCATCCTTGGTGTATGATTACTTTTTTTTCTTTTTTTTTTTTTGCATGGAGGTTACCACTTATCAAGGCCTGGAAGCCACTTGGACATAAGGGTTTTTGCGTGTACAGTAATCAATGGGATAATATTGTTGTAATCGTTAGTATTGGAGATTTGATAAAGTGTCTTACTTAAGAGGGCGATTCATCAGGAATTTGTTTATGTTGGACTTGAAGACATCCAAGTTGTAGTCAGGTGGGAAACAGGCAAACGGAAGAGAGTTCCACAGGCGTGCACTTCTAAGAAAGAAGCTTTGTTCATCGAATCTACGTTTTGATTTAGGCACAGATAAAGAGTGGAGAAAATTATTGACAGTGGTTTCAGCTAGATGGGTGTTTATTGTGAAAGTTTGGCGAGGGGGAGACCAGAGATTGAAGCTCGGACGAGCACTTGCCATGGAAATAGCGATAAAACAAAGATGGGCCCGCAACATCTCTTCTGTGGGAGAGAGGTTGCAGGGAAGAGAAAAGGGCATCCCTGTTAATTTTAGTGTTATATGACCAGTAGTTTAAGAGTTTATAAGTTAAATATTTTCACACAGATACACACATTACATTTACTGTTTTATTTATATAAAAAAGGTATAAATAAAATTGTTGCTCTGTAAGTTTTTTTTCTTTAAAATTTTTCTTTTCCTTTTTTCTTTTTCAGTTCGGAATTGGAATGAATATGAATGAATTTGAATCCATGCTGTACGATGATGACGATGATGATATCAATGATGAAGACCTGGAAGCTGAGTTGGCAGCATTACAAGGAGAGGATCTGCCACGAAAAAAGGATAAATCAAGAAGAAAAAGTAAGAAATTATCAATAGATCGTCATTTTTGTTTTTCACTGTTATTTAAGCAGTAGGATTAAATGAAACCAAAATAGAGGTCTTGGATATGACCTTAAACTATATCCAGTGGTGAGGCCCCAGCTTGCGGGCTTTGGGGAGTGTGGAGCCACCCTTTAATTGCCATTGCTCCCAGGTCCAATCTGACCCAGAGTGGTAGTACCTGTTAGAACCCGACTTGAAAACAACAAATATATTCTATTAAAAAATTTTTCTTCAAAATCTTTGGATTCGGCATTAAATAACCTGAAAAGGGTTGATATGCCGTAAAACAAAACCAACCAAAATAGATTAATTCGTAAGAGATGTTCATTCAATCTGCATGTTAAACCATAAAAATGCTGTTACAAACTCGAGCATGACAGACTGAGTGACCGACCCTCTTCTAGAGATACGAGAAAATGTCTGTAAATACTTTTTTACCTGATGAATTTAATGTATATCTGTGAATGCAGAAAGATACAAAATGTAGCGATTATTTCAAATCTCCAAGACTTTGTAGCACTGGGGTAGAAAAGTTCTACATTCTTGGATTATTATTAGATATAGAAAAGGTAACAAGTTCAGTTAACAGGGTAAGGGCAGGAAAAACATAGGAGGAAGTGATAAAATGAAGCTGTGAGAAAGAGGGATAAATAAAGACCTGGTCAGAGATAGGTTACTTTGGAAGTCAATTTCTTAATAATATCATTATGACAATGAGTCGCTTTTTGAGGAGCTTTCACACACTACGACAACTGACCATCACTTTGGTCTTGGTAACATTCACACTTTGCCTTTTCTGGACTTGATCAGTGGAGGAGAAGTTCTTCTAGATTGAGGCAATTTTTATTTTTGTTCATATCTAGAGTGCTCCTTTTTGGGGAGCTGGATTTTCCCCATATTAAAAACTGACCTTGTGTCTAACTCTGCCCTTGTGGGGAGGCAAGTAAAAAGGAACATTCAATTTCAAACCTTTACTTTCCATAGCCTTCTTCCAAGTAGACCTTCTATTGTTTTACAAGTGAATGCTAAATCAGCATACAGTATCTCTTCTTGACCACTCATACAGAATTCTCTGGACAATTTAAAGACACAAATGAAAAGCAATGGACTCAGTACAGACTTCTGACATAGTCCTATTTTGACATTAAAGCTGTAACTATATATGCTGTTAATTCTAACCCAATTTCAAGCATTTCGGTACATCGCTTGAATAACCTTCACCAACCACTTGCTTATCCCTAGTTTATGTAAAGGCCACCAGACGACCTCTCTTGGCACTCTATCAAAATCTTTTTCTTGCAATCGACAAAGACATGATAAAAATTTGTTGTTATATGGATTGTTTGGATTTGTCATTTCAGATTTGTTACCTTTCGACGATATAAATAAAATGGCTGCTGAAAGTTTACGAGACATTTCAACTGATGAAGACCTCTCTGATACAGATGACCCAGATTTGTTGGTAAGTAAAATTCATTTGTTTGTTTATAAGAATATGAGTTGAACAGCAAATTTCTGGATTTTCACTGCTGGGGTAAAGAAAAGGAAGATATCGTTGTTTTTGTTAAAAGATGAAGAAAAAAGTAAAATTTATCAGTTTTTTGGCACTTCTTTGTTATAATAGTGAAATTTGAATTTAAAGTTAAACCAATGGTGTCTGCTTGTCATGTCACAGTAATGATCATTTCCAAAAATTACGAAAAATGATGAGGTAGAAAACTATTAATAAAAATAATTCTCGAAAAAAATCAGCAAAAATTGAGTTTTACTAAAAAAGAAAAAAGAAACTGGAGACTTTGAATTATAACAATGGAGGTAATTATTTTTTGAAAATTTTGGGCCAATTTAGCAAAACTCAAATTTCACTAATTTTCTTGAAAACTGTTTTCTTTAATAATTAATTTTTTTACCATATCGTTTTTCGTAATTTTTGGATATGTTCATTACTGCAACATGACAATTAATGAAGTTCCATTGGTTTTACTTAAAATTCATTATTTCAAATTTTGCTATTATAACAAAGAAGCACTAATTTTTTTTTTTTTTTTTTTTTTTTATTACTGGCATAAGCTGATTTTAAATTTCAGGTGATTATCCAAGAATGTTTTATATTACCCATTGTCATGACTGGACTAAGTAATTTAAAAAATAAATTTTAGTAAGGTATATTATATTATAAATAAGATTGGCAAGTCAAAATCAAAGTTTGATTTGTCAGCTTAAATACTATTTGGGTCCAACTTTTCAAATTAATCAAGATAATTTTATTTGCTAGATTGTCATATCTATTGATATATTTTCTATGTTGTTTATTTTAGTTAGAATTGTCAAATCTTACTCGAGATTCACCGTCTCCGCCGCCAATTCCATCAAGGATTTCAGCCCCTGCCCGTGTTGTACCTGATCCAGGATCCTCTTTTCAGCCCTTGCCTACGCTAAGTACCCCGCAGAAGCCACCAGCAACGTCAAAAGATATGGTCTCCTTGCTTACGGAGCGCATGGCTATGTATCGATCTGCTCACGAAAATGCTTCCGCTGCTAGTGACAGCTCTAAACAGAGGAGGTTGAATAGAGGAATCAAGGTGAGATCGGATCATTTTTTTTTTTTTTTTCTTTTTTTTTTTTACCTGCAAAATTGTTTTGTCATCTGCATCAAATGTTTTCTTCACATCCTGAAATTTCTGCAAATGTTTTTTTTTTTTTCTTAAATCAATCCAGACAAAGCATGAGGCCACTTTATGTAAGGAGCTAAAAACAAAAAAATACTACTTTTAAGGTTAAAAAAATTGACCAACGATAAGTATTAGATGAATAAATTCTGACTCAGAAAGCAGCAATTCTTCCCCCTTTTTCAGAAACATCATTTGTAGAATGTGAGGACTGCAAGAGTTATGATGTTACATGAATGACCCGGTCTAAGCCGGGTTGACATGCTAGTACATATATGTATGTTCATGAATTAAAATGTGGCACGCGTCTGCGGATGAAATGTCAAATTGACAAGCTAAACAGGAATTGTTTCAATATTTCTCACAAATATAAACAAACCTTGTTATTGTTATGAAAAATGTAACAGAAAGGAATCTGGTTATGTGGTTGTTTTGAAAAGATTGACAGGAAAAAGTGACAGAAGGAAAAAGATTTCAGTTGGAGATTTGATTGTCAACCGAGTGGACGCCATGATAATTCTCTGTCGCTCCCCCACTCTCTCTCTCTATCTACCATAAGCAAGAACAACAGGAGAAATAAAAAACGGACTGTTGCTTACACCAATGGTTGTTGTGTTTTGAATTCTTAAAAAGGGTTTATAATATAACAACTCAATTTTGGTGCCGTCACCATAGCTTCCAATATAACATTTATCAACAATATAACATTTCAACAATCTCTTAACAATTTTCAACAATAACAATGACAAAATATTTCAACACTTATACAACAATGAGGGTATGATCCATCATGTTGCGTCTTTTTCCAAAACCTGTCTCTCACATAGTTTCATCACTCCCTTGTTGATCTGGAACTTCAAGAATATATCATATCATGCCATCTTCATGTAGATTTGCTTGTCGTTTTTCTACATCCTTCTAGACAATAAAAGCAAATATAGATCTTCAAAATCCTGTGAATTCGTTTTTTTTTTATAAATATGTTGGATTGCATCTTTAAACTTTTCTAGAACCTGTTGAGTTTGTGAAGTTGCATTGAAAAGATGTTGTATTGCTTTGGAGGTTTTGGAATAAATATTCAGTTTTATTTATGAATGATATAATGAATATGTGTATCCAGATCTTTCCTCCTGCAATATTGTGTCCTGGATATGACCTTAAACTATATCCGATGGTGAGGCCCCCAGCTTGCGGGCTCTGGGGAGTGTAGAGCCACCCTTTAATTGCCATTGCTCCCAGATCCACTCTGACCCGGAGTGGTAGTACCTGTTAGGGTCACAACTATGGGTTAAATAGAAACTGACTTGAAAAAACAAATATATTCTATTAAAAAATTTTTCTTCAAAATCACCGGAGTCAGCATTAAATAATCTGAAAAGGGTTGATATGCCGTAAAACAACCAACCAATCCTGCAATATTGTAATTGGCTGGTTAAGCCATAAATATTGGCTGGTGAAGGCATTTGGGAGAGACGTCAAAAGGTACACAAGCCTCATGCTTGGACCTCCCAGTTCAACTATGACACTCATTCTATACGGCAGCATATGGCAGATTTATTACTTAAAATGAAGCAAGACTGCTCGGCTACTTCAGCGATATATTTCCCTTTGTTATTACATTTGCTTCAATTGTTAATATTGGATGGAGTTCTTCAGATGCAGAGTTGTGTATCAGACAATTATTTCTATTGTTATCGTCATACAATCTTTGCTAAAAATTCAATGTTGAAGAATGTCTTTATTATTTGAAACTAACATGATTGTCTGGTATTGCCCAAGCACATGGACAATACAAGGTGGAATGAGTTGTTGCCCTTAAGAAAACAACACTACAGCTTTTATTTTAAAAACTTTTATTGAAAAAAATCAATTCAGGTAACTTGATTATGTAGTAGAGCTGACATCTATTCAATGTAGCCACCTTCAGCCTCAATCTCCAACTCGATATAGGTTCAGAACTGGGAGCATGCCTTTGCTACAAGTGCTGGCAGGAGCTCTGCAAATATTCAGTGGATGGTGGCGTAATTGCCACCATCCACCGACTGACTTTGGTGTTGTGGGAGGTCATGTTGGTGATGCTCTAGACGTATGACAAAACAGGTAGTCCAGTGGGTTCAGGTTAGGAGAGGATGTGGGATAGTGAGAGAAGGGTAAAAATCGTAGTATTCCTTCTGGAGCCAAGCCTGGGTCTCTTTGGATCTGGGCTGGTGCCGAGTCCTTCTGCCACACCCAGGATTTGAGAGAGAGAGAGAGAGAGAGAGAGAGAGAGAGAGAGAGAGTATGGACAGACGACAAACTTAGGAGGGAACGGGAGAAGCAAAAGATGTGGTTCTTTTAATTCTGGTCACTTTTTTATACACCTGCTCAGAGATTCTTCGATGTTCGGCCCCGTCATTAATCATAATTGTTTATGTCATATTTTTTACCTTGCATCTGGTCTCGTCGATAAATACGCACATATCACACCCGCGTTATATATCTATCTATAATCTTATAATTTTTTTTTATATTGATATTAATATTAAAAATCTTTTTTCTATTTATTTAAAAGAAAAATACAACTTTGTTATATATGGGTCTTGGAACTGCATTCATCTCCAAAAGATCTAGCTAATTGATATATTCTTTTAAACATTCATTTTATTAATTCCCTTAGTTTTTTTGGGGGTTTCTAATGAGATAATCATCTTTAGTTAACTATTACGTGTAATTATATTCCTGCAATATTCTACATCATTTATACTTACGTAATATTTGCGTAAAAAGATTGTAGTAAACATACACGTCTTTCTACACACACACACGCACACACACATATATATATTTATGTATACTTATATACATATATTTGTTTCCAAAAGTTTGCTTACCAAACTCCTGTCAGTTTTTGGTCTGCAGAAATGAAACTTAATATATAGAGTATTCGAATGCAAAACTTTATATTTGGGTTTGATTGCACCAGAGAATCACCACACGCTTCAGCACATCCGGGTACACTTTGGTGTTGACTTTAAAGCCGACTTCAAAGATGTGAGGTGGCATGATGTGGCCCTCACTTGAAACCACACCAAAGACCATAACCGTGGCCGGAAACTTTGTATTCATCACCTTGGGTATGTCTTTCTTATACGTGGCAATTTTAAGGGTGCTGGCAATGGTCCTATTGTCATAACTTGGATTGATAAAAAGCATGTGTTGTATAGCGGTACATCTCTGATCTCACTCGTTTGAACATTGTGTCACTTTCAGACATGATAGAAGGCTCCTATCGCTCTTGAGATTTGTACACAACTGGCCAACTAGTAGATAGTCTGCAAAAAATAAAGAAACCGGTTTTCATCAAACAGAAATGGAATCCTATCGTCTTTTCTAGAGTGACAATTTTATCGCTCCACCCTGTAAAATGAGAGTAAAAAAGTGACTTTTTTCTTTGCGCCTCTCTCTTCCCCTTTTCCTTCCCTTATCTCTCTATCTTCTCTCCTTTTGTCTGTCTCCTGCTCTCTCTATCTTTATCCGACAACTGGAAACAAATTTCTATATAATCTGTATAAATAAAACAAATGCCGACATCTTTCTATTTCTTTCTGTGCTTCTCCAAATTTAATTCCTTTTTACAAGTCATTTAATATTAAATCTTTCTTATTTATTATTGAGAATTATTTTTCACCATTAATAATAAAAAAAAAATAACCTGTTTTCTATTAAAATCATAGTTTGAACAATTTTAATTTCTTTCTTAAATTTACTGAATAAACCAGTAATAGATTATATTTCCTTAAAAAACATTTTTCAATAATGATC
Organism: Euprymna scolopes; assembly: GCF_053919585.1. NCBI lineage: Eukaryota > Metazoa > Mollusca > Cephalopoda > Sepiida > Sepiolidae > Euprymna > Euprymna scolopes. The sequence continues at coordinate 119,867,428 of NC_136498.1, read as the reverse complement.
AATTTCAGCAATTTATGGAATGCCATAACTGACACAATAATATAGACATGGTTAAACAAAAAAAAATAATAATTTGAACTTTCTGTTTATTTTGTCAGACTCTGCAAGACCTACTACGAAAGGCCCAAGGTGGCCATCTTGTGGATGAAGACTCTATTCCACCTCCTGTTGCTGTGAAGACTCGGGACCCACCCTCATCTCTTCCAACCCCAGCTAAAGTGCCTAACCAAGCAGACTTGACACCTTCGGAAACTTATTCACGGCCAACACCACCATCTTTGCCAGCTCGAAGTAAGTCATATATTGTCTTCTTTCCTTTTTTTTTTCTTTTTTACTGTTATTTTCACCCCAAACAAGGCACAGTGCCACTTGATATAAGAGGCTACTATTTCGGACCAAATCTACAGGGATACTATGTATGGAGTTGAACAGCGAGATGTCTGTTCACATTACACATGAACATCTGCATGTTAGTACAGTAAGGGAAACAGTGACCCAGGAGAAAATTCCAAAGTCTCGCAGTTTGAGGGAAGAGTAGAAGACTTTCCGGAATTTAGGAATCTCTGCAGTGTAAGGGTGGGTTTTTTCTGCTTGTTGGCTTTGTCGGAGGTATCTATGTCATGGGGGTACAAGAGCTTTGAGTTTATCGGAGCACATTCCATTAAAATACTTATAAAACAGGCACAAAGGTGCAACATTTCGTCAAAGGAACGGAATTTGGAGTTTGGTTGCTAGCGCAGGACCTGTCATGTTGGCAACTCTTTTTGAACCCTGTCTAGAAGTGCGAAACTAGTGGCAGATGCACCAGCAATACTCCATGCATGGGTGAATAGTGGCTTTCTAAAGGTACGGGATACTCACACCTGAGAGTACATCTAGCATAGTAGAAAGAGTCCACCTTCTTTGAAGCAGTCTTGCCAATTACGTGTTTGTGAATATTAATATGAGTTTGAACACGGTACATTCAGGTAGTGTTTCATTAGCCATTGCAATCAGTTAATTGAGAAGGTTTCTTGTAGTTATTAAAGGAAAGAAGCTTAGTCTTAGTAGCATTAAATGCTACAATCCATTTACGGTCTCATTCCACTACAGACTAGAGGTCTTCCCTTAAAGTTTTAGCCATTTTCTTAGAAATTACTGAAATAAAATGACTTGGCAAATTTCCGACCCTTAAAGGATTCCTTCTATGTTAATATGAATTTTTATTTATTCTAATCTTTTTACTAACTCACATGACTTGTCAAAAGAAGGGAGAGGGTCAGTCCTGGGATGGGCGGAGAATAGAAAGAAATCTAAAAAGATACTACACACACTTTTTTAAAAACTTTTGTTTATTTTTCTATTCATGCTCTGGTATCTCAGCTTGTAATTTTTTAAGCTTTTGAATTAATTTTAAAAAAAAAAGAAGCTTTTATATGCATTATTTTTTTGTATTTTATATAATTTTTAGTATTCCAGTAACAAATGAAATTGATTATCTGTCAGATTGTTAAATATCTGTAATTTAAAAATAGTTTGAATAAAATTTTGATGCATAAATCTTATTATAAATTTTCCTAATGTCTGTCTGTGTTTGTGTGACGTGGTTTATCTCAGCCTACCGGCAACCCACCCAGGCAAGTAAGGTACCGAAATGAAGTTTGTGACCCAGCGGATGTTTTAGTGATATTTATATCCATGTTTGGTGTACGGAAATGCAAAAAAATGCAAAAAAAAAAATAACGATTTACTAAACCACATTTTATTTACTGGATATTTTTCTGGTATTCACCGGAAGTTATTATCTCCCTTAGTAAGTTCGATTTATTGTGTGTGTGTGTGTGTGTGTGTGAGACGCTGACGCTGTTTATTTCAGCCTACTGGCAAGCCACTCAGGCAAGTTAGGTACCGAAATGAAGCTTATGACCCAACGGATGTTTTAGTGATATTTATATCCATGTTTGATGTATGGAAATGCAAAAAAATAACGATTTACTAAACAACATTTTATTTACTAGATATTTTTCCGGTACAAGAACCCAAGTTTGTCCAGCTGGGCAAATTTGGGTTCTTGTTAAAATAGTCACTGCTTTCATTTCTTAATTTTTTAGATGAGGATTAATTATTCATATTATTTGGATTCTTTGTACTACTGTTTTCATCTTGAGTATTATTCTATGTGATCAGGGCTACTAACCACCCATATTTCCTCCTGTGTCTGAAAACACGCTACGTGACATACAAATATCTGTGCGTGATGTTGCCAAGCTTATTAAAATCTTGATTCCAGTAAAGCAACTGACCCTGACAGCATTCTGATTATAGTGCTGAAAAAACTTCAACCAGAACTAGCTACCATATTTACAAAGCTGTTTAAATGTTGTCTTAAAGAGAATTGCTTCCCAACACCCGAAAATACTTCATCAGTATGTCCATATTTAAAAATTCAGGTGATCGGTCATCTCCCTTTCAATAAAGACCAATCAGCTTCCTGTGCGTAATGAGTAAGTTGCTGGGATCTGTTAAATAGAAAAGTAGTCAACCACCTCAGCAAAACAACCTCCTCAGTGACAGCAGATGTGCTAACAGTTATCTCTCATAGGATTAGCGAATCTCTCAACAGAGGCTTCCTGTCTAGGGCAATTGCTCTTGACATATAAATAGCCTTTGATAGGGTATGGCATAAAGGTCTACACCACAAGATCTCCAGCTACGGTAATTATTATCTCTGATAGATTCATAAGATTAGTGGTTGATGGGCAGAAATCAGAAGCTTACAGTATTAAAGCTAGAATCCCTCAGGGATCCATCCTGGACTCCTCTCTTCCTGATCTACATCAATGACCTCCCAAATCACATCCTAAGATCATTCACAGACATTTATGCTGACAACACTATCGTCTATGGCAACACTTCAAAGGCCATAAATGACCAAGTTCTCTCTCATTCTTTCTCCTCTGATCTTGAGCATGTGATACAATGGGGAAAGAGATGGTTGGGTAATTTTAATGCATCTAAAACCAATTTTTACATTATTAACCCTCTGATCCCCGTCTGGCATCAATTGAAATGAATGGCTCTCATCTTGGGGAGGCGCCATGTTTTGACAAGCTTCTGAGTCTGACCTTTACTTCTGATCTGTCATGGAACATGTACATCAAATCTGTTGCCAAGGCTGCTGGAAAAATGGTGGGATCTTTCTACTGCTCCAGTGGATATCTTACTGCTGATGCAGTTCTCTATCTGTATAAGAGCCGGGTACGTCCAAGGATGGCATACTGTTGCCACATCTGGGCAGGAGCTGCTAGAATTATCCTGCCTTGACAGAGTTCAAAATAGACTTCGTAGCTTAGTGGGGGATGCCTTTTTATCTTCCCTGCAACCTCTTTCCCACAGAAGAGACGTTGTGAGTCTGTCTCTGCTTTATTATTATTTTCGTGTCAAGTGCTCATCTGAGCTCCAATCTATGGTCCCCTTTTTCGTGACTTACACAAAGAACATTTGTCTAGCAATAGAGAAATCATGACAGTACCTCCCCTCATCATCTGTTTCGTTTGAGTGGGCTAACCATTCAACCATGTTTCCACAGACGTGAATTTTAACCAAGGGATAAGCAGACATAATGTGATCAATTCACTTAAAGATACTCTCAGTGATAGTAACTTAGCTGTAATAAGAGCGATAGAGGGCAAATATGAACACGATACTGCAAGCAAGTGCTACTCAGAAGCACATATACGGTAATTTATGAACTTCTCTGCAGGTATCCCTGCCACATATAAAGCCATCTCTAATGTAGGTACATATTCCATGCCTATGGCGATCTTGGGGGTTAAAATTTTGAAGTCAAGTTTGAGTATCTTTTAATTGCAAACTAATCTAGGGAAACAGTTGGTTTAATGCCGGTTTCTTTGGTCTCCTGCTATTGGATTTCAAGCTCGAAAGTTGAAGAAGACCTGGTAGTGTGGGGTCTACATAAAAAGTTAGTTCTGGGTTTAATCTTGTTTTGTTTTTTGAGTATGGATATATGTGGAAGAGGTTTGCAGGGTTGTTAGAGCAGAGAGGGTAAAATAAAAAAGATTTTTAAGACCACGTAAAGGAAAAAGTCATAGCATTATCAACATTTTTCCAGCGACTTTGGCAACAGACCTGATGTACGTGTTCCATTTCAGGTCAGGAGTAAAGGTCAATCCCAGAAGCTTATCAACACATGGAGCCTCCCCTAGATGAGAGCCATCCATTTCAATTAATGCCAGATGGGGATCAGAGCGTTGATGATATAAAAATAGGAGCTTGGTTTTAGATGCATTAAAAGTAAACATCCATCTGTTCTCCCACTGTACCAAGCACTCAAGATCAGAGGAGAGAGATTCAGAGATAACTTTGTCATTTGCGGCCTTTGATGTGTTGCCATAGATGGTCGTGTCATCAGCATAGATGTCAACGAATGATTTAAATATGTGTTTTGGGAAATCATTGATGTAGATCAGGAAGAGAGTTGGGCCCAGGATGGACCCCTGAGGGACTCCAGCATTAATACTGTAGGCCTCTGATTTCTGCCCATCAACCACTACTCTTTGATATGTCAAGAGCAATTGCCCTAGAAAGGAAGCCTTTGTCGAGAGATTCACTAATCCTATAAGATATAATCGTTAGCACATCTACTGTAGATCTTGCAGAACAGAAATCATATTGCATGTCACTAAGAAGGTTATTTCTGCTGAAGTGGTTGGCTACTTCTCTATTTAATATAGATTCCAGCAACTTACTCATGACACACAGGAGACTTATTGATCTGTACTGAGAGGGAGATGACTTATCTGGTTATATTGAGTATTTGTCCAGAAATACCATAGGATTTAATTTGGTACTTGTACAGTTTAATCAAGACATTAAAAAATGAAAATATCGAAAAAAGGTTATATTGTACGTATCCGTTATTTTTATTTTTTTTTTTACAGCGAAAAAAACAATTTGTTATGATTCCAAGCAAAAGGTTCGATTTTTAGGAAGAAAAGCTAGTAATAAAGATGGGGAGGGAGTGTCGGCGCTTTAACTGGAGTTATCTCCCCATGGCATGTTAAAAATTTCCATAATGGCTGCCTTCAATGTGCTCTTATAAAAACGTGTTTTTCCGCTGTAAAAAAAAAACAAAAAAACTACTCAATCAAATTAAATGAAATTTTTTCTCGGAGATCTTCAATCCGAAACGGATATGTACAATATAACCTTTCTTCGATATTTTCATTTTTTAATGTCTTGATTAAACTGTACAAGTACCTTTAATTTTTGTGAGATGCTCTTCATGCTAGACCTTGTCAAACACTGTAAGTTCCCCTGCCATATCAAGTGCATGGTATATGCGCTCACAGATTATGGTTAAAATATCTGCAGTAGAATGGGCTTGCCTAAATGCATATTGTTGCTCAAAAAGAAGCTTAGTATTTACAAGATGGTGGACTAGTGCTTGATTGAGTAAAGACTTGAAGATTTTAGTAAAAAATAGCAGGTAACTGATGAGGTCAGAAATTTAGCGGGTCAGTTATTTTGCCAGAATCCTTGAATAGTTATTTTTTGCCCTTTCTGCCACCATCCAAAATATTCATAAACAGATGAAGCTTACATGGTGGAAGGGTTAGAAAGATAACAAATGACATCATTAGATTTTTAATAATTTATAAATGCAAATTTATTTACTTCAGATGTTGTTTCTCCATCGGCTCCTTCTCCTCCATCTACAAGTTCTAGTCCAGGTATGATTTCCTCACCGATAAAGTCTCCAACTTCTGCTCAAAGAACTATAAACAATTTAGAATCCCCTGGGCGGAAGCCTCCAGCACCAGGAGCCATACCTGTACTACCTTCTCCTTCAGTTCAACCACAGGGTCTCCCTGGAACTAGATCTCCAATATCTTCAGCCGGTGCTGCTTCTGCTGCCACATCACAACCCAAGCCAATGCCATTTCCAAGAGAATCTCCGGTGCCGCAAAGTTCTAAGCCCGTTGCTCCTGAACCAGATATTTCAAATCTGTCAGCCTCAGGTAAGAATCAGATAAATCTTTCTTGTTACAAAACAATGCTTTATTCTATGTTAGTCGTAATCAAACTGGTGTTGCCCAGGAATCTTTACTTTCATTTATGTTTCAGGGTTTTCTTATTTTAAACTGCATAACTATTTTTGATTTTTTTTTCTCCGACCAAAGGAGGGTGGACATGTAAATTCACCCTTGTCTATTCGCACTTTCCTTAGTAACTACGCCTTGGAATTTTTTGAAATTTTGCACAAACATGATACACGAGTGAAAAAAAATAACAGAACACATTTTCCAGGGAAACTCTGGTTGCCTCCCCCTAGGAATGCCATTTGGGTTAAAATGGCTAAAATTGATACTTTTGTGCTTATTATAAAAAATTAATGTCTTGGATTTTTATAAAACTTTCTGAAAAGTTGTAACTGATTTCTATATAATTTTGTTTGTCTATACTTTGTGATAGTTCTTTTAGGGCTAATAAAAACACTCCATTTTTGGGACTATTTTACCATATTTGTCCAAGATTTTCTGTATGTCTATTTAGCAGATTTGCATGGTGCTGAACTCAAATATGTTAAGGCCTTTGGTATTTTTGGGGCTAAATGGGGGGGGGGGGGCAAATGATGGACTTTCTTTATATGCATGGCACAGAATTCAAATTTACATATGTTAAGGCCTAAAACTACCGTTTGTTCATTTTTACCAGGATTGACGTCCTCTAGGAACTTTTGGAGCTAAATGGGGGGGGGTGGTGGCAAATGCTGAACTTAGTCATTTTTTTTTATGCCTCATTCACTGTGCACTCATAGAGGACAATGCATGCTTCACTTGTTTTTTTTTTATAAATAACTAGCAGAGAGACCCGACGTTGCTTGGGTTTGAATGATGATTAGTGAATATTTCACACTCATATATTTTTATCGTCATTAAAATCCGTGAAATCGCCCGGAAGGAAACTTCACGTGCTTCCATTCAGTAACTTAGTCCAAAATATGTTATTCTACATTGCACTCTGGAGAACCTACTGTTTCTTTTATAAAATTATTTTATATAAACTTCTTTCCAGTTAATGGAAGAAAAAACAAAAATTTATGTGTGGGGTTTGAACCTACAGACCACGTCCTGCAAAAAATAACAAAAAAAAAACCCTGTAAATTTTCAAGTCTTATAAAATTCTTTGCGGTTAATGAAAAAAAAAAATTAAGAAATTTATGTACAGAGTTTTAACCTACAGACCACTTCGTGCAAAAAAAAGAAAAAAAAAACATGCTATCAACTTACCCACAATAGAATTTTCACAGCTGTTGTTTTATCATTGTTGCTAAGCAACGACATGGAAAAAACGGCTTTACCAATGATAGATAAATTAAAATAATGGTTTCGATTATCGGTAATTATCGAGGGTATTCTGAGACAAAACTTAACTAAGATCACTGCCAGACTTATACACTAAAGTTCTGTAAATTTTAAAGAAAATCTGTTCAGCCATTTCAGAGTCTATAAGGAACGAACTCACATGCAAACAAAGTTACATTTATATAATTGTAGAGATAAGGGTCTAAGAGTTATGGATGCCAAATCGGCAAGTAGGCTGATTGATTATATATGGTGAATAGAAGAGAGAGGAGAAAATTTCATTTGTTTCACGGGTTTCTCATTTTAAATTGCATAAGTATTTTTGAGTTTAAATAAATTTTTTTTTTTTATAAACTTATCTATATATATATGAAAGCGAAAATGTATGTATGTATGTTCGCTTTTTGTGTATGTCTGTAAAAGGCTTTTTTCGATGGACTTTTCGGTCGGCTCATTCCTTAAATTTTTTTATATCATGTCTAAATGATAATATCTAAGAGTTACAAACAGGGGCGCCTGTCTATTTAATTTGCCCGACTTTCACGCATTATTTTTTCCAGATTTTTAGAGCATCCTGTGTATCTTTGTTTTTTCAGCATAAAACAAGCAAAAACTGGCTTGCAGCCGCGTCATGTTTCAAGATCAAACATCATGCGACTTAAGGTTCTCGCACCTGTTAATTTCATTTTATAAACGTTAAATTAAGAGGTTTTTCATTCCTCTTCTCTCGTGGGCGAGATGGCTAGGTCCCAGGTTTATTTTCCATTTTGTTTCCACCTCCACGTCAAAGGTTTGGTTTTCAAGCCTACTTTCCTACTAAAAGTTTTTTTTTTCTTTTACACCTCCAAACACTCGGCCAACGTTTTTTTTAAAAACAGAGTTGTTTTGATCCCCCCCCCCAAACACACACACACACCTACAAACACCCGGGCCACGCCGGGTACCCCCCGCTAGTAAATAATAAAAGGTTAAGTAGGCAAAGAGAAAGAAACACAAACAATGCTGATTATGTGGAAGATGCAAGGAAGAGGAAAGTTGGCTACATAATGCAACTCATGAGTATGAATTAAGAAAAGAATGGAGTGAATACTAATGAGACTTGAAATAGAATTTTTAAAATGATTCCTATTTTCATTTTCCCTATTGCATTTTTTGATTTCAATCAATATTTGATTAATGTTAAAAAATAAATGCACACGTGAAGTTCTCATAATTTTATAAATATCAATTATATATTCCTTGATGGTGGTGGGAATAGTTCATCAAGTTGTATGATATGATTGATGGGGATAATTTTGATAGTTGGTTTGTTAAATTAATCACCTGACATGGATTTAAAATTAAAAATGTTGCAAAAATGTTGGATTAGCTAAACGTGATGTCTTGATAGATGTGAACATTTAAACCATTTTATGTTTACGGCTAAGCCATATTTGGAGTATGGCATTTGACCAATTCTTTGCGCCAGATGTGAGACTTCTTTGCACCAGATGTGAGACTTCTTTGCAGGGAATGGAATAGATATGGTGTCATCAGCAATCAGCATCACCTACCTCCAGAATTTTTCCCATGATTTCAGCAAAGCAACTGATCCTATTAAGATTCCAGTCATTGTCCTTAAGAATTTGCTGCTGGAACTAGTTCCTATCCTTAAAAAGCTGTTCATGACATACTCTAAGTGATAGGAGGTGACGGTGGTTTAGTGGTTAACAACATGGACATACAATCTGGGTGTCCTAAGTTCAAATGCAGTTTGTTCAACAAAAACCACTTTCTCTTATAATGTTGGCAACCTTCATGTGGTCCTTCCCGTAATCCCCAATGTCTTTGTAGAAAGAATTCTGGCTAGAAAAATATCAAGGAAACCAATGCCAACAACAAGATTTTAAAGAGGTATCCTCTCCAGGCACCAATGTAGCAATACACATGAAAAAATTTGAATGGCTTAAAATATTTCAATATTGGTATATATAGAAAGAGCTTGACAAGCTAAGAAATAATCTTTTTAAATTTTTAAAATCCAATTAAAATCAAGGAAGTTATGACTATTTTTATGCCCTGCATGTTTGGATATTTTCCCCTCTTTAAGACCATATGCATTTTGTCACATTTTTTGCACTACTTTTTCAGTAAAAATGCTATATCTTTGTTAAAACACAAGACTAAGCAATGAAATTTGGCTTATAAGTGTATTTTTGTGCAAGGAATCTGAATATGCTACTGAAAATCTCCAGAAATGAATGGTTTCCAAATAATCTGCAGTAAATGCACATAAATATGCTGCGATTGCTTAAAAATGTCAGGTATTCATTAAAAAAAAAGAAGTTAGAGAACTCAAAATTTAGTTGTAATGCATTTTATGTGCCAAAAACTGAAATCGAAATCTAAGATTGGTTAAAAATGAATATATTGCAATATTTCTTTGGTATTATTATAGATTAATACCTTCTGTTACCCCTCCCATCTGACCACCTCTCCAAAATATGTGATTCTACCTTTATAGACAATTGCATGTGAACAACTTGAAAAACTTTAATAAAAGATAAAAATTATTTTAGAATTTAATGTAAAATGATTTCCCATTTTGAATCATTCGAGCGTTTTAGGACAGTTACCCCTCCCCCCTTTTCCTATGATTGATAAATCCTGGGTGTTTTTTGTTTTTGTTTGTTTGTTTTCTAAAAGGTGATTATGCGTGGTTTTAAGAGGGTCTTTGTGCAATTATGAGAAGGTAGGGAGGTTGCCACTCTGACTTTGGGTTAATGATAGGGCTAAGGAAAATTATGTGTGAACATCCTGAAGACTTGATAGAAACAAAACAAAAACAATTTTAGAATTTAGAGTGGGGGTGGTTTCACATAAATGTAAAATAATTCACCATTTCAAAATGATCATAGCATTTTAGGACAGTTGACCAATTTATTTGGGGGGGGGGATTAATGATGTGCACTTTTCTTTAAACGTTTTTATGCTTTTTTTTTACATTTATGAGCTCACAGAGGAAGTTTTAGTGGGGAGCTCTACCACTTGTACTTAGCATCATTGTTAAGGCTAAAGGTTTTAGGAGGAGGCTTGCCACTCGTACCTAGGATTAGACATAGAATTAAGCGTTTTTTTTAAGAGGGTGTTTGATACCCATTGTGAAACTTTACAAGAATTATGACAGACAAAAATAAATGTTATTTAAAAAAAGTGACGTCCCTTTAACAGAAAACATGATGCTTGGAAAAATATCAAGTATTTAAATTCTATTTAAATATAAAAAAGGAAACATGTTTTTGCTAAAGCTGACAAATTGTTAAAAATTTTGAATTAATGTTATTTTGATTTTTAATTACATTTCATGTCTTTTCCTACCGTTGTTATTTTTTAACTGAGCACCTCCTACAAATATTTAAATATTGATTTTTATTTTTATTTTATTTTTTTTTAATAATCGGGTAGATTAGTTTCCATTCGATAATTCACTGAAAACATTTTTTAAGGGACAAAAATTAGAAGTGTGTGTACCGTTCGTACACGTGAACCAAAACATCATATTTCACATTTTCGCTTGTTAAAATATTTTAAAAATTACTACTACCCAATTTTTAAAAATATTTGTATGGTTGATAACAAAATAGCTCTAACTAAACAAGTAAGAATTTTTATTTATAACCAGATTTTCAATTAAAAAAAAAAATCGATTTGGAATAAAAATAAACAACAAAAACAAATGACTGTTTACACCATGTTATCGCTGATGCTATTACTAATACTACAGAAGTCTTGATTCAAATTCATAACGATTTTTTTCGGATATGTTTTTAAATTGCTACGTACCACTAGAGAAAACACTGTCCAATCATCTTTTTAACGAATAAACATAGTAAAAAGATTGTTTTATTTAATAGTGAGTGTCCGAAGAAATTTTTTTTCAAAACTTTCAATACTCATCATTTTGAAATCTTTTTTTTAACACAACAAAAAAACTAGTGGTCAAATGAATTTCGGACACTCAAAATTATTAAAAATGACATCTCTTTTGGCTGATTTCCAAATTTCATTAAAAAATTCTTAACAGAAACACGGTACGAATGTTTACAAATCAGGGAGGGTCGTTACAAAATCTTACCGAAAATGCCGTTTTATGATCACATTTTTATCACTTTATTTGCTTAAAACTCTAAAATTATATAATGTATGTTATTTACTAATTCATTTGAAAGTATTTTCATTTCTGAATAAAACGGTATTTTGAAGACTTAAAGTGCTTTGGTTTTTAAAATATGACTGTTTTAGCAGAAACCCCTTGAAATCTGTGAGTATCCAAAGCATTTTATTAGCCACGTGTATTGCTACACCAATGTGCAAGCCAACAAATGTGTCACTGTTCATTTGGGCCCCTGTCAATCTTGTATGGATGTCTACAACTCTAATCTCTGCACTGCTGATGGTGGTCTAGTGGTTAACGACATTTTTTTTTACATGGTAGTCATCACTTATCAAGGCCCAGAAGCCACTCGGGATAAGGGTTATTGCATGTACAGTAATCAATGGGATAATATCGTAGTAATCGTTAGTAATGGAGATTTGATAAACCGCACCCTTAAATAAGACACTTTATCAGGAATTTGTTTATGTTGGACTTGAAGACATCCAAGTTGTAGTCAGGTGGGAAACAGGCAAACTGATGATTTGTGTGTCCTATATTCAAATCCAATTAATTCCACAAAAATCACTTAGGATGTTGGCAACTTTCATATGGTCTCTCCTGTAGGTACCTGATGTCTTTCTAGAAAAATTCTGACTAGAAAAATATCAGGGAAACCAATGCTAACAATGGAATAGTTAGATTCATACGATATGATGATGATTACTCTGAGTGATATTTATATATTTGTCTGGAAGTTTGCTAAACATATCAAGAATCTTGATGACAACAAAGCAATTGTTCCTGATAAGATTCCAGTCATTGTCCTTATGAATTTGCTGCAGGAACTAACTCCTATCCTTACAAAGCTGTTCAATCATGGCTTGAAAGAATTATGCTTTCCATCTTCCTGGAAAACTTTTAGTCTGCTCATTATTTCAAAATACTGATGATCAATCTCCTGTGCATCATAAGATGTTTGAATCTGTGATAAATCAAGAAGTCATCAATCACCTCAACAAACGCAATCTATTTTGCGATAAATAATATAGATTTCATTAAGCAAGATCAACTGGTGAGCTGTTGACTGTAATATTGCATAAAACCAGTGACTCTTAATAGAGACTTTGTTTCTTGAAGTATCAAAAGCTCTACTTCACTAAACGTATTAGCTATTAAATATCTGGAAATGTCTTTTTAACCAACAAATCTTTCATTTCTACTAAATCCATAAAAATAAATGTTAATGTGGAGAAAGTCTTTAATGCATAGTATCAATGCCAGCATACCTCAATCTATTTTCAACCTAATTCTCTTCCTAATCTTCATTAACGACCTTTCAAATCATATTCAGAGATCATTTGTTGACATAAGTCTAAGGCAGATGACATAAGTTTATGGCAGCGCTCCAAAGAGCATTGGTGATCAAATTTTTTCTGATTCGCTCTCTTCTGATCAACTCCTTTTTTTGATAATTTCCTAAGATGGGCTTTCACTCCAGTTCTAAAACGAAAGACATGTATCTAACCTGTTACTAAGTATGCTAGAAAAAAAAATGGTTGGATCATTCTATCACTCCAGAAAGTACCTGACCACTGATGAAATCCTCTACCTGTATAAGAGTTAATGATGGAGTACTGCTGCCAGCATTCTTTTTTGCCTTGACACAATATAAAAATTCACTTTGCAATCCAGTGGAGAATGTTCTCTTCCCTTCTTCACAGAAGAGATCTGGCTAGTCTTTCTCTGCTTTGTCATTATCTCCATGAAAGATACTTGACTGAATTTCAATCTCTTATTCCTCCTTGTAAAGCATTCACACAAAGAACTTGTCTTCCTAACACAACGGTCCTGGATATGACCTTAAACTATATCCAGTGGTAAGGCCCCAGCTTGCGGGCTTTGGGGAGTGTGGAGCCACCCTTTAATTGCCATTACTCCCAGGTCCACTCTGACCCGGAGTGGTAGTACCTGTTAGGGTCCCAACTATGGGTTAAATAGAAACCGACTTGAAAACGACAAATATATTCTATTAAAAAAATCTTTCTTCAAAATCTTTGGATTCAGCATTAAATAACCTGAAAAGGGTTGATATGCCATAAAAACAACCAACCAACCAACCAATCCTAACACAACTGCAAACAACTGTCTTTTCTGATTCCATGTTCCTAACATCAAATGGGATTTCCATGAACAGTCTCTTTTTCCAAGAACTTCTCATTTATGGAACACATTATGATGACTGTTCCCTGCAGGCTACAACATGGTCATCTTCACATCCAACATCCACAAATAAACCATCCTCATCAGTAATCCAATTTTGGTCATTTCATTCATCATTTTCAATCCTCTCATAGTATTATTTATCATGAAACTGATAATTCATACATTTCATTAACCCATAGCCATTTAATTGCATAAGAAATCAACTTAAGAGCTAGAATTCATACTTCTTTTAGAAAAAATCTGTGGAAAATATCGGTTATAGGGAGACAGTTTTGTTATAACTTGTATATCAAAATTGCTATGCAACCATGTAATTGCTTGATAATTGTCTTGTCTTTTTGAAATATCTATTTTGTAATAGACCCGCAGGGCATCTGGCATTGCTTGGTCGTAAAATACACTTAAATATGATATTTTGATTAATGCAGATTTCATATTTATTATTATACTAGCAGGGGTGCCCGGCGTTGCTCGGGTGTTTGGAGGTGTATGCTGTGCAAAAAAAGCAAAAAAACAAAAAAAAATGGTTAATTTTTTAAAACTTTGACCCCTATTATGACCCCTTAAAATTTATAGTTTCGGGCTCAAATCACTTTATTAAGTTAGATCCAGGTTCAAGGAACCTATATCTAAAATTTCAAGTGTCTAGACCCAAAATTGTCGGAGGAGTTTGGTAGAGTTCTTAAAGGTCAAATCGTTGAAATTTGACCCCTTAACAGCCAAATTTCTGGCTGACACCCGTCACATCGATTTTTCCCAAATCTCAGTACCCGGTATTTCAAATTTCGAGTCTATAGACTCAAAATTGGCAGAGTTATTGCGTAGGGAAATGTACACAGACAGACAGACACACAGACAGACAAACAGACACGTTCACTTTTATAGATATATAGATTATATTGGACCCAATATATAGCAATGATTTAAAAAGTTAAAAAAAAAAAATAAATAAATAAATAACTCATGTGCCACCACCGAGAACCCAAACGTTTAGCTTACGATATATTTTTGCGTCTGCCGTTAATGACTGAACTATGAAGACATGGCTAAAAATTAAAACATGAACCAATAGCTACTACATTATGCATGCATATTCGTAATGCCAGCATTTTACCTTCACCTGGCAAATTGAATTTTTTTTTTTTTTCACTTATGTACCGATTTTCCCTGACTAAAACCCAAATATAAAGTTTCGTATGGGTTCAAATAACTTATATATGAAGTTTCATGTCTGTAGACCAAAACCTATAAGAGGAGTTTGGTAGGCAAAATTTAAAAAAAAAAAATATATACTCATACATAAATATATATATATATGGAAAGAGTTTTGTGTTTACTATAACATTTTTATGCAAACATTATGCACGTATAAATCATGTAGAATATCTGCATGAATATAATTACACGTAATAGTTAACTAAAGATAAAACGAAAAAAAAAAACAAACAAATAAGGAATTTATTAAAATGAATGTTTAAAATAATATTCAAATTAGCTAGATTTTTTGCAGATGAATGCAAAGTTGTATTTTCTTTTTAAATAAATAGAAGAAAGGGTTTTTAATATGAATATCAATACATAAAAAAATTAAATTATAGGAGTATAGATATAGGGGTGCATAAAATGGTGCAATGGAACTTCAAAACTGAACGACAAATGTGTCGCGTTCTTGCTGGAGAAATCCAGAGATTTCTATTGACAGTCACAGTAATTCCTTTGTGCCGCTTACAAAGGATACAAGGTGAATCTGCTCACCTGCTGGTACTTGTGGATGGCAATCGATAATGGCTTGATGAGAAAATTGCAAAAATAATTAGACTGCAAAAATAATTTATTATTAAAAAGAAAAAAAAAAAAATCAAGTTATAAAAGTAACCTTCTCAAGATTGAAGTTTCAATCCTCAGTGTGGATGACTGAAAATAATATTGCAAATTACTCAAGACTGATGGAATGGGAACAAGCTACCCCCATGGGATTAAATAATTCCATTAGAAATTCTGTATAGATTCCTGAGTTTAACAGAAACATTCCTGAGTTCAACAAGATACACCTGAAGAAGATCGGAGGTTACATCGACCATAACGTTATGAAAATGACATTGAAGATGAGAACAGTAGTCCAAAGAATCTAAATAATATGAAAAAAAAAAAAAAACCCATCAACTTTTAACGTCTGTGGTAGTGGTTATTTGAAGCGTAATCAAAATTCTTTATCAAGTTGTGGAATGACTTTTTTTATGAAATGTTTTATGAGTTTTTTTTTTTGTTTTTTTTTTTTTAAACATGGCAGACAAAAGCAGTTATGGATAGTTCCACTTCAGTTATTCAGATTTTATTCTTATGAGATGAAATTTCTGTGCCAGTTATTGACTATTATCCTTCCAGCATTTTCTGTTTATTTATTTCCAAAAATACGCCTACAAAACAAATTAACCAACAAATAATTTGTACGTAGTTTAGCATAGAATGACATGTTGGGAAACCCAACAATTAAAGTCTCTTTGGCTCCAGATAGCTAAACCCACTACTTGTCATGGAAAATTTTCCTTCTGGTTTGTTTTCAATTTCTCCTGTTCATCAACATAAACTTCTCTCATTGGGGTGGAAGCTTACATTACTTGAAAGCTATTAATTTCTGGAGATTTTCATATTCAGAAAAATATGCTTATATGGTAAGTTTCATTGCTTCAAGTGTTTTAACAAAGATATAGCATAAGTAGGAGTGTTAATCTAATATATAAAAGGCTATATGTCTGTCTGTTTCCATGTTTTTAAACTCTATCTCTTCTGAAATTAAAAATTGCAGAGCGGTGCTTGGGGCCGCAAATGATTGGATTTTTTATGGACCGTTCTTTTCTGGGTCTTTAGTCGGTTAAAATAGTTTTTAAGGGGGTCAAAATTGAAAAACAAATTTGTAAATTCATTTTAGTTTAATTTTTAATCAGTTCATATACTTGTCATGTTGGTACAGTGGTGATGCCCCCAGCTTTATGTGCTACAGTTTTGATTTTGGTTTCAATTCTAGTTGTTAATGGTACCCAAATACTTTTTTTACTTTTGAAATCACGACTATAATAATATTTACGAAATCTGGACAAATTAAAATATCATATTTAAGCATATTTTACGACCAGGCAAAGTTATAAGGAGAGTAGAAAGTAGATCTTGGGTTTACTTTCAGCGGACACATAACTCTCGCTTTCTTCATTTTGTCCTTTAGTCCTCACATTCCATGAGTTATGCTTCTGACAAAGAGAGGAGAATTGCTGTCTTCTGGATCAGAAGCTGTTCCTTTTTAGCACTTATTGTAGGCAAGTTTTTGACCTTGAAGTAGTTTTTTTTTTTTTTTTTTTTTTTTTTTTTAAAGCTCTTTACATCAAGTGGCTTCATGCCTTGTCTGGGGCGATTTCCATTAAAAAGAAAAAGTAGTAATGCTATGCATTAACAAAAACAAAGTTCTTATAATCCATACTAGAATTGTCCACATGAACCTATGGTGAAATGGTTATAGGCATTTTTTAACAATTGGTCCTAGTAATTAATCTATAGGTGATGATAATTAAGAATAACACTATTTAATGTTTATACTTTGTCATGGCTGACAGGATGAGAACAATCTATGTCCATGGATTAAATAAAGGGTTCGAAACTTTGTACAGGTTCTTGAGTTCCACTAGAAGGTTTGCAAGTTCAAGTTTTTGCACCTGAAGAAGGACAGCCATTACATTTATCGAAACATTGTTGTATATAAGAATGAAACTGAAAATAGTGGAAATTTAAATAATGTATGGTAGTCGTTACATGTTAACACCCAGGACCCGCATGTTGTATGCAGACAGTTGCAAGGAAACAAAGATAAGGAAAAAATTCGACTTTTTTTTTCTTTTTTTTTTTTTTTTTGAAACAGACATTTATTTACAGGTACTTCCAGAATAACGCCTTATCTCTTGTTCAAAGTCTTCTTGTACTCCAATGTGCTTAACAAAACTCTGCCATGTTGAACATTTGGTACTCTATCTTTGTCTGGCCATGTTTAGGATGTGTCTTTCCCTGTCACTTGCAGGCAACATGTGTAACATGACTATTTCCGCTTTCTCATATCCTGAATACATCTTGATTCACTGCTTCTCTGAACCTGTCTTTTTATTACTGCTGTCACATCGCACAGTCAGCTTGGTAATTTGAATATGGCTGCTGCTGCTAATCCAGCATTAGCGGCTCTGTTACAATAATATAAATCCCCAATCCTCGTCTAAAAAATTGTTGTGTTTTATTTTATTTTTTTCAAGTACTGTTTTGTTAAACTGTCCACAACTATAAAACTTACTGTCCTGAATATTTTATTGTCTTGCTAACACTGTGGCTTAGTCTTAAATCTTGATTTTAAATATGTCTCCTCCTTAACCTCTAAAACCAGAAATTATGCAATTTGATAATATTTTCTTTTCTTTTGTTTGTTTAGATCAAAAAACTCACCAGCTTTTGCGCTTTCGACGTGATCAATACCGATCTTCAGCAGTGGCTGCGAAACATTCTGGAGACATCAAAACCGCCACCAAATTTGCTCACACGGCAAAGGTTAGCAATTTCTCATATTTTTATTTGTTGTATCATTAAACGGATTAGAGATTTTTTTTTTTTTGCACTTAAAGCAAATTACATTTTTTTCTTCTATAAGATTGTGTAATTTTTATGCGCTAAACGTGTTGCTTTCATTTTTTCATATCTACTTCCTCACTATTTAATCATTAACATTATTTTTTTCTATTTTCAAATGTTCACTTTAACAATAGTCCTAGACCCGAGCTTTATCTGGTTCGTTAAAGTTACTTAGAACATTAAAAAAAAAATATTAAAAAATTGACTAAATTTTTTTTTTTAAGAAAATCAGTGATCACCATCATTTCTATCTTTATTTTTTTTTTTTTCATATGTTAGAATAAAAAGTAGAACAAAGCGTTTTTCATATCAGCAGCACAGAATGTATACATAGCGTGTGTGTGTGGTGGGGTGTGTGTGTGTGTGTGTGTGGTTATTTTTTTTTTTTTTTTTTTTTTTTTTTTTACAAAGGCATCACCACATTATCAAGGCCCAGAGGCCACTCAAGGATAAGGGTTAAAGAGTGTACAGTAGAAGTTGGTCAATATAGTAATCATTAGTAATGAAAATTTGGTAAATTTAATAACTTATATGGAACGGCTCATCAAGAACTTATTTACCTTAGACTTGAACACAACCATATTGTAGTCAGCCGGAAAGCAGGAAAACGGAAGACAATTCCACAGGCGTGCAGTTCTAAGAAAGAAGCTTTGTTCATGGAATCTATGTTTAGGTTTAGGCACAGATAAAGAGTGGGGGAAATTATTGATAGTGTTTACAGCTAGACGAGTGTTTCTTGTGAAAGTTTGGCGAGGGGGGACCATAGATTGAAGCTCAGTTGAACACTTTCCATGAAAATAACGATACATCAGAGACAAACTCGCAACATCTCTTCTGTGAGATAGAGGTTGTAAGGAGGAGAAAAGGACATCTACGAGGCTACGAAGTCTATTTTGAACTCTATCAAGGCAGGACAAGTCCTTTCTAGCAGCTCCTGCCCAGATGTGGCAACAGTATTCCATCCTTGGACGTACCTGGCTCTTATATAGATAGAGAATAGCATCAGCAGTGAGATATCTACTGGATCGATAGAAAGATCCCACCATTTTTCCAGCGGCCTTGGCAACAGATTTGATATACGTGTTCCATTTAAGATCAGGAGTAATGGTCAAGCCCAGAAGCTTGTCAAAACTTGAGGCCTCCTGAAGACGAGAGCCATTCATTTCAATTGATGACAAATGTGGATTAAAATGTTGATGATGTAAAGAGAGAAGCTTGGTTTTAGATGCATTAAAAGTAACCAGCCACTCCTTTCCCCATTGTACTACATGCTGAAGATCAGAGGAGAGAGAATTGGAGAGTACTTGCTCGTTTACTGTCTTAGATGTGGTACCATAAATGGTAGTGTCGTCAGCATAAATGTCTACAAATGATGTAAGGATATGATTTGGAAGATCATTAATGTAGATCAGGAAAAGAGTTGGGCCCAGGATGGATCCCTGAGGGACACCGGCATTAATACTGTGAGCTTCTGATTTTTGCCCCTCAACTACTACTCTTATGAACCTATCAGAAAGAAATGATTTAATAATTGAGAAGACTTTTCCAGCTATACCATAGCTAGCGATCTTATGAAGTAAACCCTTATGCCACACCCTATCAAAGGCTTTAGATATGTCAAGAGCAATTGCCCTAGAAAGATTGCCACCGTCGAGAGATTTGCTAATCCTATGCGATATAACTGTAAGGACATCTGCTGTAGATCTAGCAGAACGGAAACCATATTGAGTGTCACTAAGAAGGTTATTTTTGTTGAGATGTTTGATTACTTCTGTATTTAACACAGATTCTAGCAACTTACTCATGACGCACAGGAGACTTATTGGCCTGTACTGAGAGGGGGATGATCGATCACCTGAATTCTTAAATACAGGGCATACTGATGAGATTTTCCAGGGAGATGGGAAACTATTCTCCTTAAGACAACGTTTAAACAGTTTTGTAAGTATGGGCGCTAGTTCAGGTTGAAGTTTTTTGAGTACTATAATTGGAATACCATCAGGGCCAGTTGCTTTACTGGAATCAAGGTTTTTGATTAGCTTGGCAACATCACGTACAGATATACGTATATCACATAGCGTGTTTTCTGATACAGGAGGAATTATTTTTGTTTTATGGCATATCAACCCTTTCCAGGTTATTTAATGCCGAATCCAAAGATTTTGAAGAAAATTTTTTTAATAGAATATATTTGTTGCTTTCAAGTCGGTTTCTATTTAACCCATAGTTGGGACCCTAACAGGTACTACCACTCCAGGTCAGAGTGGACCTGGGAGCAATGCCAATTAAAGGGTGGCTCCACACTCCCCAGAGCCCGCAAGCTGGGCCTTACCACTGGATATAGTTTAAGGTCATATCCAGGACCATGTGTGTGCTTACAAATATAGATTGCTATATAAGCCCTCCCCCTTCTCGGATTGAGCACTGTCATTGATATTGCTAACTACTATTAGCACAATGCAAAGCGCTTTATGAATAAATAAATGGAGTACTTTTTGGTACTTAACAATTTTTGTATAAAGGATTGAGATATCACTTGTCAAGAACGTTCATTCCATGGTCAAGTGGTTAGAGTTCCCAGCTATGAACTAGATGGTCATAAGTTCAACTCTGACTTGGGAACGGATTCTAGCTTAGCCACACTAAAGAAATGTAATATATTGAATACTGAAACAGTCTGTGGATGACACATATAAAATCATGAATGATCCGTATCATCATTTTTATATTTAATAATTTGAATTCTACAAACTACTGTTCTTATCATGCGCGTTCTCATGGTTTGACTGTCAAACTTGGAAATCTGTACGGAATTTTGAATGGAACCTTTTATTTAATCCCTAGTGTGGCATGCTCTTATTCCATTAACCATGATTAGGTAGAAGTTTTCAAATTTTAAAATAATTTGCAATTTGTATTCTGAGAATCACTCCCACTGAGGATTGAACCTTCAATCTTTAGAAAACTGTCCTCAGTGCAGGTTATATACTAAAGATACAATTGCAAATTACTTAAGACTTCTACCTCACGTCATGGGAAATATGAAAGTATGTAAAATTATTATGATTCAAATTTTAATATTTCACTTGTTACTCTGCTCTAAATACTATTTAATAAAAATTGAATGAATACAAAACCGTTATAAAAGAAAACTTGACATTTTAAAACTAAACAAAAATTTTGATGTGAAAGTTTAACATGGATAATTTTTTTTTACATGGATAATTTTTTTTTTTTTACATGGATAATTTTTTTATTTTTACATGGATAATTTTTTATTTTTACATGGATAATTTTTTTTTTACATGGATAATTTTTTATTTTTACATGGATAATTTTTTATTTTACATGGATAATTTTTTCTTTTTTACATGGATAATTTTTTTTTTTACATGGATAATTTTTTTTTTTACATGGATATTTTTTTTTTACGTGGATAATTTTTTTTTACGTGGATAATTTTTTTTTACATGGATAATTTTTTTTTTTACATGGATAATTTTTTTTTTACATGGATAATTTTTTTTTACGTGGATAATTTTTTTTTACATGGATAATATTTTTTTTTTACATGGATATTTTTTTTTTACATGGATAATTTTTTTTTACGTGGATAGCTTTTTTTTACATGGATAATTTTTTTTTTTACATAGATAATTTTTTTTACAAACTGAGAAAGATTTCATTTTGGAATGAAAATTTATCAACTGTAGAAATTATTTATACTTAACGGTAATTCATGAGATAAATGCATGTACATCGACTAAAAAAAAAAAAAAAAAATATAGTTTCATATCCTACACAAAAATATTATGATTTCATGATGGATGGTGGAGGAAGAAACCCAGTGCGGAACCTGCTGCCCAAGATAAACATGAAAAATGTGAGAATCTATCAGATCCATTCCTTAACTCAGTTGATTCTGATTATATTATCAGAAGAAACCCGACGGTTTGTAATTATTCAAACTCTATATAGTAATCCCATCTGTTTTCAAATCCTGAGAGATAACAAAATCAAATCTGTATCTTTAACTGCACAATCACATAGTTTACTTGATAGATGGACTCAATTGACCTTTAACTTCAGTCGTTGCTATTTAAACCCAATGAACCACCAGAAAAACGTATTCCGACTAATTTAGTGTATTACAATTGTAAAATTTTATTTCGGAACTTTTCAGATGAGGATTGATAATTTGGACGTTATTCTCACAACTTTTCAACCAATGTGTATCTTTTCTACATGGAATTTTAAACCGAGGCTTGAACCTTCAACTCTTGTAAGATTGTCACTCAGAACTGATTTTTTAACACATTTATCTCTGTTGCACTACGTGTTCATATGGACACATCAGTTACATAAATCAAAGCACTGTAAGAATAAAATCCGAGATAAGAACAGTTGTCCAAATAAACTTTATTTAATATTTTTATCTTTCAAATTCAATTTTTATAATTTTCTTTTTTTTTTCTTTCTCTCTTCAGCAATTTGACAGCGTCATTAAAGCATTAGAATCAGGCAAACCGATTGATTTATCCAAAATGCCACCACCACCACCAGGTTGCCCAGGTTTGTATTGATTTCTATGTATCTTAATCTATATTAATCAAATAAGACAACTTCACATGTACAAAATATAAATCTTTTTATCTACTAGTAATTAAAAGATCAAAGATTGACTTTTGCGGTGCATCCACTTTTTTATTGTTCTTAAATTTCACTAACAACCTACATGATGCAATTGTGTCAGAGATGGATATGTTTGCTGATGACACCAACCTCTAATCTCGACATGTTGCAAAACAAATATGTACATATCCAAGGCAATATCTGAATCCTTAAAAACTAACCTTCAGTCTGTAGTTGAATAAGAACATCGTCTGAGCTCCAATCTCTGCCCCCCCCCCCCTCGCCAATCTTTCATGACTTTGTGGCTTAGTGGAGGATACCCTTTTCTCTTCCCTGCAACCTCTCTCCCACAGGAGAAACATTGCGAGCTTGTCTTTGTTTTATCATTATTTCCATGGCAAGTGCTCGTCTGAGCTCCAATCTCTGGTCCCCCCCTTAGCCAATCTTTCACAAAAAACACCCGTCTAACTGAAACCACTGTCAAAAAATTTTCCCCACTTCTTATCTGTGCCAAAGCCAAAACATACATTCCATGAACAAAACTTCTTAGAAGTGCAAGCCTGTGGAACTCTCTTCCGTTTGTCTGTTTCCCACCTGACTACAACTTGGATGTCTTCAAATCCAACATAAACAAATTCCTGATGAACCGCCCCCTTAAGTAAGACACTGTATCAAATCTCCATTACTAACGATTACTACGATACTATTCCCATTGATCATGGTACACGTAATAACCCTTATCCTTGAGTGGCTTCCGGGCCTTGATAAGTGGTAACTTCCTTGTAAAAAAAAAAATTAAAAAGATCCAGATTGTTCTTGGCTAATAATGTCACGTTGTTTGGATATATCTTATCCCAGGTATAGTTATAAAAGTATGCACTGCTGAGAAAGCCCCTGTCCTCTCCGAACTCAGCAACAAATGCCTAGCTGGATCTTGCTGCTTTGATAGCTGGAAAATTGCCTCTGTGCTATTTGTGTTAATGAACTCCAATGAAAGAACTAACCCTCAAAAATCAATCTATCGCTGCTTTTCGTTAAAATCAGTCTATTGCTGCTTTTCGTTAAAATCAGTCTATCGCTGCTTTTCGTTAAAATCAGTCTATCGCTGCTTTTCGTTAAAATCAGTCTATCGCTGCTTTTCGTTAAAATCCTTGAATCTTTAATCAATCTATTTATTCATCCCAGACAAGGCACAGTGCCACTTAAATCATAAGGGTTATTATTTCAAACCAAATTTGCCAGAATAGTATGTAGGGAGTTGGGAAGTTAGATGTCCGTTCATATTGCACTTTAATTTCTGCATATCAGTACAGTCAGGGAAGCAGGTACCCGGGAAGAAATTCTAAAGTCTAGCAGTTTGAGGGAAGAAGCTATTTTGAGTAGAAGGCTTTACGGCATCTAGGGATCTCTACAGTGTAGGGGTGGGACTTTGCTGCTTGTTTGGTTTGTCGAAGGTATTTACATCGAAGGAATGCTAGTAGCAATACCACACCATTTTTTCTTTAGATCGAATAAACTAAAATCAAGCATTATTGAAAAGAGCATAAAAAAACAAAGAAATATTATCTTTAGTTTTTTTAAAATCGGTCCATTAGAACTGGAGTTATGACCATTTAAAGTATCAAAAAATGTGTGGTTCATTGGACATTTTGCCTTATGTCAGTTGTATTCAAATGCATATAAGCTTGTGACTGAAAATGGTAGGAAATTTATGCAATTTTCAGACTAACCCATCTTTAAAAAGTTGTATCTTCAGATCTTAAGATATTATGTTGAAACTTTGAACATATCATAATACCGCAAAGGTTCAGATGAATGTATTTACGACCATCTCACTTAGTAACTTACGGACTAATTAGCATATTTGTTTCATTTTAACGGCTTTAAGTAGAAATATCATAAAAACAGCAGCTAAGAAAAATGGTGGGTAAGGCTTTATCATCATAGGAAGTATTATTCTGATGGACATTATTATTTGTCATTATAACATTATGAAAACTCCAAGATGGCGACCAGGAAATCCAAGACCACAACATGATTCAAAGATATTGTTAACAAAATATGGCTTGCAGCATATCAAATGAAAGGAAATTTTGTACAAATTAGACTTATGTTTTCAAGTACATTAAACTAATTATCATAATTAAGTTTCATTTTAATGGTTTTAAGTTGCCATGACAATTATCAGGTGTATTTCTACCGCTATTTTGTATAATTTTTTATTTTTAAGTCGTTGTCCAGACTTCAAAGATTTCAAGAGACATTGTTGCCAGTTTTTGTTCTAATGTAATGCACTACTTGTTTTACTAACACAATAAACATTTAAAACACCAAAAAGTTATCAAGTAGGTAGAAGAGTAAATTATCTTGCCTTTGGTAACATTTATTATATATTCGTTTTTTGATCACTTTTTCATACCTCTGTGGATTGTAAAACAAACCCAATAAATATTATAGGGAAGATAAGTTATTCTTTTACTGAACTGGATAAGTGGTTTGCATGTTTTAACTCCTTTAAAAGTGTTTTTACTTAAATAAACCAAGTGGTGTCTAGTGGAGCTGTTTGAATTAAAATTAAAAACAATTTTTTAACGAAATAAAACAAAATTACAGCGTTATTTTTGTAATACTATTTTCAAGTTAAATCCAAGTTTTATGATATCCTTTTTTATTACATTGTTAGGTGAAAGTACAGAATAGTTATAAAACACCCTTCCCTCTCCATGTTAAGAATAGGTTTCTAAATAATAACGTTGGTATAATATAATTATACCTTTTTATTAAATTGTTAGGTGAAAGTACAGAATAGTTACAAAACACCTTCTTCCCATGCTTAGAATGGGTTTCTAAATAATGCATTTATTTCCGAGTGACTATCTTGTAAAAAAAACAAAACAAAAAAAACGTTCATCAAAGTTTTTGTCTTTTTGTACTAGAAAGCTTCAACTTCAAAATCTAACTTTTGACTGGAAAATTCTTGGTTGTTCAAATTCTATAGTAAAGACAATTCTCTTCTTTCGGGAAGAAGCTTCATATTCCTGACCGCATTGACTTAGTCTACAATTCATTGTAATCTACATTGCACTTTAGAGAATTTTTTTTTTTTTTTTTTTTTTTTTTACAGAGGCATCACTACATTATCAAGGCCAAGAGGCCACTCAAGAATAAGGGTTAAAGAGTGTACAGTAGAAATTGGACAATATAGTAATCATTAGTAATGAAAATTCGGTAAATTTGATAACTTATATGGAACGGTTCATCAAGAACTTATTTACGTTAGACTTGAACACAACCATATTGAAGTCAGCCAGAAAGCAGGAAAACAGAAGACAATTCCACAGGCGTGCAGTTCTAAGAAAGAAGCTCTGTTCATGGAATCTATGTTTAGGTTTAGGCACAGATAAAGAGTGGGGGAAATTATTGATAGTGTTTTCAGCTAGACGAGTGTTTCTTGTGAAAGTTTGGCGAGGGGGGGGGGGACCATAGACTGAAGCTCAGTCAAACACTTTCCATGAAAATAACGATACATCAGAGACAAACTCGCAACATCTCTTCTGTGAGATAGAGGTTGCAGGGAAGAGAAAAGGACATCTACGAGGCTACAAAGTCTATTTTGAACTCTATCAAGGCAGGACAAGTCCTTTCTAGCAGCTCCTGCCCAGATGTGGCAACAGTATTCCATCCTTGGACGTACCTGGCTCTTATATAGATAGAGAATTGCATCAGCAGTGAGATATCTACCGGATCGATAGAAAGATCCCACCATTTTTCCAGCAGCCTTCTACTATTGATTTTATGAAATTTTTACATAAAATTAAATTTAAAATACAAAAGTCAAGTACAATGTTTCAACTGTGCTCTAAACAGAAACTTTCATTTTAAAACAGCCTGTCTTATCAAAAAAAACGTACTGTTCATTTTTATACGCCGGGCCTTCCTGCTTGTGCGGTGATAAAACTTCTCAAATGCATTTGTGATATTACACTATGTTAACTTTGGTCAAAAGTGGGCTGTTTCTTCTGAAATCGGATTTTTTTTTATTGACTTTTGGTACTTATCATAGGTATTCCGATACAAAACATATCTAAGAACGCTCTTAGACACATAAGGTACATGTGTGTGAATTTGCCCAGTTGTTTTAGAGTCTATAAGGAACAAACACACGTACACACACAAAGGGCCTTTTATATACAACCAAAAGCTTTGAATCTTGTTTATTTGCTAATTACAGTGTGCACAGAATAATGTCAAGATCAATCAATGATCTCCCTAAACACATACTTAAATCATTCGTTGACATCTATGCTGATGACACGGCCATGTACGGCAACACATCAAAGGCTGTAAATGACACGGTTCTCTCTGATTCTCTCTCCTTTGATCTCGATCGCGTGGTTCAGTGGGAGAAGATGTGGTTGGTTACCTTTAATGCATCTAAAACCAAGCTCCTATCTTTACATCATCAACGCTCTGATCCCCATCTGGCATCAATTGAAATGGATGGCTCTCGTCTAGGAGAAGCCCCATGTTTTGACAAGCTTCTGGGTTTGTCCTTTACTCCTGAAGTCTGTTGCCAAGGTTGCTGGAAAGATGGTGGGATCCTTCTACCGCTCCAGAAGATATCTCACTACTGATGCAATTCTCTATCTATATAAAAGCCAAGTACATCCAAGGATGGAATACTGCTGCCATATCTGGGCAGGAGCTGCTAAAAACAGCCTATCCTGCCTTGACAGAGTACAAAATAAACTTCGTGGCTTAGTGGAGATGCCCTTTTCTCTTCCATGCAACCTCTCTCCCACAGAAGAGACGTTGCGAGCCTATCCTTGTTTTATCGTTATTTCCATGGCAGGTGCTCGTCTGAATCCAATCTCTGGTCCTCCCCCTCGCTAATCTTTCACGAAAAACACCCGTCTAGCTGAATCCACTGTCAAAAATTTCCCCCACTTTTTATCTGTGCCTAAATCAAAACGTAGATTCTATGAACAAAGCACCTGTGGAACTCCGTTCAGTCTGCCTGCTTCCCACCTGACTACAACCTGGATGTCTTCAAGTCCAACGTAAACAAATTCCTAATGAACCACCGCCTCAAGTAAACACTTCAATAAATCTCCACACTAACGTACTGTACTTGCAATAACCCTTATCCCTGAGTGGCTTCCGGGCCTTGATAAGTGGTGACCACCTTGTAAAAAAAAAAAAAGAAAAAAAAAGAAAAAATACATTTAATTGAAAATAGCTGATGTCATAAAAGATCAATAATGACAGATGTTTTCTTGATAATAAATTATTCAGCGAAGAGAGAGATATTTAATAATATCTAAAACAAATACTGACTCTACAGGTCACGGGTGATCTAATCTATATACCTATAAAGCTGAGTTTTTTCTTTCTCTGGCATTGATATCAACAGCCTACTTTTTCTCTTTAAAAAATTATTAAATGAACTTTTTAATATACTCAGTCATGGATATATGAGTGACTATATGAAAGTTAACTAATTTGCATATTCCTGTGAAAAACTAATTTGCATATTCCTGTGAAAAACTAATTTGCATATTCCTGTGAAAAACTAATTTGCATATTCCTGTGAAAAACTAATTTGCATATTCCTGTGAAAAACTAATTTGCATATTCCTGTGAAAAACTAATTTGCATATTCCTGTGAAAAACTAATTTGCATATTCCTGTGAAAAACTAATTTGCATATTCCTGTGAAAAACTAATTTGCATATTCCTGTGAAAAACTAATTTGCATATTCCTGTGAAAAACTAATTTGCCTATTCCTGTGAAAAACTAATTTGCCTATTCCTGTGAAAAACTAATTTGCATATTCCTGTGAAAAACTAATTTGCATATTCCTGTGAAAAACTAATTTGCATATTCCTGTGAAAAACTAATTTGCATATTCCTGTGAAAAACTAATTTGCCTATTCCTGTGAAAAACTAATTTGCCTATTCCTGTGAAAAACTAATTTGCCTATTCCTGTGAAAAACTAATTTGCATATTCCTGTGAAAAACTAATTTGCATATTCCTGTGAAAAACTAATTTGCCTATTCCTGTGAAAAACTAATTTGCATATTCCTGTGAAAAACTAATTTGCATATTCCTGTGAAAAACTAATTTGCATATTCCTGTGAAAAACTAATTTGCATATTCCTGTGAAAAACTAATTTGCCTATTCCTGTGAAAAACTAATTTGCCTATTCCTGTGAAAAACTAATTTGCATATTCCTGTGAAAAACTAATTTGCATATTCCTGTGAAAAACTAATTTGCATATTCCTGTGAAAAACTAATTTGCCTATTCCTGTGAAAAACTAATTTGCCTATTCCTGTGAAAAACTAATTTGCATATTCCTGTGAAAAACTAATTTGCATATTCCTGTGAAAAACTAATTTGCATATTCCTGTGAAAAACTAATTTGCATATTCCTGTGAAAAATGAGTGTTAATTACTTATTCATTTTTTTATGGTTTCTTATAAGCTGATTGGTTTCATTTCACTATTACACTGAATTCTGTTTTTGCATAGTTTCTACATTCTACATAATTGTGTAGAATTTAAGATGAAAACGTCCTAGCACGTGGAAATATTTTTATATATACCTATATCTCTCTCTCTCTCATATATATATATATATATATAATGTATATAAGTAACGTATGCGTGTGTGTGAAAAGTCTCTATTTTTTTTTTTTTTTTTTAATTACATTTTCACGCCGAACAAGGCACATTGCCACTTTGATGTAGGGGGCTACTATCAGGGGCATAAGCTACAGGGGTACTATGTGGGGAGTTCGGCAGCAAGATGTCAGTTCACGTTATACTGTAACTTCTGCATGTCAGTACAGCTAGGGAAGCTGGAACCCGGAAGGGAATTCCAAAGTCTAGCAGTTCTGGGGGCGAAACTGCTGGAGCAGAAGGCTCTCTTACATCTAGGAATCACAACTGTGAAGGGGTGGGATCTTGCTGCTTGTCGGGTTTGTCGGCGGTATTTACGTTGAGGGGGTACAAGTGCTTGCAGTTTATCGGAGCATTCACCGTTAAAGTACTTGTAGAACAGGCAGAGGGATGCTACATTTCGTCAATGGGACAGAGGCTGAAACTTTGATGACAGTTCAGGACCTATCAGGTTGGCAACTCTCTTTTGAAACTCTTTTGAAACTCCTCTCTGAATATTTGGTCTACATAGTTGAAATTCGATATATAGGGTATTTGAACGTGTAGCACACTTTCTATTTGTTATTTAGTTGGCAATAAATTGCTGCTAAGGAGTCAAAATTGAAAACAAAATAGTCAACCATGGCAGGGTAAGTCGAATAAAACATTACTCCTGCTGTTACTTTTGCACATGCGCAAAATTAAACATTTATAGCTCAAAGTTGCTTCATTTTTAATCTTTCCTATCCATCTGTCGAGAGCTCAAACATAATAATGCTGGAGAAATAAATAATGATTAAGGTTGAAATGCTAAACATTCCAGTTTCGATTCTAGCAGCTGGTCGCCAAGTAATTTTTTTATAACTTTTAAAATCATTACTGTATATTGAATAATAATCGATAGAGAATTGGTTCCATAATAATAAATTTGAAATCTGCATGAAATAAAATATAATATTCTTGCATATTTTATGACCAGACAACACCGGGCGATCTGCTACTTTCATCATAAAAAAACCCTGGCTCTCACCTCATCAACCTTTTTTTTGTTTTCTTTTCAGTTTTATATTGCTGATAAGTACAATTTACCTGCTTTTTTTTAATTTTTTTTTTTATACTATACTTATTTGTATTCTCATTTCCAAATGACAGAACGCCCAACGCAAAACGTCTCCCCTACCAAACCCAGCACTCAAGTACCGATTGAGAGAAGTAGCCAGACAGCTAAAGAACCAACTCCTCCACCTTCAAACACAGAAAATATCTCATCTGCTGCACCATTGTCCACTGATGGTATGTAGTTTTTTATTACTAGATATACTCATGACCCATTGGGTCGCAATCGCTACTATTTATTCCACTTGAAAGTCATTTCAAAATTCATTATCTTTTTCACGTGTATCTTGTTGAACTTGTGGAATCTTTTTGTCGAACTCTCGAATCTGTACAGAATTTCGAATGGAACCCTTTATTTAATCCAGAGGGTAGAATGGTCTCATTCTGTCAGCCATGAGTAATTTGAAAAATTATATTTTTGATTGTCGCTTGCACATTTTGAAAATGACACTCAAGATGAAAACTGTAGTCCAAACAATCCAAATAATATGAATAATCAATCCTCATCTAAAAAAGTCAGAAATGTCACATCTTTGTTGAAACATTCTGCTTGTAGAAATATATTATTATTAATTACTAGCGATACTCGGCCACGCATTGCTGTGGCTCAGTTTGATTAAATTGAAACAAACCAAAAAGAAAATG
Organism: Euprymna scolopes; assembly: GCF_053919585.1. Classification (NCBI taxonomy): domain Eukaryota; kingdom Metazoa; phylum Mollusca; class Cephalopoda; order Sepiida; family Sepiolidae; genus Euprymna; species Euprymna scolopes. The sequence goes on along the minus strand of NC_136498.1, from coordinate 119,835,985 downwards.
CATTCTTATGTGTTTATGTTTTCAATACTTGTGGCTGCACAATATTTTGTGGTGTTTCATTTTCTATGCCGATATAAAGAGTATCCGTTTGCTGACTGTAGAACACGCAACATATACTTGTTCATGTGAGAAGCATGGAGTGCGTAGATTGTTCTCATTCTGTCAGCCATGACTGAGTAGAAGTCACAAGTAATTTGCAATTGCATTTTTGAATGTTGTTTGCACATTGTGAAAATAACACTCGAGATGAGAACAGTAGTCCAAAGAATCCAAATAATATACATAATCAATCCTCATCAAAAAAAAATTCTTGTAGAACAAAAAATAATAAGTCTCTTTACTATTATTATTTATTATTAACATTATTTTTTATTTATTTATTTTGGTACTCCTTGAGATTCCTCACTGACAACAGCTGTTCTCTGAAGTCTGGGTGACAACCAGTCTCCTCAGATTAGTACTCTTCATCTCTATTATTATTATTATTATTCACTCACTAGGAGTTTTTCACACAAGTAATCATCAAAGATTTCTCTTTGAGAACAATCTAGCGTTCCCTGGAGTTTCCCCCAAAATTTCCAATACTGTCCACCTTTTTTGATAACATTTGTAAATCAATTTGCATTATCACAACAGCTGCTTATTATTAATTTCTTGTTGGTAACTACAATTGTTGTCACTAGAATTTGGGTGGCAATAAGATTCCTAAATTAGTATTATTGTTGTTGCTGTCATCTATCTATATATATAAAAGCGAAAATGTATGTATGTATGTTTGTGTGTCTGCTAAAAACTTTTGACTGACAGAACAAAAATTCACAAACTTGAAAGTGACATTTTAATGTTAAACATTACATATTTTTAAATCGATTTATAACTGCCCCAAAAAATACGGGTGCCAACTCTTCTACATAAAGTATACATGGGGCCGTTTATTTTGGGTCAACTTGTATTTAAAACCCGCTGAGTCATGTCACGTGATCTTGACGTCAGCAAGCTATAATGGCAGTCTGAATTTAAAAACATTGTTGTTATCGTTAAAAAACTTTTAACCCTCACACAAGCTAAACTATGAACTCCTGCGCTATGAGAACATTACCAAAGTTATTAGCACGTTAAAAATAGTTAGATACGATAGTTAAACGAAAAATAACAAGCCAAAAATGTGAAGTAAAAAAAAAAATATGCTTACAAAAAATATTAATAATCGAAGTTTTTACAAAAAAAAAACAGCCAGATGCCATTTTCTTTTTTAGTAACACTCTTTAGAGTAAGGAAGACTAAGTGAGAGAGAGACGCAAACAGAGAGAGAGAGAGACGCAAACAGAGAGAGAGAGAAAGAAAACGTTAACTTTTTCACCCCGAAATCGACAATTTTCGACACGGGGTGAGGGGTTCAACAACGCATGCATCAGATGACGTCATGACGTCGTGACCTGATTTACTTTAAATAGTTGAAAAACCGAACACATTTCATATACGTCAGTTTAGCTCAGGTAGTTAAGGCCTTGGTTCATTATCTAAACCTTTTCGGTTCGAATCCTGGTGTGAGATTTTTTTCAATTTTTTTTTAAATTCAAATATTGAACCCTGTATTATTTAAGCCATTTTTCACGTAACGTTCGTTTTCCTGTTTTTTTTTTGTTTTTTTTACTTCACTTATTCTTAGCGACACCCAAAAACACCCGGGTACCCACCGATTTTTTTAATTTTAATATCTAAACAGGCTTATTTAAGCCATTTTTCACGTGTTCGTTTTCTGTTTTCATCGTTCATTTGCCTTATGTTAGTTTTTTTTGTGCTTTTTTTCCGATGTTTTGATTACCCCCCCCCCCCCAGCACTTAATTAAAACGTTTTCTTTTCTTACTTCGCTTATAACAATGCTTACATCGTCATCGTCGTCGTAGTAATGCTCGACGACTTTCAAACATCTTTCACTTATTCGCTTATAACAATGCTTCATTTTGGCTGGCTGATTTTATTTTCAAATTTCGCCTCAGCTTCGGCTTCGATTCCCCCCCCCCCACACCGGTTTCTTTTTTATTTAACACCACACACATACAAACACCCGGGCAACGCCGGGTACCCCTCGCTAGTCTATAAATATAAAAGCGAAAATGTATGTATGTACGCTTTTCCTCAATGTCCACAAAAGGCTTCTTTCAGAGAAGCGCTCGCTCGGTTCACAACTTCTTAAAACTTTTTATATCATCTATAAATTGTAATATCTCACAGTTAACTACGGAGCTCGCCTGTCTATTTAATTTTATTGACTTTCAAACGTTAATTATTCGACATTTCCCGATCGGCACGCGTTACATTCGGTTTTCGGTATAAAAAAAAGCGAAACTCGACTCTACTAATTACAGTGGTCTCTAGAGAGCTAAGTAACGTTTGGTCAATGTCGACTTCATCATATCAGACAGTAGCTTTCATTTCGAGACCAGACACTCCCCCTAATAAACAGGGAGCTGGTTTTCCCCAAACTTAGTTAAAAACAAACAAACCGATTTATTGACCTCATTAAAAACTGTCCCGCACTAAATGCTAACTGCTGAATAGCTATCACCGTCACGTCAGTCAAAAACGCGCACCTGTTTTTTTTTTTTTTCACACTTTACTATTTTCCAACTGCGCGTCGTCAAGGCTTCGTTTTTTTTTTCACGGGCACCTGTTTTTGTTTCACATTTTACTATGCGCGTCAAGGCTTCGGGTTTTTTTCACACACACCTACAAACACCCGGGAAACGCCGGGTACCCCTCGCTTGTCTATATATATATAAAAGCGAAAATGTATGTATGTGTGTCTGCTAAAAACTTTCAACAGACGGAACAAAAATTGTCAAACTCTGTATTATATTGAAGCTCCATCATTCGGCCAAAAAATATCAAAAAATTGGTCAAAAACGTTAATTTTTTCACCCCGAAATTGACAATTTTCGACGTTCGTTTTTCTGTTTTCTTTTTTGTTTTTTCGATTTTTACATTTAACATCGTACGTTTGTCTTACATTAGTTTTTTTTGTGTTTTTTTTTTCAATGTTTTGATTACTCCCCCCCCCACCCACAAATTTATTTTCCAGATAATTTTTAACGTTCGTTTTTCTGTTTTCTTTTTTACTTCGCTTATAACAAACAAACCTGGTCATTGACCTCATTAAAAACGTTCACGCAGAAACAGCTATTGCTTACGTCGTCGTCGTAGCGCTTGCACAAAATCTTAACTCTACGACTTCCATGCGGGCACCTGTCAATTTTGTTCTTACTTAAATAAATTCAAACATCTTTCAGTAACTCATTCTGGCTGGCCAAACAGTTCATGTTTTTTTCACATTTTATTTTCCAACTTCGCCTCAGGGCTTCGGGTTCGATCCTACCAACTTACCAAAACTTTTTACCCCCCCCCCTCCCCCGGTTTCTTTTTTCTATTTAAGAGCACACACACCTCGAAACACCCGGGCAACGCCGGGTACTCCCGCTAGTATATATATAAAAGGCAAATGTGGCGCTTATTTTTGTATATCTCAAAGGCTTTTTTTCACCACCATTCTCGGGAGGGTTACTATCGTTTAGAAGTGTTTATATACCCCCTAAATAATAATATCAAAGATTTGCGAACGTGCGTCGCGTCTAGATTTATTTACATCGACTTTTATAAGATTTGCGCTATTTCACTCTGTCCCCTGTTTGTCCTGCGTTTTAGTATAAATACAGTGAAACTAAATTCAAACTGTTTGTGTTTACAGCTTTCGTGCCGAAACATCCAGAAAGCAATCGGTTATTGATCAATGTGGAGTTTCTCCTTATATCAGACAATTGCTATTCGATTTAGACAATCCCCTTTAAATGGGGAGCTACTTCCCCCCCCTCCATCATCTGGGGGATGCGAAAACTAAAAATACTGCCACGTTATCATAACGATCATGCGATGACCTCATTTAGCATCTTCCTGTCAATCAAACCTCTTTCACTCGTTTTACAAGCCTTAACTTAACACACTAATCAATTACTCTCGCTCATGGTCGAAACGGTTAAGTGGTTGCCTTTTGTTTCCACTTCTACGTCAAGGCTTCCGGGTTCAATCAAACTATTTTTTTTTTCTTTTACACCTTTAAACATCCAACGTTTTTTTATAACTTCGCTTATTCTTTAGTTTACCTTTGAGCCTGCCTGCCTACTACCACTTATTTTTATTTTTTTGTTTTTGCTCAACACACACCTCCAAAATGGGCACAAACGTTTGTGTATATCCACGAAAGGCTGTTTGCATTGCGCTTCTCGCGTCAGTTAGATTCCGCAAGAAGTTTTCGCATACTTCTCAGATCGTAATATCTTGCATTCGCAAACGGACATCGTCGCTTTTTTTTTATTTTTATTTATTTTATTTTTTTTTTTATTTTTATCGAGTTTAAAAAAATTCCTATCGTGCTGATGTCTTGGTGGTTTGTTTGACTTTTTCGTATAAATAAAGCGAAACTATTCGAATGCAAACTCCTGTTGGTCTTTGGTCAATATATGAACCCCTTCATACTGAGACCATTACTATTTATTTGGACACTGCCAGAGTGCCCCCTTTTTGGGGGAGCTGGTTTTCCCCCCACATTAAAAACAATCTTGTGTTTCATTTGCTTTCGTGGGAGGTTTAAAAGCAATACCATCCCTGCAAGTCATCTTTAGTTTTTTTTTGTTAAATTTGAATGTTTTAGACTTCCGGTCATGTCATGGAGTAGCGGTAAGACGTCAGATTTTCTTTCACTTTCTTTTCCGCTTTCGCGTCACAGGTTCGAGCCTGCCTACTACCACTTTTTTTTTTTTTTTTTTGCTCAACATACACGTCAAAGCACCCGGGCAATGCCGGGCACTGAGGCTAGTGTGTTTATAAAATGAAGAACTGGATTCTGGAATATGAGAATTATCCGAGCTCAGCCAATCAGAATGGAGGGACTTTGGCGAGTGAGGCTTTATTATTTCTAAATCGGAAATTGGACAGATTATGTTAGATCTATGTATATATGAGCCAGTTACGGTCAGTTTAATCACAGAATCTGTGAAATGTGTAGAATTACTCCTGATAGCAGTGATAGGACTAAATATTTAGAGGGAAACATAGGTACCTCTTCCTGTAAAGATGTTGCAATTGTGATGGTTTTGCTCGTAGGATGTAATGTAGTATTTTATTATCACAACTGAATGTGTCTGAAATGGTGTTCGAAAGCTGCATAAGATAGTGGCTATTAGCATAGCTGTATTGAATTTGTATGTGGCATCTGTTGCTGCAAATCGACGATACCTTTATCCAAAGGGGAATTCCTGCGGCTACTTTATTGATATAGAGAAGATATACACACACAGTAAGTATTTTTTAAAACAATTGTTGTGAAGTATTGTTAGTTTATTGCCATTAATATCGTACAACAATCACAACTGAAAATTGGCTAGTCAGAATCAAAGTTTGATTTGTTAGTTTTCTGATGCTATTCACATTGCCCTCTTCACTCTCCAAGTGTTAGGGAAAATAAAGGAAAGAGGAAATAGTATAGCAACAGCAAAAAAGGAAATAAGTTTATCAGCTAAAACAGTATAGGAAATAAGTTTATCAGCTAAAACAGTATAGGAAATAAGGTTTATGGAGAGGAAGTTGTTCAACAGGGTAGACAAAAGAAATCTGAGGTAAGGTTGTGAATCAGGGTGTAAGAACAAAAGGACTGCAGATATATTTAGAGTTAGTGTGTGAGCAGTTTTCAGTGTGGTTATTTTGTGGCGGTCTTTATGACAGTTGAGAGTTTCCAGCTTGATATAGTTGAAGACAGTTGCAAGTTTGACACAGTTGAAGGCAGATTGTGACTTGGTCAGAAGAGCCTTGAAAGATCAAGATGAATTCTACCTCGACAAAAGCAAAGATATGGACGTTACTGCTTAGAGGGTAGTTTCCCACAATGGTGTCACACACACACATCCAGAGTCCAACTAATATTTCCAAAAAGTGTTATGGTCTCTTTTGTTTCTCTTGTTTTATTGTATTTTCATATTTGTAAGCCAATGCGAGAGACAGCATAGCTAGAAGAGAAGATGGAGAAGACTACAGCAAACAACATTGGGGTTAGCAAAGACTAAGATAGGGATGTTAATGCTTAGATGGTAGTTTCTCATAATAGTGTCACACACGCAGCCAGAGTGCAACTAATATTTACAAAAAGTGTCGTTGTGTGTGTTTTGTTCCAAGTCATTTTATTTTTTTTATATATATATATTTGTGAACCCTCGACAGCTGCTGACGATGACATGGCCATAAATAAAAAAAAAAATAAAAAAAAGATAAAAGAAAAGAAATCCATGGCATACAATGTTGGGGATGGCCACACTGGTGAGTGGGGAACCGCATGGTATCACATTTAAGTGCTATTTAACTTGGCCTTTTGGTCAAGATCAAAGTGTAGTATCTGTTCTTCAGATGCTGCACTTAAGATAATTTGTACCAGTCAATGGAGGGGAAACCCTCTATACTGGGACAATTATTATTTTTGGTAACCAGAGTGACCCCTTTTAGGGGAGCTGGTTTTTACCTCACATTAAAAACGGCCTTGTGCCTAATTTGCTCAGTGGGGGAGCAAATAAATACCATCTGTTCTTCAGATGCTGCACTTCCATTTCTTGTTCTCTTTCGGTGGAGGAGAAATCCTTCACGACTGAGACAATTTTTATTTTTGTACGTTTTCTCCACGTTAAAAAACGACCCTGGTGTCTAACTCTGTCCCGTGGGGAGGCATTGTAAATAGGTACATTTAAGTGCTATTTAGATCCAACTTTTAAAATCCGGCAAACATAATTTTATATATATTGGATTAAAATGAAAGCAAAGGACATTAATAGTGTTTTTGAATTAACTAAAGATAAAACAAATAAAAATGAACATCTTGATTTATATCAATTTATTTCTTTTTAAATTTTTTTTGTTTTGTTTCTTAGCTGAAAAGAAACTTTACAATGCTCCGGATAAGCCGACGACTATACTTGAAGCGTTAACTCAAAGAATGGCTAAGTATAAAAGCTGTGAAGAAGAAGCAAAAGCAAGTGGCAGTACAAGCAAAGCAAGACGAATGGGACGGATTGCGAAGGTAGGAATTAATCAGACTCTCTCCCTTAAAAAAACCCAGACCTTTTCATATAGGTCAGAAAAAAATTTCATTTCAAGAATAAACTGCTGTGAGGTTAGGAGATGGGCTGGGATGAACAATCTTGTATAATAAAGTAAATTATTATAAATAATGTAATTACTTAAGTATCTGGTGCTTGTCCAGACTTACCTCTATATTAAAAAGTCAAAAATCAAGAAAAATCTATATGATGTACGTATCTGTACCAAAAAAAAAAAAAAAAAAAAACTTGTTCCAAAAATCACATAAATTGATCAAGTATTTTTATTATAAAATGAGAAAATAAAATTTTATGTCCAATCAAGATGTGACTGCCTCGTGACACCATTTTGAAAAAAGTCTCAAGTAACAAATAACATAATTCAGATTTGCAAGATTTATGTTGTAATGCCTATGAATTACCATTAATCAGTTAGAATTATTTTATTTATAAATATAAAAACTACTTGATCAATTCATATGATTTTTGGAATATGATATTTCTTTCCATCATTGTTACATACATCATACGGGTTTTTATTTATTTATTTTTTTAATATATTATTTTATATATTTCTGCAGATAATTGTAGTAAATAAATAATAAATAAAATCATTAAATATGGAATGTTTTTGTATAATTTTTGATGCTTGTTTAAAAAAAAATCTTGAATTTTTATTTACACAAATTAAAAATTTTTTTATTTTTATTGAAATTTGCATTTTTTTTTTTTTTTTTTAAATTCTATTTTGTAAATTATGATTTTCTGTATAAATGATTGTTTTACTTTTTTAAACAGAAATGGTTTCATCCTTACATTCATTTTTAGCAATTTAATTTTGTATTTTGAACTAGATTCTGCAATTTTATTAATGATTCTGGGAGGGGGGGGGGGCAATTTTTTTTTTTTTTTTTTTTTTTTTTTTTTTTCCAGAGGTGTGTGAGGTTGGGGGATGGGGCTCACCATATATTCAACGATGCAGAAAATTTCTCCGGGATGTTTCGCATGAACATTTTGATTGTTTTCGTAAATATTTTTGGGATGAAAGAATGGGTTACTTTAGCATGGCCAATGTATATATTTATTTCTTTTCTTCTGCTCTTAAAGGAAGCTGATTTCCTTTCTCATAAAATAGGTTTTATTTGGTAAAGTTTGTTGTTTAGTTTCATGACTGTTGCCACTTAAAAAAAAAATTATTTTATTTTTACTCAGGGTACAATGTCTGTCTGTGCAGATTTGGTGATTGAATCAACTTTGTGATTTCCGTAAATTCTTGTATCGCTTAATATCCAACACAATATAATTGTTTTGGTATGGATTGTAATTTGTTTAGGATTTTGATAATTTAAGGATTATCCTACTTTGTATTTTTAATGGCTTGTAGGCTAGGAGTGAGCAGAGACGTGAGTGGACGATGAATTTCTTGGCACTGATGACTACAACAATGTTAATTACTTTTTGGCATTGTCTCCTTATGTAACACTATTTAATTTGAGATTAGTACAACATTCAATATATAAATTAGCAGATGTGAGTTACTTGGCAAGAAACAACTAGTAAATTACTAAATCAAAAAAAAAAAAAACTCTTTGGTTCTGTCTGTGAAATGAGGCAGACATATTTTTGAAGGTCTTCTTTCCTCTCCTAAATAAATTCCTGTTTTTTTTTTCTGCCTACATACGTACTCAGTATGTTTAAGTTTTTTTTCTTCCTTGTTCAAACTGATTAGTGTTTTTAGGAAAATATTTTTTTTGTGTTGCCTCTCTCCACACAGGGGGCTGTAGCCCCCAGGTTGGGAATTTTCAATTTTTTTTTGTTATTGGCTATTCAGATTTCTGGACATTTGTTTGAAATGTATTGATCAATCATAATCTGTCTCAATTCTTCTAACTCTCTTGGTTTCATTGATATATGTTGTTTTTGTATTCAATTTTCACTCCAAACAAGGCACAGCGCCACTTTAAAGTAGACGGCTACTATCGGGGACATAAATTGTAGGGATATTATGAAGGGAGATGAGCAGCAAGATATCTGTTCACATTACCCTTGAACTTCTGCATGGATGGTCATTAAATAAGATGTTGGTGTTATAATTGTCAGTGTTTTGATTAACAATGATGCAGCTGGATAAATGGCTGCAAAGAGAAATCATCACAAAATCCACCCAGTACAAATCCCATGAATTAACCAATTTTCAGGCTGCGAGTTTAATTGCGTTGTGTTTTTACTCCTATGATACTATCATAGTCATATGCAACACTTGTATTTCTTATTTCACAGGCAAGGAACATCCAATTCTAAAAGCTACAACTTTCAATTCCCATGTTCCACTCTGACAGATGATGTGAAGGACCCCCCCCCCCCGAAATTTTATGTTATCTAAAAAAGAACAAGCAGTCTCCTGTGTGTCATGAGTATGTTGCTGAAATCTGTATTAAATAACGAAGGCCTTGATAAATAGTGACTTCCTTGTAAAAAGAAAAAGTATTTAATAACTCGAATGGCTAACAGATGACCTCAGTTAAAGATTAATAATATAGGTAGATGTGTTGAAAGCAGAAGACATTGTTGGTTTAGTCATGTTGAAAGAATGAATAAGAATTCTTGAGTTAGATGTAGAACAGTTGAAATAGCATGATCAGTTGGCAGATTAAGGCTAAGAAAAAGATAGGTGGAAATGGTTAAGGATGAACTTAATCGAAAGAAGGATGAATAAAGACCTTGCCAGAGATAGGTTATTTTAGAAGTCAGTTTCTAAAAGCCATCTAACACATGCCATCATGTACATTTGACATTAAACTGATGATGTAGTAATCAAGGATGGCATGAAGGCTAACTTTTCATTAGCTAGTACACAGATGTAGAGGAAGATGCCACTGTTTTGGCTGAATTACTCCATTTACCCTTAATCCTTATAATGTTTTAAATGTTTTAGCAAATGAGCATGAAATGTAATTTTAGAGTCTTTGGTGTGACTCTACTGAGGCTTAAACCCTGATCTCATAGTCATTAGTGAACACTCCAATTATTATTAAAGAAATCTTACAGATTATAATTGTTCTAAATTGTAAAAATAAAAAAAATGCAGGAGTGATAACTCAGATTTCTAAATACACATTATAATTCTTAATGGTTTCCCTCTGCCTTTATTCATCCTAAGAGACAAAGAAAATAATAAACGATGATTAAAGCTATTGTTCATTGTAAATATGTATAACATAATCTGTACCTACTTAGTTCCCAGAGAGCAGTGGAGTTATTGTAATTTTTTTTTTTTTTTTAAAGTTTCAGTTGTTTGCATACGTTTTATACATATACAGAAAAAGAACTAAAATTTTAGTTGTAAGAAAGACAACTTTTATATCCTTTGATTAAATATTCGAGTTATTCCCCTTACTAATTTGATTTTCTGATCATAATTGAAAAATATTTCCATTGTCCAAGTTGCCTGGGTCGGACTATAAAATTAAAAGAATTAAACTCTAGTGAAGTACATTATTACATTGCCAATAACATGGTATAACAATAGCAAATGAAAATTGGCTAGTCAGAAACAAACTTTGATTTATATTCCTGAAAGCTATTTTGGGTCTAACTTTTAAAATTCTGACCAGACAACTTTCAGTGTTACATAGATTATTTTATGCATATGTCCTTAATGTAAGGCAGCTAGGTTGTTTAGGTTCCCGGATGTCACCGAAAGTTCCATGTAGGCCTTGAGTATTTTTCTCACCATCGTCTGAATATCATTCCGTTCTCTGTCGGTATTTTTAAAACAAATATTTGCATCGAAACAACATTGTTTCTTTGATAATTTTTTTTTCTTATATCATTTTGTTTATCAAGTTTCTGATAAATTACCTGACCTAATTAGCAGAATTGTTCGATTCCCATTACCCATTGTCAGTTGATTGAAATCATGCAAAAAAAATTCCCAAATACCAAAATTGCTTTACAAAATTCCACAACCAATTGCATTCCAATTATCCTCCAACTTTTTAGTATTATTATTATTATTATTATTATTATTATTATTATTATTATTATTATTATTTTATTTTGTTTTTGTTGTTTTTTTTTACACGATTTCGAGTCTAACTTTCGTGTTTTATTTTAAGCTTTCTTTTTCTTTCACTTTTCCCCATTTTTGTCGCATATTTTTTACTTAAAATTTAGTTACATTTGCTGCAATTAATGTAACAAATTCAATATAGAAAAAGTTAGGTTGTGGAACAAGATTTTTGTTTCCATTTATATTTAAAAAAAACAAAAAAAAATCAACTGCAAAGAGATGAACGTTTTTGATTAAAAAAAAAAAAAAAAAATGAAAACCAATCGCACCACTTAAAAAAAAAAAAATATATATATATATATATAATTTTCTCAATGAAAATAAAGATTACAAAATATTGAGTTTAATACTGGGTTACAACCATTACCATTTGGCCTTTTGGTCAAGATCAAAGTGTAGTATCTGTTCTTCAGATACTGCAATCTATGACTAGCTATGACTAGCAAAGACCAGATGTGGGGGCAACCCCACATGCCTGACCTTTAACCAGCTCCCATTTCCCACCTCTCGGGAGCTGGTCCCCTTTTCCCTTCCCCCTCCCTTCACTCCTCACATTAAAAATTGGCCTTGTGCCTAATTTGCTCAGTGGGGGAGCAAATAAATACCATCTGTTCTTCAGATGCTACACTTCATTTTCTTGTTCTCTTTCATTAGAGGAGAAATCCTTCACGACTGAGACAATTTTTATTTTTGTACCTTTTCTCCACGTTAAAAAACGACCCTGGTGTCTAACTCTGTCCCGTGGGGAGGCATAGTAAATAGGTACAACCATTACCATTAATTTCCTTGACTTTCATTTCATTTGAAAATTCATAGAATTTGATATATTTTTAAAGATATTCTTCTGCTTGTATATTAGCCTTAAGTATACAAGTAAAGTAATTGGTTTTTCTATCTAATTTACATAAGTGTTTATGGTGTGTATGAACATGTGTAAATTACATGGCAGAGCAAAATGATGCTGACAAGTTTTCCTCTAACTGCATTCAGTATTTGAGAATGGTTGAATCAACATAAGAAGACAAAATATTTACACGAGATGAAAATGTAAAAAAATGGATGACTTATTCAGTTAATTATAAATTATCTCTATCTTTACTATTATACAAAAGGAATTTTGTGTGTGTAAGTTCGTTCCCTATGAACTCTGAAATGACTGGGCTGATTTTTTAAAAATTTCATACAAAGGTACTTGATGTGGCTGGGAGAGTTCTTACATAGGTTTTGTATCAGAATGCATCTAGTAAGTATCGAAAATCGGTAATGAAAGAAATCCTGTTAAAAAAGCAAGTCTGATTTTGACCATGGTTTACACTGTTATATAACCTAACATTGCATGTGCATTTGAGAATTTTTTCTTCATCGCACAAGCAGAAAGGTCCATCCTATGAAAGCAACTGTCAAATTTTTTTTTTTTTTATAAGACAGGTGTGTTCGAAATGAATGAACCATGATACTTGACTTTTGTACACTTGACTTAAATTCAAGTGATTATGTAAAAATAATTTCATAAATTCAACAGTTGGTTCTTTGATAAAACAGAGGCGCCTTCAAAATCAATGTTTCTGTTTAGACTACAATTAAATCATGATACTTGACTTTTGCATTCAAGCCATTATATAAAAATAATTTTCAGAATGTGTGAGAGAATATATTTATTTCTACTACCAGGCAACATTGCAGCCAGCAAGAGCCACAAACACCAACAAACCGGAAGTCCAAGACTCCAGTTTCGCCCTCATTTGGGCTCATCAGTTAGATACATCAGAACTCAGGATTCGAAACCTGAGCCTCTTGCATGCGAGGCAAGCACTCTACACACTGAGCAAATGCGCCGCACACAAGAAAGTATTATTAACTATCATAAATCAAGCAAACCGCAAGAAAATCCAACAGTGGAATGCATCTACCTTCGTCTCGAACAAGGGATGTGATCATTGCAATCAGCCTTAACTCAAATCAATGTCTCACTAGTAGGAATTTATACTCGCTAAATGACATCCCTAGCGAGTATAAATTCCTACTAGTGAGACATTGACTTGGGTTAAGGCTGATTGCGATGATCACATCCCTTGTTCGAGACGAAGGTAGATGCATTCCACTGTTGGATTTTTTTTGCGGTTTGCTTGATCTAGGATAGTTAATAAGACTTTCTTGTGTGCAGCACGTTTGCTCAGTTGGTAAAGTGCTTGCCTCACATACAAGAGGCTCGGGTTTCGAATCCTGAGTTCGGATGTGTCTAACTGATGAGCCTAAATGAGGGCGAACTCGAGTCTTGGGCTTCTGGTTTGTTGGTGCTCGTGGCTCTTGCTGGCTGCAATGTTGTCTGGCAGTGGAAATAAAAATAATTTTATAAAATCAACATTTTGGTTCTCTACAGTGCAACATAGATTACAATGTATTGTAGACTAAGTCACTGCGGGGAAGCATGTGGAGCTTCCTCCTGGTACATTGTGGGGGTGGGGTCTTACTAGAGTGGGCAATCCATTGATTTGATTAAAAAAAAATGGGCGATTTCATTTATTTTGATGACAAGAAAATGTATGGGAAGGTAAAACATTTGTTGATCCGCATCCAGTCCTGGATTACGATGAGTCTCCCTGCTAGTGACTAATTATTAGATCTGTGACAACAGCATATTTTTTTTTATTGTTTTGACTCTCAAGTATGTATCCGTTGATATCTTATGTCTTTGTATAAGGTGATGTGTTTCTCGGTTGATTAACTGTGTGTAACTGTGTTGCATATATACTCAAGAGTCAAATCAAAAAGAATATGCTGTTGTCGCTCCCCTAAGCGGTCACGCCACTATATCTTTTTCTCTCTCTACGAGGAGGCTGACCCTTCCAAGGTTAATACTACCAGGAAAATGAAGAAGAAAAACATTTTTTTTTTTTTTTTTAAGTTTCTTTGAAAAAAGTGTCTACACCAAAAGTCTCAGAAAAAGAAAAAAAAAACGATTTTAATCATTTAATATTTCATAAGATTATTTGGTTTTGCTAATATTTTTAAATTAACCTCATGAAATCAGGTTCACAAATTAACCTAATGAAATAATGTTTTTTCAAAGATATGACCAAATTCCTTCTGTTTAATATTTTTGATATTTCTATGTACATTGGATTTTTTAAATTCAGTTTTCCAAATAGAAGCATCTTATTACTATGGCCTTATTTTCACCGCCTGCTGTAAGTCATCCTGTCAATTCTTTTCTAACCTAAATTTGCACCAATGTTTTTTACATTTTTACAATGGTTGAGGGTGGAGGAAGTAGAAGCACATTTGATTTTCCCCTTGTCTGCTCTGCACTTTGATTGCTGACAGGCGTTTATCGTGAACTTTAGTAAATTTACATATAATGACTCGCCCCCCACCCCCACCCTACCTCCCTCGCCTCTCTTCTTTTGGCAAGCTGTCAGGTAAGAAATGTGTCCTTTAATTTTTTTTTTTTTTTTTTTCCAAATAAAATTTCTGTCCTGGGTATTATGACTTGAAACTGTATCCGATGATGATGAAACAATTTGGAGAGTCACTCACTTCTAAGTTGTCATTACTCCCAGTTTCACTCTCATCCAAGGATTGAATAAAATCTGTACTGTGTACAATGTCCATTTTTACCTGCTGTCATGCATTGGAATTGTACTTGAAATGCATTACACCCAGAGTGTGAGTTTTGCTCTTTCCATCCTTGCCATTCTGTTCCTCACTACAGGTAACTGGGGACTGTGAATTTAGTATTCTTTTGATACTTCCTCCTCTGGAGGAAGCCGGTTCAACCCATCTAGGATGAATGCTATACAACAATAACAACAACTTTGTTCCTCGTGAAGGCTGACAAAGTTTGGCGATTGAAGTAAATGATTGGGTGATTTATTTTATTTTTTTTTTTTAGTCACTTGTTATTCCAACGGTCAACTTTGTAGATGCGAGGGCCCAAGTGTGTTTCTAAGTCCACTTTAACTGACAGATAAGATTATAGTCCATCACTTTTTTTTCTTTTTTCTAACCTTATAGAGAAGCTGGAGTAATTTCTTTTTAGATGAACTTTCCCAGTTGATGGCGTGGGGCATGACAACGCCTATGCACACATCTCCTGAGGATAACTTGTGGGAGGTAATTACTTTTGCAGAGGAAGTGTATCCAGTTGTTTGAGATGAAGTACTGTAACAGTATGGCGTCTATATGCAAATACCGAGCTGTGTGCAAAATGATGTTGCAGTAAGACTATAAAAAGGAGAGATCACGTTAGAGACAATCAGGAGTGTGGGTGACGTCACGACCATAACGAGAAATCACGTGTGGCGGGAAAATGTGGAAATAAATGTCATTGTTAAAAAAAAGAGTAAAGTTATTACTTGTCTTATGTTCCTTTGTGACATAGACTGCATACAACGTGTGTGTCCCCTATGTAAATGTGGGTAACATTACACTGTTGCCATCGGACATTACAGATATGATGCACGCAGTGGTAATTGAAATTTTCCGAACACTAACGCCCCCACCCTCTCATTGGCCGAAGCATTAAAATTAATCTAATATATAATATTTAGTTAGACGTGATCTGTCTAATTTTCTACATTGGACCTAAATAACAATGCATTAGACAAATCGATACTTTATTCTAACTAGCTATTTCTTTTATCCTTGCAGTTCTTTACACTAAAAATAAGTGTAATTCACTTGTTTCTGTTTGAAAATTATTCCAGCAAGGATGATTATTAAAATGAAGACAATTTTAAATAGTAATGGATAAATATCAATTGTGTCCCTTACATTTTGGGTAATAATTTTTCATCTCTTCATGACTTACACATTTTTTAATGAAAAAAAAAAAAAAAAAAATTGAACTAAAATGACATTAATGAATTCTAGGCAATGTTGGTAGATACAGTCAATAAATATATAATTTTTTTTTAATAAATAACAATATACAATTTTCATGATCATATAATAAAAACACAAAATGAAAAATGCATGGTGAATGGTGGTTTTGTAGAGGTATAGGATATTCTCAAGTGTGAGTAGTTATAGCCTCGGTTTTTATAAAAGGGGTAGGAAAGGATGCCATAGAGTTCACAACAGAGAATACATGAAATGAACAACGTTGGAAGTATGTGGATTCTGACCCCATATGATTAAAGACAGACAAATATTGAAGGTTGAGAACCGATTTTATTTATTACTAACAGTTTGTGTTAGAAGAGGCGAAGTGTTCGTAGGATGGAATGTGATTTAACGAAGAATGGATTGTCTGATGGAGATATTTGACAGTTTGTAGTATGGTGAAATGTTCGTAGAATGTTTGCAGGTATGTACGATTTAACAAGGAATGAATGTTCGTAAAATGTTTGTAGGTATGTATGAATTGACAAGGAATGAAGGTTCATAAAATGTTTGTAGGTATGTATGAATTGACAAGGAATGAATGTTCGTAAACGTAACTTATCTTTTGAACGATGGATGTGGTAGGGGTAGGCCGGTCATCCTGCTGTCGGTGATGCGTGTCCTGGCTTGTAACTGGAAAGCGGGTGACTTCTTTCATCAGCAGCTAGCAGCCCGGCGTCTTCGTCTTCTGGTTCCTCCTCTCTCCTCTGGTTCCCTAAAATCCCTCGTTTTGTAGTGGCAAACCGGCTCCCAGTGACTTTGATATTTGTGGTTTAGAAGAAAAAGTGGCAAATATGTATTTCAGCGACGTAAATTATTTGACTGACTAAAATTTATAAAAATTATTTTTTTATATAAAACACATTAGACCCTAAAGCTGAAATAAAACCCGAAAAAAATTTAATTTTTATTTTTTATTTTTTCAACATTTTTTATTAGACTAAATGTACAACAATCGAGGCCGCCAACTTGTTTTTAAATTTTGGCTTTTCTAAGGATTGCCAAATTGACATTTTTACACTCTTGCATGGACCATGGTTCCACGCAAGAGCATAAAAAAAAAAAAAAAAATTTGGCCGCAAAAAGGCCAATCTGTGAAGCCTTTAGAAAGGCCAAATTTTCAAAACAAGATGGCGGTCTCGATTGTTGTGCATTCATTTGGTCTAATAAAAAATGTTGAAAAAAAAAAAATAAATAAAAATTACATTTTTTTTTCGGGTTTTATTTCAGCCTTAGGGTATTATATTATTTATTAGTGTTTTATTTGAAAATAATTTTTATAAATTTTTGTCTGTCAAATAATTTACGCCGCTGAAATACATATTTGCCACTTTTTCTTCTAAACCTTGCCTTTTTGTTGTTGTTTTGCATAGGTACATTATTACATAAAACTTTGTTTACAGAAACTTTTGTTCCTATTTACAATGCCTTCCCACGGGACAGAGTTAGACACCAGGTTCGTTTTTTAATGTGGAGAAAAGGAACACAAATAAAAATTGTCTCAGTCGTGAAGGATTTCTCCTTCACTGACAGAGAACAAGAAATTGAAGTGTAGATCTGAAGAACAGAAACGTTACAATTTCACCACGCGGCTATTCATAATTATTTATCCCCCCCCTCCCTTTCAGAAACAGCCGTTGGAAGCGACGTATTTGAATTGAACATTTCCGCTCTCATACATTCCTTTCTCCTACCCCCCCCATCTCTGTTTCACACACAAACATATAAACAAATTAATCACAGAATTATAACTAGCGGTTCTGATTATTAAATCTGTCCGCTTTTCTGGTCGGGGGAGGGGGACTTTAAAAATATTTTGTTAAATATATAATTTTATTTTTCTTCCTTCATCCCCTCCGATCCTTTTTTCACCTACCCGAGAATTCTTCCTTCGTTACTTTTTTTCCCACTCACTTTTTATAGCCCTTCTCCTTTTTCTCTGTCCCCACTCTCTCAAAAATACACCAACTCTCTCTTCATTTCTCGTGTCTTTTCTCCTCCTCCTCCTCTCTCAGTCCTTTCTTCATCTCTTCTATTTCTCCCCTTCACTCTACCCCTCCTCCTTCTCTCCAAAAACACTTGTTGATTCATTCATAAATCGCGTTTCCCTTTTTGTGTCGGTCGGAACTTTCTATTCCGTTGATCAAAAACGTAAACATACTGGCGTCTTCATTTCGCTCTTCTCTTTCCAATATTTAAAAAAAAACAAAAAAACTTGTTTTTAATGGAAGTAATTTAAACAAAACCCACGTCTGTTTACTATGGGAAAATTTAAAAGAATAACAACCGTTTTACGCACGTTTCGTCTTAAAAAACTGGAATCGACCAACAATCGTAAGTGTAAATAGTTTTTTTTTTTCTTTACCTTTTTTTTAATACAGGTTCTTTGATACGACAGAGACACGTTTCAAAATTCATTATTCCCCTTTTGATTTAGGAACACAAATGAAGCATAATACTTGGAGAATTGCACCCAAAGGGACGGTTATAAACTTAAAAAGATTTCTAGGCTCGGTTGGAATATAGAAGATAGCGGCTGCGGCTGAATGTTTGCCAGCCGCCGGTAGGATACACCATCCCCATCCCCAGCTTGAACAAACTGATAAGAAAATTAAAAGAAAAAGTGAAATGGGGTGTGTGTGTGTATATATATATATATATATATATATATATATATTTGCTTCCCCACGAGGGTAGAGTTACCCACAAGGGGTTTGGGTAAATATGAAGAATTACTCTACCCTCGTGGAGTAATTCTTCATATTTACCTTTATATATATATATATATATATATATATATACATAGATTCGAAAAAGTTGTCAAAAACAAATGTATAACAAATATAAATGTTATCAAAGGCAAGATAAATTAATTTTCTACCTAACTGGATAAGTTTTTATTTAATGTAAAATGTTTATTCGGTTCGAAAATCATACAGTTTATCGATATATTTGAAAAAACAAAACAAAAATAAAACAAATGGCGGCGAGATCTCTGTTGAATTCGTTAAGTTTGGGAAAATGAATTAAAACTAAAAAATTATACAAAATATTGTTAGAAACTTAACTCCTTCATGCTATGTTACGGTAACATATATTGTGGGTTTCTAACAGTATTTTGAATAGTTTTTAGTTTTAACTCATTTCCCCAAACTTAACATATTCAACAGAAATCTCGCCGCCATTTGTCTTTTTCAAATACATCGGTAAACACTGTATGATTTTCGAACCGAATAAACATTTTACATAAAATAAAAACACTAAAAACTTATTCAGGTGGGTAGAAAAGTAACTTATCTTGCCTTCGATAACATTTATTTGTTATACATTTGTTTTTTGACAACTTTTTCGAATCTGTGTTTAGTAAAACAAACCCATAAGCAAAAAATAAATTTGTCAACATAAAATTTTATTCTGGCCCGAACGAACGCCAAGAACCCTGAAAATTGATATTACCAAATGAAAACGGGATTTAGGTCCATTCTTGCATTTTTATTTATTTATTATTATTTTATTTATTTATTTATTTTTTAGAAGTAGGTATTAGATTTGGCGATACCCCCACCCCCACCCATCACCACTACAGTTTAGATGTCAACAGTCAAGACATTAATTGTTGACGTCAAAACAACTTAACAACAACGATAATGTAATCATTTCTTGTGTATCTGCGTAAAAAAAAAAAAAAAAAGCACTTGTGCATTTTAACATCCCTAACGAATCGTTTCTTTTTAGGAGTTTCGTCACGGTAAGGGAAGAGTTAACAAAGCCCTTTCCTATGTTAATAACTTTCTAAATTTTCCGGGACGTCAAAAAGGTATAAGTTTATTAAAAACTATGAATAATTGGTAAATGCAAATAATAACAGTCGAAATAATTTCTTTGAAAATTCGAATTTAAATAGTAAAACTTTTTCTTTAAAAAACAATTGTGATCTAAAAGTTATAAAAGTACGTCTATCGTTCTATTTGATTCAACTCAAGAAGCGGAAGTAAAAGTTTAAGAAATCCATGTTACTGATAGTGTCCTTTTGGGCGTTGTTTATTTTGGGGTGCTTTAAAACCTATATGGTCCGTTATTTTGAAATGATGTTTAATATTTTAGTAGCAGAAATGAATTGAACGGACATTACTTTTTATGCCTGCCATCAATCACAATCAAAAATTTAGTCTGCTTTGAATAGTTAAAAAAAAAAAAAATTAAAGCCAGTGTTCATTTTTACCTCTGCTGCTCTGAATATTTGCCGATTTTACAATATTTTTCCTTTTTGGTTTATTTTTAGTTTTCAAAATAGAATTACAGCTAAAATGTATTTGTTCTGATACTACACTTTTTTTCTGTGAAAGAAATTTTTCTAGATTGCGTTAATTACACTGGCCAACAACAACAAAAAATTGTCATGGTGCCTAAGATGTTTCAAAATTTGAGGATGCTGATTTCAGAAATGCTGTCATTTTTTTTTTTTTTTATCAGGTCTAGTTTTTCTGCTATGTTATACCCCCTCCCCTCTGTAAGAAGCTGATAGTTACAATAAAAACAAGCAAATCGGAGAAAAAATATTTTTATGCCACTTTAAGACACATATTCATGAAATCACACCAAAATATTCACAATTAAAAATTGAAATTGTAAAAAATGCTAAGCATAGACATTATCATCATCCATAAATTGACGTTTTACTGATTTTCTGCGATGAAAGGCTTCGGCATCATCGCGCTTGATAGCCCAACAATAGTCTGCAAGTATGGTGGCATTCCAACAACCTTGATAGCAAACTTCCATGTCGTTGATGTCTTCATTGAAGCACTCTTCTTGCTTGTCGCTCACATCACCTAGATTTTCTGACAAACGGGCAAGATGGCTGTGCAAAAAATGGAACTTTATGCTCATATTTGCACCCTCTTCATGGAGACTTATGAGTGATGTTTCAACAAGTTCTTTGAAGTTGGGCGCCTTTATTTTTCTCAAGAATAATTTTACTGCATTCGTAAACACCGCCTAGGCACTCAATTCTGTAGGATTCATAAAATTACAGAAATTTGCATCATTCATTAAATTTCGAATCTGGGGTCCATGAAAAATTTCAGCTTTTAATTTCTCTATGGCTAGTGTGACGATATGTCCCGGTTGAAAAATCCCCAAAAGGAATTTATCCCCGAAATGTATCGTAAAATAAAAAAAAAAATGTATGTGCCAGCTGTAAAATTATTACAACCCAGTAGCACTTACCCATGTTCTGGGCAAAACTTCCGTCGTGGAATTTCTGGTGCATGCCTATAATTGGAGCGGAAAAAATTTTTTACAAGAAAAATCTGAAAAAAAATCTTTATAATGTACGTACTTGTCATTGCATGAAGATGTTATATTCCAAAATTCGTGTAAATCGATCAAGTAGTTCTTTTATTTATTTAAGAAAATAAAATATTATGATACATTTTATCGAAGAATGACTTCACGCCATCTTGTTTACGAATGATACAGCGCTTGCAACACCTATTGGAAATGTTTGGAATTGACTTTCCACGCTCTAGAAAAAAAAAACTTGGAAAATTAAGACATTTATAGGTTTTTGGGGACGTTGAAAATGAAAATAGCGTTTAAAATTCCAGCAAACGAGTAGTTTCCCAGATATGAAGAATTTTACGTAAATTGAGCACCCACACGTTGACGCTCCTCCAGTGGTCAGCTGTTTTGTACAGATTCTGGACTTTATAATTTTGCAGCCAAAGAGCAAAAGAACTTTTTATATCATCTATAAATTGTAATATTTCACAGTTAACCACAGAGCTCGCCTGTCTATTTAATTTTATTGACTTTCAAATGTTAATTATTCCACATTTCCCACATCAGCACGCGTTACATTCTGTTTTCGGTATAAACAAAAAGCAAAACTCGACTCTAATCACAGGCCCAGAGCCAGTGGTCTCTAGAGAGCTAAGTAACGTTTGGTCAATGTCGACTTCATCATATCAGACTGTAGCTTTCATTTCAAGACGAGGGAGCAGGTTTTTAAAAACAAACAAACCGATTTATTGACCGCATTAAAAACTGTCCCCGCACAAAATGCTAACTGCTGAATAGCTATCGCCGTCACGTCAACCAAAAACGCGCACCTATTTTTTTTTTCACACTTTACTATTTTCCAACTGCGCGTCGTCAAGGCTTTGTTTTTTTTTTTTCACGGGCACCTGTTTTTTTTTGTTTTTTCACATTTCGGGGGTTTTTTTCACACACACCTACAAACACCCGGGCAACGCCGGGTACCCCTCGCTAGTTGAATTATAAATGAAAGAAAAAATGGAGAAAATGATCCCCCTCCCATCTAAAAAAAAAAAAAAAAAAAAAAAATTTGACTTGCGCGGACGGACTACCCCCCCCCCCATACATACACAAATGTAAAACTCGAAAATGAGGCCGGCAAAAATGGACAAGACGGCAGCCATCTTAGTTGGAAATTTAAAAGTTGTCAAGAGAGTTAATATTTGAAATAAAATAAAAAGCATTAAAACAATTTAAAAACACCAAAAAATGGTGCAGGTTCCTATTTACAATGCTTCCCCACGGGACAGAGGTAGACACCAGGGTCATTTTTTAATGTGGAGAAAAGGAACAAAAATAAAAATTGTCTCAGTCGTGAAGGATTTCTCCTCCACTGACAGAGAACAAGAAATTGAAGTGCAGCATCTGAAGAACAGATACTACACCTTGATCTTGTCCCGAAGGCCAAGTATGGTAGTAACTTTTACTGACTGTGGTAACATTTTTTTTTTTTTTTCACTTTTTGAATCCCTATGAATTGCAAAACATATCCTCAAAAATGTCTTCCAAAACTAAAATGCACAAGTGCCAATTTATTTATTACATTTTTAAGTGATAATACAGAATAATTAACATCTCCTTCCATGTTA
Source organism: Euprymna scolopes (assembly GCF_053919585.1). NCBI lineage: Eukaryota > Metazoa > Mollusca > Cephalopoda > Sepiida > Sepiolidae > Euprymna > Euprymna scolopes. The sequence continues at coordinate 119,812,987 of NC_136498.1, read as the reverse complement.
AAAATGGCTTTCTAAATCTGCAGTTTATGTGCTTTGTCTTTTTTTCTTCCTTGTTCTTGTTTTTTTATCGGTAAAGCAACATGTTCACCTGTATCTGCCGGAAATACCATCCATATTTTAGTAAATAAACTTTATTTTTCTTTCTTCCTCATCAGATTCCTTACGTCTTATGTACAAAACAAGTTTTTAGCTAATGAGAATTAGAGGAGGAGAAGGTGGTTTACTTTTCTCTTCATCCAAAATCAAGTGATTTTAATTCTTCTAAAGATCAACTCGGCAAAGCTAGAGTATAGTTAACAGTCAAAAAATTGACAAAAACAAAATTTATAACAAATAACTTTTAAGAAACGCATCAAAATTTAATTCCCTAACCTGACTCATATACTTTTAATGGTCGAAAACTGTTTTCAAGTTTTTCTTCTTCAAAATTAAATTTCATGCCAAGTTCTCTCTTTCAAAACATGTGAACATTTTACTGCTCAACTCCCTACATGATATCCTTGAGGTACTGTGCCTCGTTTGGAGTGAATGAAAGTAAAAAAACAAAAAAAAAAACAAAATGGCTGCTTTTGGCCCTCTGTTGTTGGTGAGTCTCCATTCCTTAAAAAATAGTAAAGAAAAGGACAAAAAAACCTCCCCGACTTACTCTACTACTAACCCTAAGTTAAAGTGGCAAGCCCTCTTCTCCCAAACTTAGTGTTAATGGTATAATGGTATTATAAGTCAATTTTTTTTTTTTACTACCCTTTCATATAAAATGATCCAAAGCTAAGCAACCAGTTCCACAAACAACACCATAACGTTCAGTGTTCGACAAGGCACACACTGCTACTTAATTTGAGACTCATAGTCTTTAAATCAGTAATAAGTACATTTCTCCTACCTCCATCAAAATAAAGAATATATAACTGGATTCACGATAGATTTTACTTTAAAATGGCATTTTAATATTTTTGTTGTGATTTGTATATTCGAAGAAATCGCTATTTAAATTCGACTATTAATGATGAAACATGCCAGCATAGCATGCCCGCTGGCGGTAGATTACTTTTTGCAAATAAGCGGTCGGGATGGGTTCACATCACATAAATACTCAAAGCAAAAGTTGTACTCGTCTACAACGTTTCTAGTTGCTTTAGCTAATTTGGGAAAAGAATTGTCTTGGTTACGGAATTTGAACACATATGTCTTTCCAGTAAAAGTTAGAATATCTCAAAAGTTGACACTTTGTAGTACAAAGATAAGTAAAGTTAGAGACTGTGCTCAAACGCTATTTAATAGCGAATATATTAATTCCTTTTATCCTAAAATTTGAAAAGAATTGGATAAAAACTTATGCATGAATCGATAGAAGTCGTGACAACCACATATAAACATGAGAATTTTTGTGCGTCGTGACGCGCACAAAAACTGTAAACAAGTGTTCGTCAGTTGTGACATTCCTTCAATTAATTTGTTAAATTGTTTTGCTGATTTTATTCAAGAACCTCAACATCGCCTTTTATATGTGAATAGACTTCCAATTCTGTGAGACTATCGACCTGAAAAAAGCTGGAAGAGCAAACTACATAAAACAGGAAATGAGGAAACCAATCCTAAAATTTCAAATCTCTACAATTATATAAAATAATATAAAAGAAACTTTTGTCAGAGTTTCTGTACTATGGACTCGAAAACGTCTTTTTACGAAATTTCACACGGAACTTCATATGCCTGGCAGTGTTCTCAGATAGGTTTTGTATCAAAATGTCTTCAATAAGAATCGATAATAAAAATAATCCGATGAAAGAAGGAACAGACGATTTGAACCGAAGTTAACACTTTACACAGCCTAACATCACAAGTTCATTGGAGAAGTTTTATTACCACACAAACTGAAAGACTCGACATATCAAATCAACAGTAGGTTCTTTGATATGACAGGGGCACATTCAAAATGAATGTTTTTCTTTAGAGCACAATTAGAGTATGATACTTAACTTTTTGCATTTTAAACTTTAATTCCAGACATTATATATAAAAATAATTTTATAAAATCAACAGATTCTCTACAGTGCAATGTAGACTACAATGTATTGTGAACTAAGTCATAGTGAGAGACACAAGTTTCCTCTTAGTGCACCAAGATGGGTCACCGATTTCGATGACAATAAAAATATGTGTGAAGCATTCATTTATCATTCAATCCTGAGCAACGTCAGGTCACCATGCTAGTTGATATTATGAGATAACTCAAGGTTTATTTTAAGTGTCAATGTAACTTTAATAATTTCACATTGTTTTTTGATTGAGAGTTAATCAAATATTTATTGAAATAAAAAATGAAATTGCATGAAACAAAAAAAATATTTTGAGCTTCATTAATATTCTCTCTTTTCACTCGTACACAAGGTTGATCATACATAGCCAGTCATCCCACTCCCCACCCCATCATCATTTGTTACATAATCAGAACCTTTATCCCTATTTGCCAGCTTGCTGATTTGGCACCTCTGGCTCTTAGCTTCGCATCTATATAAATTTTCTTGTGGACTTTTCAAAGTCAAACCCAAATAGCATTCTGTCTGACACATTGATACATGATTCCAACAAACACACTTCTTTGTTTCACTCTCCAACCATGTTATTGGCACAAATATATTTGAATTTGTTTCGGTTTCCTTCTGAAAATACTTATTCCAACCAAGAAAACTTTTGAGTAGATTTCTTTATTTGACCCACTGATTCTTTTTAAAGTATAGAGATAGGAAACTTTTAATTTATTTATCACTGGTTAGAAATTATACGCATTCCTCTGTTAATTATAGTTAAATGGGAGTAACAGTAGCTTTCCTTATAAGATTGTAAAATTCTTAGCAGGTATAATCTCCTGACTGCATCCACTGCAATTACTGCCTTCTGTAGTTGTTGTTGTCTCACCACGTTTCTTAGCAGGTCTTCATCAATTAAACGATTGGAAGTTTTTAAAGCTATTTACATCTACTAATTTTATGAATAAAGATTAAAACAACATTAACGAAATAAAATTAGCTTTTGTTTTAAAATAATTTAGTTCAGTTAATAATTTAATCATTAAATAATACCGTGATGATTACGTTTCATTTTAACAACCCTATTTAAAACACCCACAAACACAAAATAACATTTTAATAAAAACCAACATCAAATAACATAATTTAAAAAATAAATCCAAACCCAAAGTAAGTTCAGAGACTCTACTAGTGTTGAATAAATACTGTGGAACTCTGTTCCGTCTGCCTGCTTCCCTCCTGACTACAACTTGGATGCCTTCAAGTCCAACGTAAACAAATTCCTGATGAACCGCTCCCTTAAGTAGACACTCTAAAATATCAACACTAACGTACTGTACTTACAGTAACCCTTATCCATGAGTGGCTTCCGGGCCTTAATAAGTGGTGACCACCTTGTAAAAAAAAAAAAAAAAATAATTTATTTATAAACTAGCAGGGGAGGAGGGCGGTCTTGTCCAATCATAAAATACTTTTAAATATTGTTTAATTCATGCAGGTTTCGTATTTATTATTACAGAGTCAGTTCTCTGTTGAATATTATATTGTACCTAATATTTGATAGTGATTTCAAGTTAAAAAAATGATTTGGATGCCATCAGTTGGAGTCGAAACTAAAGCATTTAGCACTTAACCGCATTTCCTATCGTTTGAGCTATCGAGAGATAGATAAGAAAGATTTAATATTAAACAGCTTGGAGAAATGAATTGAATCTGGGCATGCACACAAAAAAGTAAAAATATGTCGGCAAGTTGAAATGAACATTTTGCATTTAAATTTGCTGACATATTTTTGTACGCGTTATTCATTCATCCAAACAAAGATTTTACTCGTTATAAGTTATCCTTTGTGTATGATTACTATTTCCGGTTAATTTTAGTGTTATGTGACGAGTAGTTTAAGAGTTTATCAGTTAAATATTTACACACACACACACATCTACTCTTTTATTTATATAGATTTAAAAGTTAAACAAAAATTTTTTTTAAATAGTCTTTACGGTAATTATGTAATTTAAAAAAAAAAAAAAAAATAAGAAGCTAAACAAAAGAAATAATCTTCCCGGACAACACCAGATAGGTACAGCTAGTACTTTATATATAAAGATATTGATCTAAATCAGTATTTTGTTGAATGCTTTTATCAAGCTGATGGATTACTTTACATTTGAAATGAAATATATGTTGTGACCCTGGATGCCAAACTCACTTATAAAATCATATATGTATGACTTGTGATTCTTATTTACCTAAGTATAACATATAAGTGGACACCCAGTATTGATCGGGAAGTAAAGAAAAAAACGAAAGTAGAAACAGGGAGACAACAAGTACATGAGAACCTTTTTTTTTTTTACAATTGAATCTTTTATTTTTTAGTATCATTTTTTTACTCAGTTACCATTTCATTATTTTTTATTTTTTTTAAATTTTGTACCTTCATGGTGTTATCTTTTTTAAAAGTACATGAGAACCTTTTTATTTTTTTTATTTTTTATTTTATTATTTTTTTTTATTTTCAATTTTGTACCTTCATGGTGTTATCTTTTTTAAAAGTGGTCACTCAGTTTAGGCTATGATAAGGACATATTTTGTCTTTGAATTAAAGAGGATAGAAATAATTTAAGCAAAAATTGAAGTTTTTTTTTTTTGTTAATTTTTACTTTTGATAGAACAAATACTTTATCGTAACATTTATTTAGGAATACTGAAACTTGCATTAAACTTTTGGTTGGCTTTTTTTTTTCTTTTTTTAATTGGATAAATTCATTTTTTGGTTAGCAAAAAAATATTTTCACATTGCTTGCTCGTCTCTGATTACTGTTGATATGATGTTAGCATAAAAAAAAAAGATACTTGATATTACGTTTTTTTTTTTTTTTTTTGTGTGTGTGAAAAAAAAGAAGTCTGCGATAATGAGATAACTACTTAATAATAGCTTCACATGTCGCTGACATTTAAAAGCAGACAAAAAGCGAAGGTGAAGAGAAAGAGAAATAAGAAATAGAATGTCGGGTGGGATGAAAATGGACACAGTGCAACAGCTCGGTAAAAATTCGGTCAATCGAACTGAAGTAGACAACACAGGATTGATTAAAGAATAGAGGGTGAAATGATAAATTTTTCACCCTAAAGAAAACAACGCTATAACTTTATTTTAAAATTTTTATTCAAAAAATCAACTCGGGTAACTTGATTATGTAGTAGAACTGACATCTATTCAATGTACCCACCTTCAGCCTCAATCACTGCTTCAATACAGGTCAGGAACTGGAAGCATGCCTTTTCTACAAGCCCCAGTGGGAGTTTGGCAAATACTTGGTGGATGGTGGCAATCAGGCTGGCTTTGGTGTTGTGGGAGATCATTTTGGTGATATTCTCAACGTATGACCAAAAAAAGTAGTCCAGCGGGTTCAGGTTGGTGAAAGAGGGGAGGGCTAGTGAGAGAAGGGTACAAAGTCGTAGCACTCCTTCTAAAGCCAAGCCTGGATCTCTTTAGACTTGTGAACCGGCACCAAGTCATGCTGCTACACCCAGGGTCTGCCAGCAGCCACCTGGTTGCACCAGGGGATCAGCACACTCTTCGCACATTCAGGTACACTTTGGTGTTGACTTTCAAGCTGACTTTGAAGATTTGAGGAGGCATGATATGGTTTTCACTTAAAACCACACCAGAGACCATAACCATGGTCGGAAAGGGTCATCTGATACATTGAGCTGTGCCCTCAAGCATTAAACTGTCCGGATTTGCATTTTGAAGGTGCTAGCAATGGTCCTGTTGCCATAATTTAGATTGGCAGATAGCAGGAGTTGTACAGCGGCACATCTCCAATCTCGCTTGTTGAACATTCACTTTCAGACATGATAAAAAACTCTTGTCACTCTTGGGATTTGTACACAACTGGCCAACTAGTAAATGGTCTGCAACAAAAAAGAAACTGGTTTTCATCAAATGGAAATGGAATCCTGTCATCTTTTCTAGGGCAACAATTTTATCGCTCAACCCTGTACAAACACCAACAAGAGGAAGAAGGTTGTATTAGATACATAATAATTTATACCAAATCAACATCGTTTCTTTTTAGCTATTTAATATCATTTTTATCTTTCGGTCCTTTTCGAATGGCATCACTTTTTAAAAAAATTTTATAAGGTATTCACCACTTATCAAGGCCCGAATGCTACTAGGATAATAGTTAATGGATGTAAGGCTGTAGTTTAGTAATTGTTAATGGTGTAGATTGGGTAGAATTTGGATTATTTAAGGGGACAACTCAACAAGAACTTGTTTACATTGGACTTGAAGACTACCATATTGTAATCGGCTGGGAAGCAAACCAGTGGAACAATGTTTCACATGCAGGCAGTTCTAGGAAATAAGCTTTGTTCATAGAATTTACGTTTAAAATTAGACACAGATAGAGAGTGGGGAAAATTGTTGATAATGGTTGTAGATAGTCGGGTGTTTTCGTGAAAATTTGGCAAGGGGGAACCATAAATCTTATAGCAGCACTAAAATCACACTGGTTGATGTAACCATTAGTGTTTGAGCTCTGAAATTTTCCTCACGTGTGAGGCCAGTTTAGGAAAGTCAGCAGGTTTTAAAAATCTCCAACATCAATAACTTTTGTGTATCAGCAAATCAGATTTGGTGTGAATTATTCAAGTTTATTTTTTTAAGATTATTCACCATCGCCGATATGAAGTGTGAAATAAATTTACAAACAATATGTGCGTCAAGTATTTGCTAGAAACAAATCTTATTCATTGCTTAAACAAGCATCTACCTGTCTTATGATTAGTCCTAAAGTCATGATCTAGTGTTTAGATTGGAAATATAACAATGCTACTATTAGTATGTGGTTTAGACCTGCATTGTATTGGCAAAACATAACGCAGACAATTTTTGTTGGGTGTCTCTCTCCTACCAAAAAAGGTCCTGGATATGACCTAAAACTATATCCGATCGTGAGGCCCCACCTTGCGGGCCTTGGGGAGTGTGGAGCCACCCTTTAATTGCCATTGCTCCCAGGTCCACTCTGACCTGGAGTGGTAGTACCTGTTAGGGTCCCAACTATGAGTTAAATAGAATCTGACTTAAAAAAAAATATATACTCCATTAAAAATCGTTCCTCAAAATAACTAGATTCTGCATTAAATAGCCTAAAAAAGGTTGAGATGCCGTAAAACAAAAACAACCAACCAACCAACCTACCAAAAAAATGTCATCCTTTTCCAATTCAATACACACACATTATTATTATTTTTAAATTATTCATAGCATAAAAATGAATTTCCTCCAAACGGCTATTCAGATATGATTCAACAATAGTTAAATTAAGGCAACAGACTTTTCGGATATAGGTTTATAACAGTAAAAACATAAATTCATATAAGTTTATTTGCTTGAAATATGGTTGCATAGCAAAAAGCAAGCAGTGTGAATTTTACTAATGATTCCATGGATGTAATTTTTTTTGTCATTCAGGAGGATGACACCTTTTTTATCTCAGAAAACAATGCCACATCCCTTTGATTGCAGATGTCTCCATCTTGAACTTCTTTGCTCGGGAATGTGAGTTATGCCATTCCATCAACTGCCGTTTGGGCTCTGGCTTGTAGTGGTGACACCACATCTTATCACCAGTGATGGTACGGTCCAGGAATCTATGACCTTCAGCTTTTTACCGATTCCACGTCCTGACAAACATCTTAATGATAGTCCTTTTGGTAATTCATGGAACCCACATAGCATACATTTTGCTGTATCCTAAGGGTGACAACATCGTTTCCAGTGCACTGGCACTCACATTCATTCACTGTTATCCACCAATCAGTGTAGATTTGTTGGTCGAAGCACACAGTGTTTTCTGGAGTGATGGTTGTGCATGGGACACCAATGCATGAGGGAGGGAGGGAGGGAGGGAGGCAGACTAAAATCACTTTTTTCTTTCATTCTTACTGATAGTTGTTTCAAAGACAACATTGAAATTTGATCAGTCAACTTCCTCTTTTTTTATTTTTTTATTTATTTATTTAATTATATTGAACCAGTTGCCAGAGAGAAAAAGATTTTAAAAGAACGATGTGACACTTTTTTTTTTTTTTTTTGAATTCTTCTGTTTTGTTATTTATGCCCTGGACAACACCTGGTAGCCATGCTAGCTTTCCATTTGAACTAAAATCTGAAATCCAGTAATACAAAAATCTTTTTAAACATTGCATCAACTTCTTTTTTGAAATCTTGATAAGACCTATTTAAACAAGTTAATTAAAACTCTGCAGATAATTGAATACAGTAAAATCTTTTGTTATTGCTTTTTTTTAGGATGGGGAGTTATTATGAGACAATGTATTTCTTTATTTCAAACTTTATGGAAGAAACGATAGTGTTTACAAATGCTTCTCTCTTTCTACATTCCATAAGTAGTTTTGTTTGCCTCTGATAAGACTACAAAATTCTATCAATGTTATGCACACACACACACATATTAGCTACATATTTGTAGACATATTTCGGTTCCAAAAATCAACTAGACCTTCTCAAACTTTTATTATTTATTGAGAATTTTTATAAAAACAGTAAGGATTCAGTGAATGTTGGAAATAAATTTACCTGGTTTATTATAATTATACTAGATTATCTATATATATATATATATAAAACCAAAATGTATGTATGTATGTTCGCTTTTTGTGTATGTCTGCAAAAGGCTTTTTTCGTCGGCCTTCTTGCTCGGCTCGCTTCTTCTTAAAACTTTTTATATAAAGTCTAAATGATAATATCTACAACTTAAGAACGGGGATCGCGTATGTATTCAATTTGCTTGACTTTCACGCGCTATTTTTTCCGGATATTTCGATCGCCGCGTATTTCTTTCGCTTTTCAGCATAAAACAAACGAAAATTGGCTTGCAGCCGTGTCATGTTTCAAGGTCAAACATCACGCGACTTAAGTTTCTCACACCTGTCAATTTCATTTTATAAACGTTAAATTAAGACGCTTTTCATTCCTCTTCTCTCGTGGCCAAGATGATTAGTTCCCAGGGTTTTTTTCCATTTCGTTTCCACCTCCACGTCAAAGGTTTGGGGTTCAAGCCTACTTTCTTACTAAAACATTTTTTTTCTTTTACACCTCCAAACACCCGGCCAACGTTTTTTTTTTTTTTAAACAGGGTTGTTTTGATCACCCCTCCCCCAACACACATCTAAGAACACCCGGGACATGCTGGGTACTACCCGCTAGTCTATAATATAAATCTCACCTGTCCGTTTAAATATATGTATGTACGGATTTTCATGAGATTGGTATCGTTTTGAAGCTCGACCCTTCGGACGACAAATATTGAAAAATTGGTTAAAAACATTAATTCCTTCACCCTCGACTGTGCATTTTTCTACAAGGAGGGGTCGCTTTTTTTGCCAATATTTTCAAGTCATCCCCTCTTTTTGACTGACTAGCCTTAATTTAAACCTTCATCACTTCCGGTTTGGCAATGGACACAACAGCAAAGACGTCACATGTTTTTTTTTTAATCACATTCTTTTCCTTCTTGGCAGTACGGGTTCGAGCCTGCCGGCCTGCCTACTACCACTATTTTTTTTTTTTTTTTTGCTCAACATACACTTCAGAACACCTGATTAACGCCGGGCACCCAGGCTAGTTTAATATATAAATGGTTAAGTGTGTGTGTGTGTGTGTGTGTGTGTGTATATATGTCCGTCCTGCAAAAAACTTTTCACGCGCGCGACAGATCCTCACAAGATCAGTACCGTTTTGAAGCTCTATCTCTTGGACAACAAATATCGAAAAATTGGTAAAAAAAATTCATTCCTTCACCTTCAACTCAGCCGTTTTATACAAGGAGGGGTCACTTTTTTCACTGACGTTTTAGCAAGTCATCGTTACCGTCACCACATTGACTATGCTTAATTTCGACGTTCGCGACTTCCAGTTTTGCCATGGACGCATCAAAGACGTCACATTTTTTTTTCACCTTCTTTTCCTCCTTTGCATTACGGGTTCGAGCCTGCTTGCCTACCTACTACCACTTTTATTTATTTTTTCAGACCTCTCATCACGTAAACTTCCCACTGTTGTTTTGATCCCCCTCCTCCCTGCTACTACTACTTTTTTTATCCCTCCCCCACCTGGTTCCTTGCTACACCTCCACACACCCGGCCAATGCTGGGTACCCCCACTAATCTATTATATAAATCTCAGTCGTCTGTGTGTTTGTATATTTGTATGTCTGCTAAAACTTTTCTCATGCACATCGTACACGCATTAATGCAGCATCGTTAGAAAGAACGATCTCTCAGACAAATAATATCCAAAACTTAGAAAAAATGTTCAATTATTTTATGTAGAAATGTTGTTTTATTTCAAGTGGGGGGGGGGTCACCTAAAATCATCGCTTTCTAAATGATTTAAACATCTGTGCATGCATCAACCATTGTTCTCTGAATTAGTTTAAATACAAGAATTTTTGACTTGATGTTGTAATCAGTGCTATGGCCGAATGGATTAAAACGTTGTCTCATAACCATTAGTTTTGAGGTTTGCACACACCAGCGGTGGACTTTTATTTATTTATTTTTATTTTTTTATTTAAACAATGTTGGTTTGTAATTTGTACTATTTACTGGGATTTTTTTTACCGGCAGCTAATTATATTAAAACAAAAAACAATTTCCTTATTTCGTTTTTTTTTCTTTTTTTTTTTTTCTTTTTTTTATCAGCAGTTTAAATCAACTTAAGGTTAAATTTTTATTTAAAAGAAACGAAAATTCCAATCCAATTATGATTCTTTAATAAAAAAAAACCCAAAAAACCTTTCATTTCCGTTATTTTAACAATGTAAATCTTGCATTCATTATTTCATACACAATTTGGGATGCTTTAAACTAACGCAAAAATACATTAACGACAACAAAATGTGACAAATTGCTGAGTAAAATATTTTGACGACTTTCTAATTTGACTAAGTTTATAACATAAGCTAAAAGTGCTCTAGCAAACCAACTAAATCCTTGCCTTTCAGGTATTCGGCTCTGTTTTGAATGAATCTCACGTTTAAGTAGTTTTTATTTTACAGTTTTTAACAGTTTTTAACAGTTTATACCCTCTTTTCATTTAGTTATATTTAGAATTTTTTCCCATGCAAATATTTTAATTTATCTATTTTTACTTTATTTTACTAATTTTGCTTTTGATTTCGATTCTGGCTGATGGCACATTTCTTATTCATATATATTATTAAAATATCATGCTTCAGCAGAGTTTATGACTCAACAGTCACAATGTTTTTTTTGTTTTTTTCTGGATAAATTAAAATATCATTTTTATGACTGGGCACCGTTGTCCCCCCTCCCTCTGCTAGTTTAATTTATAAAAATTCACTATATCTGTCTGTCTCCATATTTTCAAACTCTATCTCTACCGAAACTAAAAGTTGCAGAGCGGCGCTAGGGGCTTAAAATGATTGGATTTTTTATGGATTGTTCTTTTATGGGTCTTTAGTCGGTTAAAATAGTTTTTAAGGAGTCAAAAAGGGGTCAAAATTGAAAAAAATTCCTTATACATTTTGTACATTCATCTGAGTTTTTTTTTTAATCAGTTCATATGCGTGTCACGTTGGTACAGTGGTGACGTCACGAACTTTGAATGCTACAGATTTTTGCTTTCGATTTTGGTTTCAAAAATAGCTCCTCAAATTTTTGTTTTACTTTTGAAATCATAACTCTATAATAATAATAATAATATATATGAAATCTAGACAAATTAAAATATCATATTTAAGCATATTTTACACCCAAATGCACTAGTTATATTAAAAAGAAGTTTGTTCCAAAATTTTTTTTTTTTTGTTTTTACTCAAAAACTAAAACATTGAAGAGCTACAAAGACGGGAGTGTTACCATTAAAACAAACAACCTTTTGTGCTCCTGAATTTATTTTTCTACATAGTCATCGCCATTTTCATTGCATTTTTGCCAGTCTCTTTTGATGTCTGTCGTAAATATCTGGAGTGAGCTTTGTCACTCACATCTGTTGCCACTCTGAAATCGACAAACCCATCTCTTAACTGTACTGACATCAACTGCATCAGCTTTGTAAACATTCAACAGGCGCCGGTGAATGTTGATCAGTGCAGTTTTTTTCTGCATGGAAGAATTCAATGACTCATCTCTGCTTTTGATGCATGTCCATGATATGGTTTGCTTTCTTAGTGTCTTACACTGTCAATATCTGCAACAGAGATATGATACTTTCGGCTCATAAATGCATAGATTCAGTCATCATAACAATGCTATTTACAATCTCCTCTGATCTATTCGGGTGGAATAAAAATTAGGATACATTACTTTTACAATGTTCCTCCTGTATATATTTTCGATATGAGGAGATTGTGGCTTATTAAAGCAATACCACACCATTTTTTCTTTAGATTGAATAAACTCAAAGCAAGCATTATTGAAAAGAGCATAAAAAACAAAGAAATATTATCTTTAGTTTTTTTAACTCGGTCCATTAGAACTGGAGTTATGACCATTTAAAGTCTCAAAAATGTGTGGTTCACTGAACATTTTGCCTTAAGTCAGTCCTATTCAAATGCATATAAGCTTGTGACTGAAAATGGTAGGAAATTTACACAATTATTAGACTAACCCATCTTTAAAAAATTGTATCTTCAGATCTTTAAGATATTATGATGAAACTTTGAACATATCATAATACCACAAAGGTTCAGTTGGCATTATTTACAACCATCTCACTTGGTAACTTATGGATTAATTAGCATATTTCAGTTTCATTTTAACAGCTTTAAATAGAAACATCATAAAAACAGCTAAGAAAAATGGTAAGGCTTTATCATCATAGGAAGTATTATTCTGGTGGACATTATCATTTGTCATAACATCATGAAAAATCCAAGATGGCGACCAAGAAATACAAAATGGCCACCATGACACGATTCAAAGAAATTAACAAAATATGGCTTGTAGCAAATCAAATTAATGGAAATTTTGTACAGATCAGAATTATGTTTTCAAGTACATTAAACTAATTAGCATACTAACTAGCATAATTAAGCTTCATTTTAACATAAAAAAAAAACAGTTTTAAAAAATGGGAGCTAGGGCTTTATCATCATGTAAAATATTATTCTGATGGACATTATCATTTGTCATCATTGCACCATGAAAAATCCAAGATGGCAACCAGGAAATCCAAGATTGCAACCACTACATGATTCAAAGAAATTAACAAAATATGGCTTGTAGCATATCGGATCAAAGGAAATTTTCTACAGATTACAATTATGTTTGCAAGTACATTAAAATAATTAGGATAATTAAATTTCATTTTAATAGTTTCAAATTACCGTGACAATTATCGAGTGAGTTTCTACCACTATTTGTATAATTTTTTATTTTTAAGTCATTGTTGAGACTTCTAGAGATACCGAGGACATTTTTTCTTGTTCTCATCTAATGCTCGACACTACTGTTTTTTTTTTTTAACAAAATAAACATTTACAACACCAAAAATTTATCGAGGTAGGTAGTAGAGTAACTTGCCTTTGGTGACGTTTATTTGTTATATATTTGTTTTTTGACCACTTTTTCATACCTCTGTGGATTGTAAAACAAACCCAATAAAAGTTAACTGGATAAGTGGTTTGTGTGTTTTAAGTCATTTAAAAGCATGGTCATTATCGGTTATTCTTTTTCAAAGAATTCATTTTTTTTTTTTTTTTAAATATTCTTTTCCATTCCATAATTAAAAACTTATGTTTTCTAAATAATAAAAATAAAATGAATACTTTATGTTCATAAATTAATTGACAAACGTTTATTTACAGATTTTATTTTTTTTGTGCGTATCTTGGCACACAACAATTCTCATGTTTATATGTGGTTGTCACGACTTCTATCGATTCGTGCATAAGTTTTTATCCAATTCTTTTCAAATTCTAGGACAAAAGAAATTAATATATTCACTATTAAATAGCGTTTCTTTATTTATCTTTCTATTACAGAGCGTTAACTTTGAGATGTTGTATTTGCGACTTGAAAGCCAAGAACAAAAAAAGCAAAAAATGTTCATTGTCGGTTAATCTTTTCCCAAAAAATATTCTTTTCCGTTCCTTAATTAAAACTTATGTTTTCTAAATAACAAAAATAAAATGAATATGTTCGTAAGTTAGTTGACGAACACTTGTTTACAGATTCTTTTGTGTGCGTCACGACGCACAACAATTCTCATGCTTATATGCGGTTGTCACGACTTCTATCGACTCATTCATAAAAAGTTTTTATCCAATATTTTCAAATTTTAGGACAAAAGAAATTAATGTATTCACTATTAAATAACGTTTGAACACAGTTTCTATCTTTAATTATCTTTGTACTACAAAGCGTCAACTTTTGAGATATTCTAACTTTTACTGGAAAGGCGTACGTGTTGTGTTCAAATTCTGTAGCAAAGACAATTCTTTTCCATGATTAGCTAAAATAATGAGAAACGTCGTCGATGAATACAACTTTGGCTTTGAGTATTTATGTGAACACATCCCGACCGCTTATTTGCAAAAAGTGATCTACCGCCAGCAGGCATGCTATGCTGGCAAGTTTCATCGTTAATAGTCAGATTTAAATAGCGATTTTTTATTTTGAATAACAAATCACAACAAAAATATTAAAGTACCATTTTAAAGTAAATTTTATTGTGAATACAGTTATATAAGTTTTATTTTGATGGAGGTAAGAGAACTGTACTTATTACTGATTTAAAGACTATGAGTGTCAAATTAAGTAGCAGTGTGTGTCTTGTTGAACGTTATGGTGCCTGGTATTGCTAGATGAAACATTTCCCTGGATGTGTAGGTAAGATATGCTTGTATAAATAAAACTTTTATTATAAATAAATGGCTCTTATTTGTTATTGAGCACTCTTAAATAAAGACTATAGAGATAAACATGCACCTATTAGCTACAATAAATGAGTGTGTGAATTACAAAGTATCTGATTGGCTGACTAGCAAACCAACAGGGATATATAAAAGCACTAAGCAACACAGATTCCATGTAATAGCCTGACAAATTCTCACAAGGATGAAATGCAAAAATGTCTGTGTAGCTTAATTGCCATATATATATTTTCCAAACTTACACAAGAGATTCTCTAGATTTTTTATACCATGTCGATACAAACTCGTTTAAATTTTAATAATACAAAGTACATACTTACATATAGTTTAATTTTAGAAAAATAATTTTGATTTATTTGTTCTCATTAGTTATAATTTATAATTAACTAAAAAACGTTGCCCATATTTTTCTCCCCCTCTCTTTGTTGATTGAACCACTCTCTGTTATTTCTTCATGTCTCTGTGAGCATCTAGATCAGCTAATCCACACAGTGTATTCGTACATGCCATAAACACATATGTAAATTAGATAGTTAAATAAGTATACTCCTATATCATCCATATAAATAATATAGAAGTAAAAATGCTTATTTTTTTTAAATTTTGCTGCAAGAAGAGTTTCTTAACAGATATGTTGTAGTTTATGAAATATGTTGTAGTTTATGAAATTAAACAAATAGTGATTGAGTCCTAGGTAGTTTAGTTTATAAATTCAATTATTAAAGAAAACTACAATTCATACATTATTTATTTTTAATCTAGTAAAAATATTTATATAGGTTTTAGAGGTGGAACAGAAATTTCTTGAGTTTCCAAACATCATTAGTAAATGTTTGTTGTTATTGTACAGTATTAACCCTTGGTGTGTTGAACTAGCTTCCTTCAAAGGAGGAAGTGTCAAGAGAATATTAAATTCAGTCGCCTGTGTGTGCTAAATGGATAGACTCTAACCCAGAAAACAGAACACCCCCTTCCCCTACAAGAAACATAGCTCACCCAATCATAAAACTCTAATAGCAGGGTCACACTTTTCAGTAGACTTTAATCACATGTTTCTAGCGATTCTAAGCTCGTATATTAGGAGAATGTATGCAAAGGACCGATGCCATTTCTGTTGTTGGCGATGTGTGTAAATGATGCTGCGCAATTTCACTTATAATTTGTATGAATTTGCAGCAATATCAAGATGCTATCAAAATGCATAAAGCTGGTAAACCAGTCAACTTTGAAGAGCTGCCCACACCTCCAGGTACATATTTACATATTTGGATTTTTTTTTTTTTTTTTTTTTTTTTGACAAGAAAGATAATGCTTCTCTTTTTTTGTCATCTTTTATACATCTCTCATTTCCCTCTATCCCACTCTTTCTCTATCCTCTCCTCTTTCTTTACCCCCTCTGTATATCTGAACCTCTCTTCTTCTCTGTTTCTTGTCCGTCTCTTCCATTTCTGTTACCCTCCCCCTAACATTATCATTCGTTTTTGTGCAAAAAATAATAAAATAATTTATATTTGGTTTAAAACTAAAAATGTTCAATATTATGCCTATTATTTCTTCAGAAAGTTTTTTTTTTACTTCTCAATTTAACCTTAAAAAAGATTTTGCTCACATGAATCATATTATTAATATATCAAATATTTCGGTTGCTATTTCCAAAACGTTTCCTTAATTCTATTCTTTTACCATTATTTCTAAAGTCATCTAATTTCATGCAAAAATCTTCTGTTGCTATTGTTGTTCTTAATCTCATCTGTTAACTCACTCAAAAAAATCTACTTATTGACAATTATGTTTATTTGGTTAAAAAAATTTTAATTGTTTTTTCTTTTATTCAACAAAAGCACAATGATAATATCTAGGCAATTAGTGATGGGACGATTCCAATACAATTACCGATCCCGATCATTTATAAATTTCTAAATATTTGCTATAAAAACCTGTTAAATGTGTATATATTTTTTCAAACGTAAAAACAAACTTTTGTTGGAGGAGATCTATAGATTTTAGTTTTACTGGTAGTTTAAAATCAGTAAAAAATTTATTGTTTTATTGTTACTACAAGCAATGGAAGATTTTGTTTTAAACAAAATCCAAAAAAAAAGGGGGTGGGGATTTCGCAGGGAAGCCAACAAATGCAAGAAAAGATTAAAACATCCGAATATACAATAAACAAATGTTGCCATAAACAATAAAAATTACTTTTGTACTTCATTTTTTTTTTTTTTAATCTCAAATGTTTGTTTTCTACAATCTGTTTTGCAAACAAGATAGCGACTCACTTGTTTCCCATGAAGAAGACTCTAGGCTGCCATCTTGTTTGCAAAACAGCTTGTAGAAAAATACTTGAGATTAAAAAAAATGTATTTAAAGCACAAAAAAATGAGGTAGTTAAGTACAAAAGTACTTTTATTGACTATGGTATCATTTATTTATTGTATATTTGATTTTTTCCCCTTAGCCTTTTGTTGGCTTTTCTGCTAAATCTCCAAGAAGATTATTAAAGGAATTGTTTTTTGACATCGGTAAATAGGTACAAATTTTTTCGATTCTGACCCCCCCCCTCCCAAAAAAAAAAAGTTCCCATTTTTCCAATTTCCGATTCATCATCCCAACATTAATTCTAAGAATTTTAAATTTTAAATGTAGATTTTTGGATTTTAAATGTAGATTTTTGGATTTTAAATGTAGATTTTTTGGATTTTAAATGTAGAATTTTTGGATTTTAAATGTAGAATTTTTGGATTTTAAATGTCCATTTGAGGATTTTAAAAACTTGTTGGATGCAACAAGCAAATCAAGACCTCATATCATGAACATTTAAAACCAATCAAATTTCAAGCTTTAACATTTATATTCCAATCATTTTTTTAATGTTTATGCATTTTTTAATGTGTGAATATAACAACAATAAATCTGCTTTTTTGGTGGATATGACAAGATTTTTAGTTTTACTAACAATATGCAGAGCTAAATATTCTAAATATAAACTTTTAGTCAGACAAACATATTAACAGACAATATATATCACTTTTAAAATAACATACGGAAAAACCCTAGGGGCCCATTTCGCCAACAAATTCATGAGGAATTAGTCATTAGTATATCACAGAAATGCAAAAAAAAAAACAATTAAATTGTCATGAAAGAGCAAATACTCGGGGATATACGAGTAAAGGAAAAAAAGCAAATGGGAATTTGTGTAAAATAATATGTATACAATTATATAAGATGTATGGGGTATGGGAACAATTAAAATATATCTCCGAGCAAGTCCAATGATTTAATAGATTCCTTCTGTCAACAGAGAGAGGTTTGTGTGAGAAACTCGAGACTAACTTCAAAAGAAACTTTTGAGAATCAATGGTAAAGGTAGTGATGTTCTCCCCCTTCATTACGGTGCAGTAGCCAATGAGAATGGAGCTTTCAAATCACTCTTGGTTACAGTCAATTCATTTATTTTCTAAGCCATCTGATCAACACAAAATAAAAGGTACATTTTTTTAAAGCAGTTCTAGAAAAATCTGAATGCATAAAACACTTTTGGCAGAAAATGTTTCACAATTTGCAAAGAATAAAAAAAATATAAAACTAGAAGCCTTATCTGCTGAAGGGCAGACATGTTGTTTTTGCTCATTTTCACGCATTAAAAATAATTAAAAAAAAGAAATCTATGAAAGATGTTTGGATTATAAATGTTAAAGCTTTTGATTTGGTGTTTTTGTAAATGTTCATTTTATGATGATTTGTCTATGTTGAAAAGAGTTTGTTTCAACTCCAAAAGTATTGGATGAGCATATCTTATTGCAAATTTTGTCACCATCTCTAGTCTGTCATAGTCAAGTTTAATAATTTAGTTTTTATCACAAAGCATTAGATAGACACAGTTTATGAGAATCCATTCTTTTATTCGTTTGTTTTTTTTTTTTTGTAGGTTTTGGTCCAATTCCGACGAGTGATTCTCCAAGTGCCCCCCACACAGCAAGTCCTGCTGCTGCTGCATCTTCTCCTGCTCAACCACAGCATCCTCCAAGGGTTCCACCACAACAACCCCAGATGAGGCAGCAGCAGCCCCAACAGAAAAGTGGGGAACAGATCTCCGAGGGAGAGATCCGAAAACGTGCATGTAAGTGTTTGTGTACTGCTACTCGTTTATGTGATGCATGCAGGCATGCCAAACGTCGGGCGGCTAAAAGATCTCTCATTAGAAAGCAATGTAAGTTTTTCTTTGTCTTCCTTCTTTTCCCCCTCCTCCTTTCTATCATATCCTCAAATAGTTACATTGCGTAACAATATTCATACAGGCTCTTTGGTTGGTTCTCTTGCTCCCTTGCAATTTCCAGCTGACAGTCTTAATCCAGTCCAGTGAAAAAAAATGGTAATTACTACAATTCAGTCTATTGAATGCAATAAATTTATTTTGATAAAAATACATACTTTTTTTTTTTTTTAAAGTCCATACAAGGGAGCTAACTCGAAATACATACTTTATTAATTTATAAGAGTTGTCTTTCTTCTCACAATAAAAACATTTTAAAATGATGACATCAAGTTTAATTTTACACACTTAAGTTAATATAAATATTTACTTTGTTGGCATCCTGATTCAAATCATCTGTGTTAATTGGCAAAATGCCTAGAAGATTTGTTATGTATAGTAACACATCCAGGGGACACCAATACTCAAAACACATCAATCAACCAAACACATTGTTAATCGAAGAAACAGAGTTTATTTTGCTAAGTTCGTTTTTGTTTAAAATCAGGAGAGGAGGGCAGCCATTCAAACCAATTTTAAGGTTTCAAACATGTTCCGTGTTCCATCCAGATCGACTAATTTTACTCTCTCGCATCCGTTGTTGCATGTCATGTTTGCTAAGTTATCATTCCCATGTAAGGCTATTGCCTCAAATTGTTAACCGCCTGAACCCTGCTGACACTTACATCCTGTATTATATGCAATGATAATAAATTTCAATCTACGAACATCATTCCATAATGAATTACTAATTGATATACCGACCAATACTTAATGTTCCTCCGATTATCACCCCAAAATTGTCCATTGATACATCTTTGCACCATAGGTCGCATCTTGAGGTTGCAAGGACCAAATAAAATCAATGCACTTTTGAGCTGTGAGGCAATATATTTTAGACCTATATTTGCTATTTTTAACTACACTTGCATTATATCTTGGCCAAAGCACCCTTTGCGCCCACGAGTACACTCAAAATTGCCTTCTCAATTTTTGAGCATTCAGAAATATCTTGGTGTGACCTTAGCAATTCCAAGATGATTTCACATTTCTCACACTAATGCCAATGGATTTTCTTAGTTTGACGAAAGAGCAGCCCTGCGCACTCCTTAGCATATTTTCTCTGCAATTTCAATAATTCTTTTTAAAACCTAAAATCAAGCTTTTATTAAAAGCACTCAATACCTTGTGAAATATGTGAACTAGTTTTTTATATAATTTAACTGTTATAATTCTGGTGACAGAATTGTCACTGTCACTAACCATTTCTTCCGTCGCTCTCTGTCTGCCCCCCTCTTCCACAGCAACAACCAGCGAGAGAGAGAAAAAAATCAACAGGACCATATATTATTTGAACAAGCATAAAACAATTAAGAATGGTCTCTTCTAAAACAAAATTGAAAACAACAAAAATATTATTTGGATTCTTCGGACTACTCTTCTCATCTTGAGCGTTATTTTCACAATGTTTTGGCCAATGTAACCTCTGACCTTCTTTGCGTCTATCTTGTCGAAGTCTGGAATCTGCACAGAATTTTGAACAGAACCTTTTATTTAATGTACGGGGTTTGTGTGCTTTTATTCAATCAACTATAACTGGGTAGAATTCCTAAGTAATTCCCAATTGTATTTTAGATTTAAGGCTCCTAAAATAATACTGAAAGTACCTGTGGCCTAGATAATTCAGTTGTTAGAGTGAGTCTTCTCAAGGTGGAAGGTTCAATCCTTAGTGTGGGCAACACTCAAAATGCATTTGGGAATTACTTAGGACTTCTACCCAATCATGGCTGACAGAACAAGAGCATACTACCTGTGTAGAGTCAATAAAGGATTCTGTTAGAAATTCTGTAGTGATTTCAGAGTTTAACAGTAATATTTCTACGTTCAACAATATACACCTGAAGAAGGTTGGAGGTTACATCAACCAAAACGTTGTGAAAAATAACACCCAAGATGAGAACAGTAGTCCAAAGAATTTAAATAATAGAAATAACCAATTGTCATCTAAAAAATTCAGATAGTTCAAAACCAGCCTTGACACCGAGTAGATGATTCCGTTTTCTTTTCTCTGCAACCTCTTTCTCACAGAAGATACGTTGCGAGCCTGTCTCTGCTCTGTTGTTATTTTCATGGCAAGTGCTTTACTGAACTACAATCTATGCTCCCCCCCTTGCTAAACTTTCACAAAAAGCACTCGACTAGTTATAACCATGATGTACGATTTCCCCCCACTATCTGTGCCTAAATCTAAACGCAAATTCTATGAACAAAACCTTCTTTCCCAGAACTGCCCACTTGTAGAACATTGTTCCGCTGTTTTGCTTCCCAGTTGAATACAACATGGTAGTCTTCAAATTCAATGCAAACAAGTTCTTGTTGAGCCGTCCTCATAAATAATCAAATTCTACCCAATTTACGCCATTAACAATTACTAAACTACTACCTTACACTCATTAACCTTTATCGTCGAGTGACCTTTTGGCCTTGATAAATGATGACTCCCAAATAAAAAATTTTTTTTTTAAATTCCATTATTGCAAACTCCACCTTAACTCAGGATTACAAAAGAAGAAGACTATGGCGCTGTTGCTTCAATGACTCCTGCTTCAAACGGTATAACTTGCCTTATTTTAAAAGATGTGACCATTAAAAGAAATCAAAAATTAACCATAAGTTGCTGAAAAAGTGTTTGTGATATTAACATTGTTTTGTTTAAGAATTTCTTAAAGGAATAAAAAAAAAAGTTTTAGCTTGCAGGAGAAAAAAGATGGAAGCAGTATAATAATTGGAACTTGGATGAAGGTGATTATTTTTATTGGCATAGTGTTATGTAATATCAATTTTGTTTTTGTAAGAAGGGGATTTTTTATTGTTCAAAAAGATTGCTACTGATTTTTTTTATGTGTTTTAAAAGAAAATGGTACAAGTAGATTTACCACGAGAAGAATGTAACTACCAGCTATAAAAATTCAACAGTGTTCCCTTATATTTCATTGAGGCAACCTATGAAAGAGGTTTTTTGCAAATAAAATTATTGTACCTGTTTTTGTGATATCCTAGTAATTTAAAAAAAATAAAAAGTTTTATACCTATACTTTTGCAAAATGTAATTGTTTATCTGAAGTCAAACACAGAAAAATGTTGAAATTTCTTATCAAATTCTTAAACAGCCGGTGCTGTTCAGGTCATAAATGAAAATTGTCTTTAGTCTAACAAACTACCTAGTCAAAATGAATATTATCTGAAAGAAACACAAACGAATTACATTTTTTAGTAAAAAAATATATTTCAAGGATAAAAAGGAAAAAATCACTATTGAGATTCAAAATATTGATTTGTCAGATGCAATGCTGTCGAGTCAGTCTAGCATTTCTTTATATATTAGATGTAACATTTTGCTTTTTTATTTATTTGTTTTTTTGTAATACTTGGACATGTGCCTACATGTTTATTACCCATAATTTAATTTCAGCCATTAGTCTGGAAAAAAAAAACAAAAAAACTCAGAAAAATCAAAAAGCGAAAAATGACTCTTAGAGGATTCGAACCAGCAATTGATGGATAAATAGATTCCCCATCAGATGATAAGAGGTCAAAAATTATTTTAAAATGATCATGAACAGCATCAGTTGTCTTAATAATTTTTTTGTCACCTGTACGTCTGCTTTTGACTAATTTTTTTTTTTTTTTTCAAGAATTTATGACTTAAGATTTTAAAAAATTTAAAGAAAGAAAATGTCAAAACTTAAAAACTGAAAAATCACGAACACTGAAAAGAGAACTTAACATAAAAAGTTAGCAGATTTCTAAAGTTAGGTGCATTTGAGGTGACAAATCAAATTTGCTTGCATGAGCCATATTTCATTTGTTATTGTGGTGCAGTGTTATTTACAATATAATAACATACTTTGCTACAATTAATCTAAAAAATGACTTAGTTTGACCCAGATGATGGCTAATATGAGTCATTTTAAATCATCGCCTAAAAATATAAAATTGGTATGGGGATAAGTCATTGTAAATTGAAAAATTTAATAGAAGTTGTCTACCTTAATTTTCAAAAGATGCAAACAAAAAATTAAAAACTAAAATGACTCCACTGCATCTCGTCAATACCAGGTAGGTACAGTTAGTTTAAAATAAATGAAAGCTAAAAAATGATGAGCATTGCCCATTTTGGTGAAATGCATGGAACTTGTTAAATATGTGGTGCTTATTTAAAAAAAATCCATTTTGGTGAAATGCATGGAACTTGTTAAATATGTGGTGCTTATTTAAAAAAAATCCATTTTGGTGAAATGCATGGAACTTGTTAAATATGTGGTGCTTATTTAAAAAAAATCTATTTTGGTGAAATGCATGGAACTTGTTAAATATGTGGTGCTTATTTAAAAAAAATCCAAGTCGCAGAAAAATCTGTATGTTGTACGTACACAAAAATTGAGCAAGTAGTCTTTTTATATAGAAAATCATTTTTACGATTTTTAGCAATTTTAATAGTAAATTGTAAACCATTACAACACTGAAATATGTGGTGCTTATATTAAAAAAACTAAATCTAAGAAAAATCTATATGGTATAAGTACCCATCATGGAACAAAGATGTCATATTCCAAATATCACATAAATTGAGCAAGTACTTTTATCTTTTTTCATTTTTTTTTTTTTTACAATTTTTAGTAAGTTTAATAGTAAATTGTAGGCCATTACAACACTGATTTTCATCTCGACAGTTTAAATTGAGTTGTCTCATCCTTATTTATAAAACATGGTCAACCAAAACATTGTCTTGCTTAGTCATAAAATTTGACTTTCTTAGTTAAAGCAAAAACTATGATCAATTTACATGATTTTTGGAATATGACATCTTCGTTCTTTGATGGGTGGATACATCATAAAGTTTAAAAACAAATGTCTTTATTTTTGTTTCAAAAATAGGTGTAATTCTAAATAAGCACCAAATATGGCTGTTATTAAAATAAAAAATAATACCTTTGTTAATTTGCATATTAAAAATTTTATTGTAGATGGTTTTCCTTTTAAAATCATTTGGTAAAAGATTTTATTTTCTCTGTTATTTTATTATGGCACTAAATATGGCTGTATGCACCATGGAAGT
This sequence comes from Euprymna scolopes, assembly GCF_053919585.1. Taxonomy (NCBI): domain Eukaryota; kingdom Metazoa; phylum Mollusca; class Cephalopoda; order Sepiida; family Sepiolidae; genus Euprymna; species Euprymna scolopes. The sequence goes on along the minus strand of NC_136498.1, from coordinate 119,788,645 downwards.
CGGTCAGTGTTGAATTCTGGGTACCTCAACACTAAATGTGATGCAGGCAGAAGTTACTTCACATTAAGTTTAGTCGGATGCCATAAGCGACAAGCTTATTCTGACTGGTTATTCAGTCAATCGTTCTATGTCCATGTTGTGTTTAAAAGATACACACAACATTGGAGTTGGTACTGTTTAGGTAAATGGGGTCATTAATCGATCAGCAATTTCTTTACGCTTTGTTTGAGAAAGCGTTCCTTATCCATGGGTAGTTTTTCTTATGCCGTGTCCAACTGGTTATGGACAACTGGTATACGAGTATTTACATATAAAAATATTCTTTATTATAACTTAACTCATACTGTGAGTCCATTCTCTATCATATTAGATTGATTTCGAGTCTCTTATTTTTACATTCTTCAGTTTTTGTTTCTAGTCGCTCACTGTCTTTTCACCTCAGAAATATCTACTCCCACTTGACATATGCGATCTAATGTAATGCGGCTTTACATTTAACTTTTCAGATTTTTATATCAAAACCAACTTTTTAATATTGTTTAGATAACTGAAATACGAAATGTGCAGGTGTAACGTTTTTAGAAGCTGTGCATATGAAATTTATTGTGCATATGAAATAACACCTCAAACAAAATGTATACTATCAATCGTCGTTTCACGCCAATGTCCCGATTTGTTTTTTTATTTTTATTTATTAAATTCAAGCAAGTCTCTTTCCATCTTATCATGCTTAAATTTTTTTGTATTCTTGTTTCATCAGTTGCTCGAAGATCTATTTCATGCCGCCAAGAACAACAAGTTGTGTTTTTGAAGGAGCGAATGACAGAGTATAGGAATGCAGCCATACAAGCCAAGAAGGAAAACAACATGGAACTGGCAAAAGCTTATCTTCGACAAGCAAAAGTATTCATCACTTTTTTCTTTGTTTTTTTTTTTTTTTTTTTTTTTTGTTTTTTTTTCTTACTCTATCTCATTAGCATTATCTTATTAACGTTGATCTGCTCTCTTTTCAAGTCATATAATTCTTTAATTTAGAACAGTTTTTTTGGTGTTAAATCCAAAAATATCACGGCTACAGCAAATAAGTCTCCTTTTCTTCGGTGTTCATAAAGTTCTCTCACACAGAATAATTGAGTATTTTTGATTTAATCAAATGAAATACAAAACTGAATATTTTTAACTGATTATGAAAGTAAGAGATTGGTTGAATCACAGTTCCCCTTATTAAATTGGAAGACCTGGTCATATGGCTTGGTCTCCTCGTTCACCAAGTTTTTGATTTTTTTTTGGGGGGGGGGGGTTAAAATCCTCAGATTTTCCGATGTTTGTCAAAACTCCATCTGATACTCCCTCACCACTATACACATGCACGCATTTGTATACACTTTTTGATGTGTTGTGGTGCACCTGCCAAGCACTGTACTGATTTCATTCATCATTATTAAAGAAGAAAATGTCCTTAACAAAAACATCAGATCCAATACATTTGACTATTGATTAAGTGTGTCCAAATTAAAAAATATGTGATTCTAATGCAACAAGTTCACAAAAGTTTTTGCAAAACATGTCAATATTTTCATCATAAGTGATGGAAATCATATTGAAGATTTTATTTATTAAAAACTTGACATTTTATGATGGAGCTGAGATGAGATTTTTGAAAAGATGCAAAATGTCATGAACATGTCTTGAGCTTGGCTTTCCATTGGTGGATGTGGCATCATTTGCGTACATTGTGTCCATTATTGTTCTGTCTGGGCAGGGTGCAATGGATGTTGATTGTCAGGTTATAACTGCATCCAAGGTTCCTTGTGAGGGAATCTAGAGATTTCATCAGAAACCAAAAAACTGTCTAAATCTTCCATTTAGTCGATTCTCCTCCATGGCTGTGAGACACAACCAATAAGGGTGCTCAATTGGAGAAAGTTGAAAAGCTTTAACAATGACTGCCTCCACGATTTTTTTTTGTCATCGTCAGCCAACCATGTTCCAAGTGCTGTTCACCAAGAGATAAGACGTTCTATGATGCTACAGATTTACGAGGCTAAAGTTAGAGTAATTCTTCTCTGTGGATATGAGACCTGGTTACTGTGCAGAGCAGATATTCATAAAATTGAAGTCTTTGATCACTACTGTCTCCGCCGTATCCTGCACGTTTGCTTCTCTGACTAGATCCCTAACTCGATCATACGTGCTAGATGTAGTATCCTTGGCCTGGAGGAAACTCTGCTGAAAAGGAGACTTTGGTGGTATGGTCACATGCTGTGCCAGCCGGAGAACGAGTTTATCCGTCAATTGGTGGCACCCAATGCACCCACTGATTGGAAGAAGCACCAAGGTGGTCAATTTAAGACTTGGCTCACGACGGTCAAAGCAAATATGGAGATCGTGTCTGGTCCTCGAATTCTTGGTGTCCATCGCTGGAACTGTGAATGACTGGATCATGTCGTCAACTCTGACTGATGGTGGTAGATGGCTTAGACATGAGATGCAGTTAACACCATTTGAGCCGGCTTAACCCATACCAGGTGAATGCTGGTACAGGTACAACTGTTGTTCTCTGCTAACATGGCAACTTGAACTTTCTGCCATCTGTTTTGTTGAAGCCATGTCTTCAATGATTTATTATTCAGAGAAAGAATTACTTTGCAACATAATCATCCGTGCCCAGGTGATGCAAGCATATCAGCGGACAACTGAGAATATGGACAACAATCAAGGAGGACTTGGTTGATTTCTCATGTCCACTGCTGGTCAGCCTTTGACAATGAAATAAGAATTGCTTTGCCAATGCATGGTTCACAATGTGGTTCAAGCCATGGAAGCAGACGATTTAAATTTTTTCTTCATCCTGTATGAATATATGATATTCTGTATTACCTATTGTGTAAACTGAGTTTTTCTTTTTCTAGGGATTTGAACCAATGTTAGAAGCTGCGGAAGGTGGTTTACCTGTGGATCTGACTAAAGTAAGTTATTCATGTTTTGTTTTCTTGCTATTTTCTTTCACAATCTCATCAATTCATATTCTATAACAAGTAACCCTTTTCATAAAATGAGATTTTAAGTTCCATGGTCAAAGATTGGGACAATTTCAGAGCTTTACTTCTTCTGATCTCGTTGACTGTGTAGAATCTGCAAGTATGAACAGGATCTTGAAAAAGTATCAATGTAATAGGTTAGATATCATTCCTACCCCAGGCAATAAAAAAAAAACACTGAATGATACTGCAGTATAATCTACATTTTGTAAAAGTTAGAAAGGATGATGTAATATTTAATCATTGTATTCAGTTTAATGTCTGTTTTATATGATGGCATGTGTTGGATGGCTCTTAGATTAGTTTGGAAGTCTCTGACCATGTTTTTATTTATCCTTCTTTCTCTCAAATCCTTTCTCATCACTTCCTCTGTTCTAGTGACATCTCCCTGCTAATTGGCTTTGTTACTTCATCTGTTTTACATTTATTAATCCCACAATTCCCATCCAATTTTTCAATGTGATTAAGCAAAGTCTCTCCTTTTTTGCACACATCTCTCTATACTGTTCAAAAGTTAATCTTTCTCTGAGGACATTTAAGACTTGTATCACGTATCCATTATATTAGTCTCATAGCATTTCACTTCATGGAACACATCTTCAATTGAGTTAATTTGGGTGACTCAAACTCGATGGAGCAGGAAAAAAAAAATGACATACTTGCACATCTGACATCAACACAAATGCTTTTTTTTTTTATCTCCCCACTAAACAAATTTGTTTTTTTATATTCCTCCAAAGTCTCTAATCTGGATATTTCAAAAATAAGATTCACATATGTGTATACCAATTGCATCATTTTTTTTCATTTGTTTTGCTTCATACTTCTTATTTAAATTAAGCTCAGATCATTAATGCAAGGCCCAGGTCTTAATTGCACCAGAAACTGGTTAATAAATTTAATTATTTACTATAATGATTATTAAATTAAACAATTACATTTACTTTGAAATTTTGCAGAAGGTCAGAAAAACATCAGTTACTGTTGGTTTCAAATCTGATATAAGGGGGCCAGTTTATGGTTGAAAAATATCGGATTTGATACCAACGGTACTGATGTTTTTCTAACCTTCTGCAAAATTTCAAAATGAATACTATACTCTTATATTGAATTTTTTCTTTATAATCGAGCACTATCCTGGGATTCTTTCTCCCAAACACCACAGTTGTATATAAGAAATTCACGTAGATTTCTTTCAAGGTAAACAAAAGACACTTTCTTTCACACCAATGGCCCATATGCCAAAAAACAAAAAAAAATAGTTTGTTTCATTGCAAATACAGTAAATCACCTTTTTTTTATTAAACAATCAAAACATTTTTTTCACCCAAAATACTGAGCGCTTATCGCAAGATAAAAACTGTGTAAATAGAATTATGCATTCTATTAAAATTATAACGTTTGAATTAGAAAGCAATAAATAGTGAACAAATGAGATGTCCTTTTACAACAACATTGATTGTATACATATACTAGCTAGGGTACCTGGCGTTGCCTGGGTGTTTGGAGGTGTGTGTGTTGGGGGGGGGTAGATCAAAACCACCCTGTTAAAAAAAAAAACGTTGGTTGGGTGTTTGGAGGTGTAAAAGAAAAAAAGGTTTGGTAGGAAGGTAGGCTTGAACCCCTAAGCCTTGACGCGAAAGTGGAAACGAAATGAAAAAAAACCCTGAGACCCAACCATCTTGACTACAAAGGGAGAGGAAGTGATAAGTGTCTTAAGTTAACGATTATTAACTGAAATTGACAGATGCGAGAAAGTTAGTCGTGTGATGTTTGACTTTGAAACATAACGCAGATGCAAGCCAGTTTTCGCTTTTTTTATAATCGCAAAAATCAGCGATCGAAAAAAAATCTCGAAAATAGCGCATAAAAGTCGGGCAAATTAAAAATAGATGGGACCCCCAGTCATAACTCATAGATATTATGATTTAGACATTATATAAAAAGTTTTATGAAGGAGTGAGCCGACCAAGAAACCCAGCAAAAAAAGCATTTGGCAGACATACACAAAAATGCGCCCACACACACACACACACACACACATATTTTCGCTTTTATATATATATAGATGGTCAATCAATTAGAAAACTATTGTTCTATTAGGAATATGACTTTGACATCTGAATCTTAATGTTAGTGCAATAAATGGCATAACTTCATAAAGGTTATATGAGCACAAACAAATAAGCAATACCTCAAAATTAGGAAAGGGAAACACTATTTTCTTCGATGCACAAAAACAGTTTAACTCAAACAAACAACTTTATATACACAAAAGAGAAATTAGTGTGTTCATAATTTGTACTTTTGTCTGTAAAAGGGTGAGTCAGAAGTAATGAGCAATCAATGAATTTCTCTTTCACAATTTATTTCACTCATATGCAATGAAAGAAGAGATACTTTAATATCTTTAACTTGTTTAAAATATCCATTAAAGTTAATTTTATTTTGAATTCAATATCTTTTTATACTAATTGTAATTTATCACATACTATGAAAATTGTCATGTGTTTCTTTTTTCAACATTGGCCGTTGGCACAGGTGAAAATTATTTCAATGTAGGCTTTTCCTTGTTTTTCATGGAATATCAGTGTTTTATGTGTCTGTTGAGATGGAAGATAAAAGTAATATCTTTGAGAGAAAAAGAGCAAGAAATAATTTAAGTCATATTTTTTTAGATTCAATATTTCATTTTTGTCATTAACTTTCTCAAGAATAACATGAAACTAGATATACAAAAAGTTGGAAGTAGCAGATTGATAAAAAAGCTTAGATGGAGTTTAGAGAAAGACCATATAAAGAGGTAAATGAAAAAAAAGGAAGTATGGAGGAATGTTATATTAGAAATGTGGTATGGTAAGAGTATATTTTAGAGTAGCAGTGAAAAATTTTACAATGGCAGAGTAGATGCGAAAAGGTGTTTTTATATAAACGTTTTTATGTGAAGATACATAATTCAAATAATATCATTTCATGAGATCATCATATCATATGACTCCAAAGATTCTATTGTTGGCATTAGTTTCCTTAATATTTTTCTAGTCAGAATTCTTTCTAGAAAGATATTGCAGATTATATGAAGGTTGCGAACATCCAAAGTGAAAGTAATTTTTAGTGGAACGAACTGGATTTGAACTTGGAACACATAGGTCATCAGTGCATGCCGTTAACCACTATACCACTGGCACCCTGTCACCTCCCATTTCATACACAGCTAAGAGATAACTTAACCTCAGTAACTGCCTTCTTACGTTAATCAAACTGATTTTGAATTTTTTTAAAGCCTATATTTTAATTTTTCCGGCACAAATCTCCTGCAGCACTTAAGGGTCTTGACAGCACCAAACGAAGAAAGAAAAAAGTTTACATTTTAACCATGAAAATGAATCCCCATTCGACTAATTTGAGTTGGTTTCATCATTTTTGTATACAAATATTTATAAAAAAAATATTTAAAGAAAAAAATTGAAATGATTTCTTTTCAGGTTCCGCCTCCACTTAATGTCGATGATGATTATGAAAATAAATTTGTGTTTGTAAATCCCGAAGACTGTGAAATTTCTGGTGACAGAGATGAAGTGTACCAGAAGTTGCAAGAAAGTCTTGTTTCGCAAATACAGGTGACTCTATTCGCTTTTTTGTTCTTTTCACAAATGGAGCTAACACTTTTGATTTTCATGTGAAAATCGCTAACGACTGTTTTTTATGTTTTCTTTTTTAATAGTAACAGGTGACTGTTATAAATGTCTTTTTACTTTGACATCATTGAAAACAATTGAAAATAATGTCAAAATATCAAATACATTGTAAATTGGCTTTAGAAAAATGTATAAATTTGTCTTATCTTATTCATGAAACAAAATTAAAACCTAATATATAAAAGGCTACATGTCTGTCTGTCTCCATATTTTCAAACTCTATCTCTTCCGAAACTAAAGGTCACAGTGGCGCTAGGGGCCTCAAATGATTGGATTTTTTTTTTTTTACAGACCATTCTTTTATGGGTTTTTATCTGGTTAAAATAGTTTTTAAGGTGTCAAAAATGAAAAAATTGTCGTACAGTTTGTATATTCATCTTAGTTTATTTTTTTTATTTTTAATAATTTCATATGCATGTCACGTTGATACAGTGGTAACATCACCAGCTTTGAATGCTACAGTTTTGCTTTCAGTTTCGATTTTAGCTGATGGCACCCAATTACTTTTTTTTTTTTTTTTTTTAACTTTTGAAATCACGACTCTATAATAATATACACGAAATCTGGAAAAATTAAAATATCATATTTAAACATATTTTATGATCGGGCAAAGCCAGGCGCCACCCCCCTCATTCCCTGCTAGTATTGTATGTAGCTTTATGATAGACCAATTCTTTTATTTCAACAACAGAGAGAATATGCAACTAGAGTTTATGTAGGTATTCAAGTGATGTTGACATCTTTCTTTTTATTGAAGCCATCTTTTTTTTTGTTTAATAACAGCAGTTATAAAACTTATTAATAAGAATAGCATCCAATCATTTAGCATTTAACAATTCTTTCACTTTTAAAATAATTTTTTTTTTTTTTTTACATCATAGAGCTTACACACAAAATACCCTGTGGAGGAGAGAGCAACTGTTCAAAACACAACCCTTCTCTTTCAAGGTTAGGAAACAAGATGTCACCAGCTTCTCCACTACTTATCGCTAGAAACTTCCTGTCTGTGACGTTATATACTGAACACATAGCTTTATTTCTGATCTTAATTTCTAATGGAAGTTTCTGATTTTCTAGTTCATCTAACCTCATGTGGAAAATTTCATTTTTAACACCATTTTGACACATGCATATCCAATCCTATGAGATATGTTTGATGGAAGCTTAACTAAAGAGTTATTTAATGAATTGGAATTCATTATTGAGATGAGTAATTTGTATATTTATCCATTTATTTATTGCAAACTATCATCCTCATCTTTTTTAGTTGTTGATTTACAACATTTCGGCCAACTAGTCCTTTGGCCTTCGTCAGGTGGTAACCGTGACGGGATAGGAACTCTGAATCTCCTAACTGCATCCTCAGCAACAACAACAGCCATGGAAGCCAATAATTGCTTAGAATGTAGTTAGGAGATTCGGAGTCCCTATCCCGTCACGGTTACCACCTGACGAAGGCCAGAGAAATAGTTGGCCAAAACGTTGTGAAATAACAACTAAAAGATGAGGATAATAGTCCGCAATAAATAAATAAATAAATAACAAGATTTTCTAGTTTGAATGATATGAATGCTATTTAAACTTTTTGATTAATCAAAGAATGGGCAATGCTTCTTATTGAGATATGCGGCCACATTGCAAAACGCTATTTCAAATATGCATGGCAGATAGATCAAATCACTTTTAACATAATATAATTTGCTACAATTTGTTGTTTTTTTTTTTATTACTTAGTCCAGCTAAACTAATCCCAAAAATGAAGATAAAACTTAGCAAGTGGAATAACTCGTATTTGAAATTGAAGAGTCTAAGTAGACTTGCTCACCTTACAACTAAAATTTTATTTTTTAAAACTTTTTTTTTTGTATGTTTTAAAAATGTGTAAATAAATGAAAGTTAAAAGCTAAAATGACTTTGCTGCATCCTAGGCAATGCAGCTAGTTTACATATAAAGTTAATTTCTTTGTTAGAAGTTATACCTTGTTTTCTTATTGTGCTGCAGTAATCTTGCCAAATGGAGACAATTCTGTAGCATAAAATGTTTGTTGCATTATCATTTGGTTAACAAACTCGACATGTTCTTAAAAATAAAAGGCCATGATTATCTTTCGAAACTGCAAGTCAAAGTGATAGAGAGAAAGAGAGAGAGACTTCTTTATAAGCTCATGGCTTAATTATCAACTTGTCAGAACATTTTCTAACACTTTTCTGAATTTTTTTACTAAGGATTGATTATTTGTAATATTTGGATTCTTCAGAGTACTGTTCTTATCTTGATCTGTGGCGTAGTGGATAAGGTACTTGGTAAAATTCAGTTGTAAGTTACAAACGTTTGGAGGTTGAATATTCACTCCTCAGTGCTGGTGATAATAAAAATACAATTGCGAATTACTTCAGATTTCTAGCCAATAATAGCTGATGCATATTCTTGAGTTTGACGGAAACATTTTCAACTTCATCTGAAGAAGGTCGGAGGTTACATCAACCATAGTGTGAATAATACATAAGATGAAAACATTAGTTCAAATAATACAAATTTGATGATGCGTCTGCTTCATTACTTCTGTCAGAATTCTTGAGAGCAACTGTCATTCTTCACTTGCTCATCTAACATAACATTGAGCTAAGTTATCTGGTTTCCAATTTTCATGATACAGCTTTTTATATGACAATCACCCATTTGAATTTGCTGACCCTTTTGTTTAGCATTCTTTTTATGACTTACCCAGTTTTCAACTAAATAAACACTAGTTGATGTAGTCTAACAATTTTAAGATATTTTACAAAATCATTTCAAAGAAAAACCATTTAAAAAAAATGTGTAATTTTCAAATTCAATAAATAAAATATGTAAATTAGCAAATATATTATTTTTTTTATTTTTAAAACAGATGTGTTCAACAAGTTCCAAGCATTTTACCAAAATGGGCGATGTTCTTTCAGCATCGAGGTTAGTCATTTTTTAACTTCTGTTTTCCAGGGTTGAATTTGTCTTTCCACTTCAAAGTTTTGCTTTGATGTTAGTAACATTTTGAAGAAGAAACATTGCTTCTTTTTTTTTTTTTTTTTTTTTTTTTTTTAATGCCGCCCCCCCCCCCCCCCCACAATATAGGCACGGTATCTGAGCCAAAAAATAAAATATAACAAATATTATTCTTTCAATGCTTTTTTTTTTTTTTTTTCTTTTACATGGGGATTACCACTTATCAAGGTCCGGAAGCCACTCGGGGATAAGGGTTATTTTGTGTACAATAATCAATGGGATGATATCGTAGGAATAGTTGGTATTGGAGATTTGATAAAGTGTCTTACTTAAGGGAGCGATTTATCAGGAATTTGTTTATGTTAGACTATAAGACATCCAAGTTGTAGTCAGGTGGGAAACAGGCAAAGGGAAGAGAATTCCACAGGCGTGCACTTCTCAGAAAAAAGCTATGTTCATGGAATCTACGTTTTGATTTAGGCACAGATAGAGAGTGGGGGAAATTACTGACAGTGGTTTTAGCTAGACGGGTGTTTATCATGAAGGATTGGCGAGGGTGGGGCCAGGGGTTGGAGCTCAGACGAGCACTTGCCATGGAAATAATGATAAAACAAAGACTGGCTCGCAACGTCTCTTCTGTGGGAGAGAGGTTGCAGGGAAGAGAAAAGAGCATCCCCCACTAAGCCACGAAGTCTATTTTGTACTTTGTCAAGGCAGGATAGGCTATTTTTTGAAGCTCCAGCCCAGATGTGGCAGCAGTACTCCATCTTTGGACATACTTGGCTTTTATAGAGATAAAGAATTGCAACAGTAGTGAGATATCTTCTAGAGCAGTAGAAGGATCCCACCATTTTCCCAGTGGGGCGGGCAACAGACTTAATATACGTGTTCCATTTCAGATCAGGAGTAAAGGTCAAACCCAGAAGCTCGTCAAAACATGAAGCCTCCCCAAGACGAGAGCCATCCATTTCAATTTATGCTAGATGAGAAACAGAGCATTTATGATGTAAAGTTAGAAGCTTGGTTTTAGATGCATTAAAAATAACCAGCCATCTCTTCCCCCACTGAACCACGCGCTCAAGATCAGAGGAGGAGGAATCAGAGAGAGCTTTTTCATTTACGGCCTTTGATGTGTTGCCATAGATGGTTGTGTCATCAGCATAGATGTCAACGAATGATTTAAGTATGTGCTTTGGTAGATCATTGATGTAGATCAGGAAGAGAGTTGGGCCCGGGATGGACCCCTGGGGGACTCCAGCATTAATACTGTGGGCCTCTGATTTCTGCCCATCAACCACCACTCTTATGAACCTATCTGAGAGAAATGATTTAATGATTGAGAAAACATTTCCAGTAATACCGTAGCTGGAAATCTTGTGAAGTAAGCCCTTATGCCATACCTTATCGAAGGCCTTCGATATGTCAAGAGCAATTGCCCTGGAAAGGAAGCCTTTGTCGAGAGATTCACTAATCCTATGTGATATAACCGTTAGCACATCTGCTGTAGATCTTGCAGAGCAGAAACCATATTGCATGTCACTAAGAAGGTTGTTTCTGTTGAGGTGGTTGACTACTTCTATATTTAATATGGATTCCAGTAACTTACTCATGACACAAGAGACTTATTGGTTTGTACTGAGAGGGAGATGACTTATCACCTGAGTTCTTAAATACAGGGCATACTGATGAGGTTTTCCAGGGTGTTGGAAAGCACTTCTCCTTAAGGCAATGCTTAAACAGTTTTGTAAGTATGGGGGCAATTCTGGTTGGAGCTTTTTCAACACTATAGTTGGAATGCCGTCAGGGCCAGTTGCTTTACTGGAATCAAGGTTCTTGATTAGTTTGGCAACCTCGTGCACAGATATTTGTATGTTGAATAGTGTGTTGTCTGTTGTAGGAGGAAATACGGGAAGTTGATGCCCTTCGTTGCAGAGGGTAGAGTTAGCTACAAAGTTGTTAGGGAATAGTTTGGCCTTGTCTGATGCTGATGAGATGACCTCGGGTCCATTGATGATGGTTGGGATAGAACACACGCATCTGTTCAGGATCCTGTTTGCTATTTGCCAAAACTGGTGGGAACCAAGCCGCTGATCAGCTACTTTGGATTTACAGATTTGTCCATCTGTGTAAAGTAAAATATCTTTTCTTTCACAACACACTTCAAATTAGCGTTATCCTTAACAATGTTTTTTTACATTTTCACCCCAAACAAGGCACGTTACCACTTTGATGTAGGGGGCTACAATTAGGGACATAAGCTACAGAGATACTGCAATGAAATGAAAAAATGAAAATGTTGAAAAAAAAAAAAAAAAATTATTGTACGTACCCGTTATAGAAGGAAGTTCTCTGAAAAAAAAAAAATTTCACTTAATGTGATCAAGTAGTTTTTAAAAAAAATTATTACAGAGGAAAATCAAATTTTAATGAAATGGATTGTATCCTGCTAGTTTGCCTATTTCGCGCAAGGAGGGGGGCTTTAATCGAACAAAGGACAAAATGAAAAAGGGATAAAAAAAAAAAAAAAATAGAACATAAAAACCCTGTAAAATAAGTGAAAAAAACCAAAAATATTTATCTAAGTATTTTTATAATCTTGGCAAACTTTAAACGGTGTGGAATTATCTCTCTTGGTGCACCCCCTCTTCGTGCACGAAATAAACAAGATGGCAGTATACGATCAATTTAATTGAAATTTGTTTTTCCTCTATAAAAATAAACTATTTGATCAAATAGGGTACATGCAATATAACTTTTTTCAGTTTTTAATATCTTGATTAAACTTCAGACTACTGTTCTTATCTTGAGTATCATTTTCACAAGGTTTCAGTCGATGTAGCCACCGACATTATTCCGGTGTATCTTGTCGAACTCAGAAACTTGCATGGAATTTTGAATAGAACTTTTTATTTAATTCACAAAGCTAGCATACTCTTGTTCTGTCAGCCGTGAGTAGATAGAAGTCCTAAGTAATTTGCAATTATATTTTCAGTTGCAAAGACCCCGTTACAGTCGTTAGAGTATTTGAAAAAAATGCATTTGTAAAAGTGGCCTCTTCTGAAAGTTTCAGGTTCAATCTTCAGTGTGGGCGACCAAAAATACAATTACAAATTTACTTAAAACTTGTATCCAGTCATGCTATGTCTGTGAATTAAATAAGAAGTTCCGTTTGAAATTTTGTGCAGATTTCAGAGTTCAACAAAATACACATGAAGAAATCAGCGATTATATCGACTGAAACGTTGTGAAAATGGTGCTCAAGATAAGAATAATAGTTAAAAGAATCCAAATAATACAACTAACAAGTATGAGATGAATGTGAACGATGCATTGAGAGCAACAATATTAATGTAGAGTATGTAAAAACGTCAGTAATATGTGAAATAACAAATGTCTACAAATTGCATGTGAGAAATGTGTGTAGTTAAAATGTAAAAACATTAATAAAACATTAACTTATGAAATGTACAAGGTGTAATAGATTCAAATGCCCTCTCTCTATCTATCTATATATATATACTAGCAAAAGTACCCGTCATTGACTGAGTTCAAAAACAGCCTACAGAAAATCGACTCTGATTTATGAAAATATGATAGGTTATGAAAAGGAAGGGTTGTAAAGAGATAGCTTCGAATTTGGGGGTATCAAAACAAAAGCAAAATATGATGAGAGTAAAAATAAAATAGATAAACCCCATAATTTATTATACCATACCTGTTCACACTGAAACACTTATCACAATATTCTGTGGATCTATATTAAAAAACCTTGTTAAACTTTGTGACATATTTCCATTCTATGGAGGTCAGGCGCGAACGAACGCCCCATAATTTTATTATACCATATTTCTTCAAACTGAAACATAATCATCAAAGTATACTTACGCAGATAGATATGAAAAGTTTTTATTAAAGTTTGTGCCTATTTCCATTCTATGGAGGCTGGGCGCGAACGTAGACCCCACAATTTTATTATACCATCCCTATTTTGGTTGGCTGGTTGGTTGGTTGTTTTTGTTTTACGGCATATCAACCTTTTTCTGGTTATTTAATGCCGAATCTAGTTATTTTGAGGAACGGCTTTTAATGGAGTATATATATTTTTTTTTAAGTCAGATTCTATTTAACCCATAGTTGGGACCCTAACAGGTACTACCACTCCGGGTGAGAGTGGACCTGGGAGCAATGGCAATTAAAGGGTGGCTCCACACTTCCCAAGGCCCGCAAGGTGGGGCCTCAGCATTGGATATAGTTTTAGGTCATATCCAGGACCACCATCCCTATTTAAGTTAAAACATACTTATCAAAGTATTCTTATGTACATCTATATCAAAAACCCTTGTAAACGTTTTTTTTTTTTTAATTTTTAAATTTTTTATTTCCATACTTTGTGGACCAGGTGCGAACGCAGACCCCACAATTTTAATGAACCACCGTTCTGCAGGATCAAACATACCCATTCCTGTGTCTCGATACATCTTCTATCATTATATGTAATCAGTTTTTTAAAATAGTCAACCATATAGGAGCCTATTCGTGACCACACACACACACACACACACACACACACACACACACACACACACACACACACACACACACACACACACACACACACACACAGACATTCAGCTTTATATTATAGATATAGTTTTTGTTATTGTTCACAAAGGCCACATGCCTTTAAATCAAAGTTAGAAAAAAACAATCTAATGTATAAAATTAAATATAATGAATTTTCCAAGTCAGACCTACGAAGGAAGGCATCTGACAAATTGGTATATCTTCTGACCAGCAATTTAATTTTGTCCTTACGACAGGTTTACATTAAAAATTTGTACTTTACTTCAGTATTTTTCCAACAATATTTTTGCAAGGAAGGTTGTTAGAATGGAGACAATTTTTAATGATTTAAAAGACTCAAAATAAAAGGGAGATCTATTTTATCCCTCACCACCCTTATATGAATTTTTTCATATTATTTTTTTTCTATATCAATAAAATAATGTGACCATTTTGTATATTTCTTATTTATATGTAGACGTTTTTTTTTTAATTTAAAAATTTGAATTCAAATTACATTAATGCATTCTGGGCAACACCAGTTAGATTTAGTAGGAAATAAAAAGACAAAGAGAGGAGGAGGGGTAAACATAACTAGTTTTTAAAAAATGTACTAATCCAGAAAACAGGTACACAAAAAAAATAATAACTTAATATTTTAATGTTTCCTTCATTTATGTAAAATGGACATTTTATTTTTAAAAAAATGTCTTTTGTAATTTTTCCAAATTTCATACAATTTTGTCAACTGCATATTTTTCATATCATTTTTTTCTGTATCAATAAAATCATATAAGCATTTATGTTTCTGTGTATATTTTTAATTTATACATAGACGTTTTTTTTTTTTTATTTAAAAATTTGAATTCAAATTATGTTAATGCATACTGGGCAACACCAGTTAGATTTAGTAAGAAATAAAGAAAAGACTAAGAGAGGAGGGGATAAACACAGCTACTTGAAAAAAAAAGTGCTGAGTAAGTAATCCAGAAAACCGATATATAACACACAAAAAAAAAAATAAATAAATAAATGGAGGAAACCTTAAAATATTAAGTTATGCTAAATTAACATTTTATTTTAAAAAAAAATCTTGTAATTTTTCCAAATTTCATACTCTGTTATTGTCAACTGTATATTGTATCAATTTAAAAGCTATGATACTCTCTTGTCTTATTGTATCAATTTAAAAGCTATGATACTCTCTTATTGTCTTATTGTATCAATTTAAAAGCTGATATAGAAAAATATGAAAGTATTGATACGTTTTACAACTGCATTCTTGCTTAACAGTTTTTATGTGTTTTCATGTTTTGAAGGTTTCAAAAACTGGAACAAAGTTGTACGAAAGACTTGGACTCTTTAAAGAATGCTTACAAACATGGAGATCCGGTGCCACGATTCCACTATGAGACGAAAACATTCAGCATGGTTCAGTACGTAATTATATATTAATTATACATTTTTATGAACATATTGTAATGAACGCTATGCATAATCAGTTATGAAGAATTAATTTTTGAACGCATCCCTTTGAAATATAATGAACATGGTTTTAATAATTTATCCTTTATTTTTATGCATTAAATAATTTTAATTAGTATTAATTGATAAAATGATTGCATATAGAAGACAAAACAATAAAATTACAACAAAACTACACCAAACATTAATTTATTATAAGTTGTTTAAAAGAATAGTTATATAAATTGGGGATTTAGATGTTTGGGTCTTTTCTTTTTACTATATATACAGTATATCAAAAGACTTATTTTTAAAAGTTTTACTGATATTTCAGCTCAAATAAGGTGCCACTTTGATGTAAGGGGCTACTATTTGGGACTAAATTTACAGAGATACTATGTAGGGAGTTGAGCAGCAAGATTTCTGTTCACATTCAACTTGAACTTCTGCATGTTAGTACAGCCAGGGAAGCAGAGATCAGAGAGAGAATTCCAAAGTCAAGCAATTTGTGCATTTTGCCTAAAGAGTAGTTATTTTGGAATATTTTTGAATGATGTAATATTTAAAATTGTCCAAATGGTTATGAAACAGTTGTAACGCATGAGAAAATACACAATATGATCTCCTCATTTTATATTTGGTTGTCTTGATTTTTGCAAATATATATATATATACATATATATATATATATATATATATATATATATATATATATATATATAAACATTTAATTTTAAAAAGGAAGCACAAAATAAGTAGTCATTAATTCGCAGAGTTTTGAAGAAATACTTTCCTTCTCATCAGAGGGTAGGATTTAGCAAAATGCAGGATCGGATTTTGCTTGCAAAAGTATTTGATGAAACTACAAGTAAGTCATAGATCTTATTTGGTAACAAAAAGTGAAGCAGAGGGAATAGGGTGAAGAAAAAGGTGATTTCACGTGAATGGATAGTCTGGTGAAGGGTAAAGTATCCAATAACGCTAAAATCCAAAAAAAGTTGGTTAGGTTTCCATATATATATATATATATATATATATAAATACTAGCATTTCAGCCCGGCATTGCCCGGGTGTTTGGATGTGTATGTTAAGCAAAAAAAAAAAAAGTGGTAGTAGGAAGGCAGGCTCGAACCCGTACCGCAAAGGAGGAATAGAACGGGAAAAAACCTGACGTCTTTGCTGTTACAACCGGAAGTGACGTAGGTTTAAATTAAGGCTAGACAATCGAAAAGAGGGGATGACTTTCGAAAATATCGGCAAAAAAAGCGACCCCTCCCTGTAGAAAAGTGCCCAGTTGAGGGTGAAGAAATTAATGTTTTTACCCAATTTTTCGGTATTTGTCGTCAGAAGGGTCGAGCTTCAAAACAATACTGATCTTGTGAAAATTCGTCGCCTCTGTCGAAAGTTTTAGGCAGACATGCAAACATACATACATAGATTTATATATTGGTAGCTCAAATTTGCGACCCAAACCGATTAAAAAGCTTGCCCTATCTCTGAATGCCCTTTATGTAAAATTTCAAATGTTTAGACCAGAAATTGTCTGAGTAATTTGTTAGAGACCGCAGAGGTCAAATTTTTTTAAACCTTGACCCCTATTATGACCCCTTAACATTTATTGTTTTGGGCTCAAATCCAGTTATTAAGTTAGATATAGGTTCCTTGGACATGGATCTAAAATTTCAAGTGTTTAGACCCAAAATTGTCGGAGGAGTTTGGTAGAGTTCTCAAAGGTCAAATCGTTGAACTTTGATGCCTTAACAGCTAAATTTCTTGCCAAAAACGGATTACAAAGATTTTCCAAAATCTCCATACCCTGTATATCAAATTTCTAGTCTGTAGACTTAAAATTGACAGTTATTGCGTAGGGAAATGTACACACAGAGACACACACACTTTCACTTTTATATATATATATATATATACTAGCGAGGGGTACCCGGCATTGCCCGGGTGTTTGGAGGTGGGGGGGGGTAAAAAAAAAAGTAAGTATGAGGATCGAACCCAAACTGTTGAGGCAAAGTTGTAAATTAAAGTGTGAAAAAAAAAAAACGTGTGACGTTAACCATTGCCCCATCGCGAGATGCTAACAGAAACAAGTTTGAATTTATTTAATTACTTGGATTCGGCAGGTGCCCGTTTTAACGAGTTAATGAGGTCAAGTTTGACTGCGGGATTTTTATTTTCCCAAGATGTTATAGGAAAAAGACTAACCCATGTGCGGCGAGCGACAAATGTTGAATATTTATCTTCCCGAAATCGAACAAATTAAATAGACAGGCGAGCTTCGTTGTTAACTGTGAGATATTACGATTTATATGTGATATAACAAGTTTTAAAAAGTTGCGAAGCGACCGACCGCTTCTCTGAAAGAAGCCTTTTGTAGACATACAGAAAAAGCGAATACACATACATACATACATTTTCGCTTTTATATTTATAGATATATATTTATGTGTGGTGCTGCACACACACATACACACATATACCTTAGAATAATGAAATGTATCTACTGATATGAAACTCCAGTGATTTTCAGTCTTACAAAATATTATTAGATGTAATATTTTATACAAGACAATCCCAGCCAAATAAAATTGCGCAATATACAAGATGGAGCAAATGAATTATATATATATATATATATATATATATATATATATATATATATACTGCATGCACACACATACACACACTTCCTTTGGGCTAATTGCACCAACTAAAAAAAAGTGCTCTTTAAATGCGTGGTTGCCAAAAGAACTTTTAGCTAGTTGGCGCAATTACCCCAAAGTACGGTATATACACACATACATACTAGCTGGTTATCCAGCATTGATCGGTCATAAAATATGCTTGATTAAGGCGGATTTTGTATTTATTATTATATTGAACCCAATATATAGTAATGATTTAAAAAGTTAAAAAAAAATGACTTGTGTGCCACCACCTAGAATTGAAACCAAAACGTTTAGCTTACGATTTTCTTTTGCCTTTGACGTTAATACTTGAGCTATAAAGACATGTTTACTGCAAGGCTAAAAATTACATGAATCAATAGCTATTACGTTACGCATGCATATTCGTAATGCTGTTGTTTTTCATCTGGCAAATTCTATTTCTGTATTTTTCACACTTCTGTACAGATATTCCACAGCTAAAACCCAAATATAAAGTTTTGCATGCATTTGAATAATCTATATATTAAGTTTCATGTCTAGACCAAAACTGACTGAGGAGTTTAGTAGGCAAAATTTTTCAAACAAATATGTATACATATACATATGTTTGTGTTTACTATAACCTTTTTATGCAAATATTACGCAAGTATAAATCATGTAGAATATCTGCATGAATATAATATGTACATTACCTCCAAGACAACTGCCTATGTCTGATTTGCATGTTAAATTTAAAAAAAAAAAAAAATTCTTCTCTTCTCTAACTAAACTTTACTTGGCACTCAAAACTCTTATAATTAATTCTAACTGTATTCTGTAATTCAATCCTCTCCTGAAAACTAACAATCTGCTCTACTCCCCAAGCTGCCACTAACACTCATACATTATACCCGACTTGAATGGGGGTCTTTAGCTTTAAGCCCTTAACCTTCGCATGCTGACCGATTGGAAGTCATGATCACTAAACATCTGTAGATTTCTACCCCTTAGGCATGCATTTGTCTATTCTTATCCAGGTAGATACTCAATAACAAGTCTGTACTTAGATATACAACTATCTATATTACATAGCAATAGCTGTCCCTTACTTAGCTTAGCAATGTTAAATATAAAAACTGAACCAATACTCTATAATGCAAAATACAACTTCCTGATTTTTTAAACGAAAGCTGAAATGGAAACATACTTAATACCTACAATCTCCATATATTCGCATCTACTGGAAATATGCCCATATATCTATTTATTGTACTATACATACTGTATACGACATAGCATATAATTTACTCCCAATTATACCTGTACTGTAATGTACTTCATATCAAAAATGACGTTACTTGTATCTATTGAATATACAACTTAACCCTCCTGCCATCTAAAATATCCAGAACTTGTACAATTTTTTCTAGTTAATTTGTAATATCATGCCATTCTGCAACGCATTATCCTATTAAGCCAACATAAAAATATGAAAAGGAATTTTTTTTTTTTTAACCTAAAGGGAAAAAACAAACCATGTTAACTCCTTCCAACAGACCTGTTTGCAAATATAGCTGCTTCCATTGCATGAACTCCAGCCCCTCCTCCAGTAACAAACAATGAAATAGCAATGCCCTGTAATCACTTTGAGGAGTATAATTTTTCAGTTTATAAACTAACCCGGTAACATTAACCACAAACGCGAGGGTGCAGAAATTAGGACCCCGGCGCGGGGAAAACCCTCTCATAGATCTTCCCAGATGGAGAAGGAAAACTCTGAAGCTAAACCTTGTCTTGGATGACAACCTTCCTAGAGCTGGTGACTCAAACAAATTATCGGTCTGCAAACCTAAACTGTTTAAGGAGTAGATAGGCTCTGTCTATCGCTGGCTTCTATACTCTTTCTTTGCCTATTAGCTAGGCGTAGAGGTCGAATCACGGGGAGTCGACAGACCTTCAGTCGATCTTGTTTCCTGACAATGAACGCCGGTTTCTCCACTCCCGACACATCACATCCCTTAAACTGGGCACTTGGTACAAGTAGATTGGGTTGACCATCGTCTGATGGGTTGAGGGTATCGGATAGACAGTTCCTAGCTGCTGTTCCCGACTAGTAGTACAGGAGCCCTAACTGTTTGGTAGCGCTTAGAGCGGCTGCTCCATCAACAGTTGTATAATATTGGTTGTTTGTAGTGCCATGTTGAGCATGGAAAGGGACCCTGCACTAGGTCTTTATTATTATTACGGGGGTACCGTGTTCGGACTCCAGCTAGGCTCTGGGACATAGTTGCTGATTCTCTGTTTTGAATGCTACTTTTCACTGCCTTCGTTCAGGATTGAACTCAGCACCTTTGGGTAACTGTAAACTTTGATACAACATCTAGGACCACTCGGCCATATGTCACTAGGACAATTCTTAGTTGGTTTTTTGTTAATGTTAAACCTATGTTTCAAGGTTTTCTCTCTCTATTAGAGATGTCCAAATTGCATTCAGCTCTACGCTTGGTTTGCTCAGTAGGTTGTTATGTCCGAGCATGTGAGCTGTTTCTTTAAGTTTTCTCACTTTCCAGTGGGTCTCTCTGTTTATTATTTTTACTTCATCCCATAGAGGGCGATGGTCCCCTCTCTCCATCCAGACATGGTTGGCTATACCCGATTTTTCAATCTCCCTTTAGTTACCGCTTTACGGTGTTCTTCCACCCTTACTTTAAGGGGGCGGCATGTTTCACCCTTGTAAACCTTTCTGCAACTGCATGGGATGGAGTATATGCAGTTCTTGGTCATGTTCTCCATGCGGGGCTTCACTCGTACCAGGTGTCGTCTAAGTGTTGACTCGCTCTTGAATACCGTCCTGATGTTGTAGGGGGCACATATTCTCTGAATCTTTTCGGAGATGCCTCGTATGTATGGTAGGCAGACCGTTGGTGGTTTTTGGGTTTCATTCTCCTCTCTTATACTATTAACACGTCTGGTGGATAGTATGCTATAGGGGTAGTTGTTACAACGGAGTGTATTCTTCAACCTGACCATTTCTTGGTGGTATGTAATAGTGTCGCTACTTATTGTCTCTGCTCGATGTTGTAGGCAGCGTGCGATTCCATGTTTGATACTGTATGGGTGATGGGAGTTGAGGTTAAGGTATTGTCCGGTGGAGGTAGGCTTGCGATATATGGATGTTTTAAACCCATGCTCTGTGCGTGATATATCAAGAGAGGTCAGTTGGTTATCTTTTTCTTTCTCCATTGTGAACTGTATTGATGGTCTTATTGAGTTCACATGGTCTAGGAGAGCCTGGATGTCTTCCTGATGGGGCCAAAGTATGAAGGTGTCATCAACGTATTTTAGCCACATGGTTGGCTTTAAGGGAGCTGAACCTAAGGCCATGTCTTCGAAGTATTCCATGTCTATGTTCACCATCACTGGTGATAATGGCGAGCCCATAGCTAGCCCCTTCTCTTGTCGATATAGGTCAACCTACTTCAGAATTGATTGTCTAAAGCTGGATGGCTGTGGCTGGCAGCCTTTTTACATAGGTAGTAGTTTTATTAATATAAAATGTAGGTAGTTGTGTTATTAATATAAACCTAGGTAGTTGTGTTGTTAATATAAAACGTAGGTAGTTGTGTTGTTAATATAAAACGTATGTAGTTGTGTTGTTAATATAAAACGTATGTAGTTGTGTTGTTAATATAAAAACGTATGTAGTTGTGTTGTTAATATAAAAACGTATGTAGTTGTGTTGTTAATATAAAAACGTATGTAGTTGTGTTGTTAATATAAAAACGTATGTAGTTGTGTTGTTAATATAAAAACGTATGTAGTTGTGTTGTTAATATAAAAACGTATGTAGTTGTGTTGTTAATATAAAACCTGTACTTTTGTCTACTAGAAAGGAACACTTTTTTTGTTAAAACATGAGCAAACTGATGCTTCTGCTAAACACATACAAAGTACTTTTAAAAATACTGTTCTAATTTGTTTATTTAGATGCAACAGTGAACTTGGTGATAATGATTTGGAACTGAGTATTGTCCGAGGAATAAAATTCAATCTGCCCAGTGGTAAGTATTATTAATGTTTTTTTAAAATTTACTTTTACTAGTTTTTCTTGTTCTTGATATTTTCTTGCATTATTATTTCTGGTACTCACAAATTATCTCCCTTTTTTCCTTATTTAACCACAAGTTATCTCTCTTATCAACTGTAAAGCAGATTAATATTTATCATAAGCAAAATATGAAAACACACACACATACATATTTATATATACAGTTGTAGCTTTTGTCTGTTTGTCCACAAATACAATAATATCCTGTATAAACACTCTTGTTTTATATATATATATATATATATATATATATATATATCTCAATAAAGAAAATGATGATATAAAAACTATATAGTAATATATATATATTTATATTCATTTATTCATTCAATTAGGGGTGTAGGGTTAGCGAGAATTCTTTATACCATGATATTTCGAAGCTTAATACTTCTCATCAGAAGAGGAGAGAATATGCTAGGTAACATAATAGGGATGCGATCTCTAGCAATACCTACATTAGGAGCAAAATAAAATATTGAGGCTGTTTGGGGGAGCTAAATTGATCTCAGAGATCTAAAACGATTTGTTGAGCTTTGCATTATCCCGATAGGTCTCCACTTAAAGAATTGATCTTATTCTATTCCTTTAATCCTCCTATATATATATATATATATATATATATATATATATATATATATATATATATATATGATGTAGTATGGAACTAAATTTGAATTGATAATGTTTATTTCCTTCAGGATTTATTTTCTATAGACTTCAATTAGCAGGGAGACTCGATGTTGCCCTGGATTGAATGAGGATCAATGTATATTCTCCACTTCCAATACTTTTATTGTAATCAAAATTGGTGAAATCGTTGATTCATTAATCAAATCGATTGATTGCCTGCTCTAGTCAGGAACCCGCCATGGTGCACTGGGAAGAAGCTCACATGCCTCTTTATAATAGCTTAGTCCATAATACATTGTAGTCTACATTGCACTGTAAGAACTTTCTGCTGATTTTATGAAATTATTTTTGTGTAATGATTTGAATTAGTTAAATATGCTAAGCTTGAGTATTTTTGTTCGATTGTGCTCTAAACAGAAACATTCATTTTGAACATGCCCTGTCTCATCAAAGAGTCAACTGTTGATTTTATCCACCGGACATTTTTACTTGTGTGGTGATAAAACTAATGAAATGCATTTGTTATGTTGGGTTGTGTAAAAGTATTAACGTTGATCAAAATTAGACTTTTCCTCCTTTAATAGGATTATTTTGATTATCGATTTTTGATACTTATCAGAGGTATTCTAATACAAAACCTATCTAAAAACACTGCCATACTTGTAAAGTACTGCATATCAAACTACAAGTACATTTGCGTAAAATTTCATAAAAATCAGCCTACCTGTTTTGGAGTCCATAGGGAATGAGCTCACATACATACACACCCACAGACAAAGTTCCTTTAAATGGAGATAACATAAAATAGTAGTCCTCCATTGATCAGGTTTAACCTCAATGTTGTGTTTGGCTAAAGCAAAGTTGTGGTGAAATCTGAAGATTCTGTGGCAACTTTGATCAGATTTTCCTCCATTTTGATTGGCTGCAAAGGCCAATATAGAAGTGACTGTCTCTTTTGCAGAGGTTGCATGTGTGTTGTTTCTAGTCTACTCGAGTTGCTACTTTGCTTTATCCAAGACCCCCACCTCCCTGTAGCAACTTTGATCAAATTTTCCTTCCTCAACTTGGTTTTTCGTCGAGGTTCCTCTCCATTTGGATTAGTTAGCTGCCAGGCTTTCCTAGAACTGTATTGATGTCCACAGCCTCCGTACCGCATTTTGTAACATAAAATACATGCTAAAATATACTTTAGTTCTGGGATTGAGCTATGTTTGAAAAAAGCATCTGTTTTAATTGGCCATAATTTATAATTAATTGAACAAGTAACTAATCTCCGTCTATCTATGGATTTATCTCCCCTTCTATCACGATATGTTGATTCAATCACCCACCCCACCCCCACCCCCCAATGTTTCATGGAGCATTTAGAGAAAGAGTTAGGGTTTTTTTGTCATCTGATTTTACATATGTGTATTAGATGGTAAATAATAAGTTTCTTTATTTCTATCTAATAATAATAAATTAATAAATAAATTATTAATTATAAATTAACAATAATATAGAAGTAAGGAGACTAGTTATGTCTTAAAAGATACATTATAGTTTTTGAATTATTAAATGAAATCAAGTAGAATAAATATTGGTAACTGTTATTGGGTCATCGGCATGTCACCTACTTACCTATAATCTTTCAAGATATGAATGTATTGATCAAATTTTTGTAAATATTTTATCAGATAGACTCTAATGTTCTTGTAAATCCATTGTTTTACCATCATTTATGTATTTTGTCCCCATGTATTAACATATTTTAAATAAGTGCTATTTTAAATTGATTAGGAAAAGAAGTTTTTAATTTGTTTATTTTTACTGATTGTTTTTTCATTTTTTAGATGATTATTTGAATTTTTGTTTGTTTAAATGATTATTTGCAATTTTTGTTTGTTTAAATGATTATTTGAAATTTTGTTTGTTTAAATGATTATTTGAATTTTTGTTTGTTTAAATGATTATTTGCAATTTTTGTTTGTTTAAATGATTATTTGAAATTTTGTTTGTTTAAATGATTATTTGAATTTTTGTTTGTTTAAATTATTTGTAATTTTTTTTTAAAAAATGATTTTATTTTCCATATTTATATTCAAAACATTCCATTTGCTATGTTTGCTTATTTATTTTTGATTTTCAGGTTATGCCCCAAAAGATTTGGACACTTATATAAAATTTGAATTTCCATTCCCAAGTGTAAGTAAAATGAAATCTTCTGAAAATATTGTGTGTACAAAATTTGATATCTGAGAAATTTTAATTTCAGGAATTAGAATGGTAACCTAAGTACTGTGTAGGTTTGACAATTCAGTCAGTTCTTTGGGAATGGTAATGTCTTTCTAATAAAACTTAAAAAGTATTTAGACTGAGTGGGATATATATGAATTGTCAAACCTACACTGTTCTTAGGTTACTATTCTAATTCCTGGAATTAAAATTTCTCGGATATCAAATTATATATATGTGTGTGTGTGTGTGTGTGTGTGTGTGTGGCAATTGGAGGTTCAGAATAACTGGAAACAATGCCGAGATAAGCGGAAAGCACATACAGCGCCTAGAATTCCCAAATAGTCACCCATCTGGTATTAGCCAGGCTCAATGTTGCTTAACTTCAGTGATCTGATGAGAACCAGTGTGTTAACGTGATTATGCCATACATATATATGTTTGTGTGTATGTATATATATATATATGGTTTTGTATATATGTTTATGTGTGTATATATGTATATATACATATATATAATGTGTGTGAACATTATAAATAATTCTATAAGAACCAGAGTCTGGAAAAACATTGTATTCCACATCGTAACCTGAAAAAATGTATCTTAGGACCACCGTATACTGGGGTACTACTGTGTGTGTGTGTATATATATATATATATATATAGTAGAACCCTGGGATACAACATTAAAAATTAGTAATAAAACACATGTATATAATCAAATAACATTATAAATAACACCGTAAGATGAGGCAAATACCGTAACCAGGGGCTGGAAAAAACATTGTATTCCACATCATAACCTGAAATAACTGTATCCTAGGGCCACCGTATCCTGGGGTTCAACTGTATATATTTGTGTGTGTATGTATATATATATATATATATATATACACACACACTCCTAATAATTTTTTTTTTTTTTTTAATGATATTCATATTAAAAACCCTTTTTTCTATTTATTTAAAAAAAGAAAATACAACTTTCTTATATAGGAGTCATAAAATTGCATTTACTAGCTAATTTGCATATTCTTTTAAACATTCATTTTATTTAACTCACTATTAGTTTTTTTTTCAGTTTTCTTATGGGATGATCATCTGTAGTTAACTATTAAGTGTAATTATATCCAACATTCAAACTCTTTGGCCTAACATTCATAAGCAAAACATAAATTGGAAGAAATACATAGAAGATACTGCTAAGGCTGCTGCAAAGATGGGCTCCCTCTATGAAGCCTGAAAACTTCTTACATATAATAATTTTTTACAAAGCCTCCATCCATGCATGGAGTATTTTTGTCACATCTGGACTGCTGCATCAACCTTCTCTCTTTTGATAGGGTACAAAACAAGAATCTCTAATCGAATGTCCTACACTAGTCTACCAAGGACTAGCCTTGGTCCCATCACTGCAATGTTGTACTTGTTTTATGTACTTCAATGGAATATGCTTCGACGAATTTGCTACACTTGTGCCCCTCAATATAAATACAACCGATAAACCCAACAAACAGCAAAATCACACCTCTTCATTGAAGAGATCCTCAGCTGCTAATGGTTTTCTACTCTTGATTCTTTCCTTGCACTGTTTTCATTTAGAATTCCCTCCCTGCTACCTGTGTTTTCAACTGTATCAACATGCAGAAATTTATGTGATATAAACAAGCATCTCATTGCACAACTCCCCACTTAGGATGCCCCATATATCTAACCCCTAATATACAGTATTCCCTTACATCTCAGTGGCAGCATGTCTTGTTTAGGGTAAATTAAAAAAAAAAAAAAATGCAAAGTTTGATTTGTCAGTTTAAATGTTATTTAAGTCTAGCTTTTAATATCTGAACAAAAAAAAATTTATATATTAGAAATTAATAATTTTCTGTCTGCTTATTGATTTGTTACCGCTTAAAAGTTTAAGATATTTATCAAGTGCATATTGTAAACAGATCACATGAAGTATAAAATACACATTCGTCTCCTCTAAAAGGTTTCAACTTCAAATCTCCAGCTAAAATATATTCCTGCTTGATATTCTGTTAAAGTACAAAGCACTAAACGTGAAATTGTATGAATCGGCATTGTATAATATTTTGACGATCAGTTCAATCATGTTTTTTTTTTTTTTTTTTTTTTTTTTTTTCAGTTCTTTCTAGAATTAGGGACTTACAGGTTGAACTTCATGAAAGTTGTCAACATCTGTAATGAAAGTGGTATTATGGAACCAATTGGATTCGAATTTGGCACATCTAGGTTATCATTCCATATAGCTATCCTCTTCATCATGTCCACTGCCTATAAAATCTCAAACTGTTCTAAAACTTCTTTCATTTTTTTTTTTTATTTATTTTAAAGGATGATCCTCAGACACACACGACAGAAACTGTAAAAGATACAGACTCGCCTGGTAAGGTTAATCTTTATATTTTTTCTTTTAAATTCAGTAGAAAATTGCATCATCATTGTTAAATGAGAAATCATGTTCTATCTAAAGATATTTCTGGTCAAGTTTAATTTCCATACATCTATAATATAAAAGGCAAAATGTGTATGTGTGTTTGTATATCTTACAAAAACTTTGAACAGATGCATCGGTACGTGACAAAATTGGTATCGTTTTAAAGCTTGGTCTCTTGGACGACAAATATTAAAAAATTGGCCAAAAACATTAATTCCTTCATCCTCGACTGGGCAGTTTTCTACAAGAAGGGGTCATTTTTTTCGTCAACATTTCCACAAGTCATCATCTCTGTTGGATTGACTACCCTTAATTTGAATGCTTGCGACTTCTGGTTTGATGATATATGCATCAACTAAGATGTAAATTTTTTTTTCACCTTCTTTTCCTCCTTTGCATTACGGATTCGAGTCTGCCTGCCTACTACCACTTTTTTTTTTTTTTTAAAACACCTCTCTCCACCCAAACTGCCTATCGAGGTTCCTTACTACACTACCTTTACATACTTGGGCAACACCTGGTACCCCTGCTAGTATGTGTATATATGTCTGATAGATTCTTTTGGTCTGTAACAGTAACGTTCTCAAAAGTAGTAAATTTTTATTTTTTTAAATTTTTTATTCAATTTTCACCCCAAACAAGGCACAGTGCCACTTTGAAGCAGGGGGCTACTATTGGGGACTTAATTAGCGGGGTCATTATGAAGGGAGATAAGTAGAAAGATGTTTGTTAACATTACACTTGAACTTCTGCATATCGTTGCAGTTGGGAAAGCAGAATCCCGGAAGGGAGTTCCAAAGACCCGCAGTTCTGGAGAAGAAACTATTGGAGTAAAAGGCTTTCTTGCACCTAGGGATCTCTACTGTAAAGGGATGAGACTTAGTAGGTTTGTCGGGGGTAGTTAAGTCGGGGAGGTACAAGTGTTTGCAGTTCGTCAGAGCATTCACCATTAAAGTATTTGTAGAACAGGCAGAGGGATGCAACATCTCGTCGATGGGACAGAGGCTGAAGCCTAGATGACAGTTCAGGACCTATCAGGTTGGCGACTCTCTTTTGAACCCTGTCCAGGAGCGAGAGACAAGCAGCAGATGCACCAGCCCAGATGTGACAACAGTACTCCATACATGGGCGAATGGTTGCCTTATAGAGGTATAGGATACTGTCAGGCGTAAGTAGTTTTCTAGCACGGTAGGGGGAGCCAACCTTCCTTGCAGCAGCCCTGGCAATGCTCTCAATGTATCTATTCCAGTTCATATTCCCTGTAAACGTTAGGCCGAGGAGTTTAAAAGAAGTACTTTCAGGCAATGTGTTCTTGGCCATTGCTATTGGTGGTAGAGAAGGTTTCTTGTAGTTATTGAAGGAAACAAGCTTAGTCTTAGCAGCATTGAATGTGACCAACCATTTTTGTCCCCATTCCACTACGGATTGGAGGTCATCCTCTAGTGTTTCTGCCATTTCCTTGGATATGTGTTCATTTGTTTTCCCCTCATATCTGTTATAGAGAGTGGTGTCATCGGCAAATATACCCATCTCCGAAACAATTTTATCAGGGAGGTCATTTATGAATATCAGGAATAATAGAGGTCCAAGGATAGACCTTTGAGGTACTCCCACATTTATGTCATTGTTTGGATGTACGACCGTCGAGGACAACTTTGATTTTTCTATTACTTAGGGAGGATTTAATTACATTATGAATTCTTCCAGTGATTCCATATGATCTAATTTTCCTTAGAAGACCATCGTGCCATACCCTGTCAAAAGCCTTAGATATATCAAGGGCCACCACTCTACCCTCCCCTGTTTTATCCAATGAACGGTATATACGTTCAGAAACTACAGTTAAGATATCTGCTGTTGAACGGGCTTGCCTGAATCCATATTGTTTGTCAGTCAGGAGTTTAGCAGCTGTTAGGTGCTGGACTAGGGCTCGATTAACTAAGGACTCAAATATTTTGGCGAAAAGCGGGAGGAGGCTAATGGGGCGATAATTTAGTGGGTCAGTTCTTTCACCAGAATTCTTGAAGACTGGTAACACAGAGGCAGTTTTCCAGCAGTCGGGAAAACAAGATTCGTTAAGGCATTTATTGTAAAGTTTGGACAGAACTGGAGCAACCTCGGCAGAGCATTTTTTTAATAGCACAGCCGGGATGAGATCTGGTCCACATGTTTTTGAGGGGTCTAGGTTTTTTATAATAGCATGTACCTGAGAAGAGGTGATTTTCAAATCGTCTAGTGTGGCGTCTGTTCGCAGAGGAAAATCAGGGAGTGAGTGATGTACCGAGTTCAGTGTGGAGTTTGAGGCAAACCGACTGGCAAGCAGATTAGCCTTGTCAGTTGTCGTGCAAGCAACCTCATGATTGTTTGATAGTGGGGGAATAGTTGACTGTCCAATATTTACTACGCTGTTGTAGATTTTCCAAAAATCCCGGGTTCCTAATTTCTGTGCTTCGATGCATTTTCTGGTGGTTTCAGAGTAATCTGTCTTAGCTGTCTCTATCACTCTCTTACAATTATTTCTAGCTTCTATAAACTTCTGTTTATTTGAGGGTGAAGGGGTTAGAGTAATAGTCCTAGGAGTTCCGTCCTCTCAGGCTTTCCCTCCCCTCTTTGAGAAGTTAGTTCCTAGTGTGTTCTGTTCAGGAATGCAGATGGAGCTACCCAGGAAATTTTTAATAGGTCAGTTGAATCTGCAGAAGTTCTTCAAACTTGCTCTATCCAATCGTAATTCTTATTATAAAACCAGCACTTGCTCCTTCCTGTGCTCATATGGTATCACTAAGATAGCAAAACTTCTAAACAACCCTATTAGCCTCATCCATCCAAATATACTTTATCCACATCGGAGTTTTCATCCATCTCCATTATCTTACATTTCTTGTATACAAACTAGTTATCATCTATCAAGCTTCCTGTATTTGTACTGCACTTCTTGTGTACCTAATGCTTACAAGTTGCCTGCTCATAAAAAAAAAAAAGAATGGCGACAGGAGGGAGTATAGACTGCCTGATCATAAAATTTGCTTTTAATTAAAAAAGAAAAGAGGCGGGGGGTGGGGGCAGTCCTAAAAAAAAAAATAGGGGGAATTGGGTGCCATCAGCCAGAAGCAAAATTTTGTAAGCAAAAAAAAAATTTTTTAAATAACATGGGTACCCAGCGTTGCCCAGGTGTGAAGAGGTGGTATAGTAAGGATATTGAGCAACCAAAGTACTTTAAAAAAAAAAAAAAATAGCTGCGAGTACCTGTGCGAGCGCAAAAAAAAAAAAAATAGCCGCAGTAGCCAGGGTGGAAGAGAAAAACAAAGCAAATTCTACCAGAGGCTGACTAAGGGAGTATAGTACAGGACATTCTTGGTATCTCATGTCAATCTCTTTTTATTTTCTGATTGGCTGATCATATTTATGAAACTGTTTTCTTCTTTTTGTTTTGTTTTTTAATTCTTTATTATAAACAACAAAGCCAAACCATTTATTTCACAAATTTAACTAATAAGTTCCATAAATTGTAAACTATTAAAATAAATTTAGCTTTGAATTCCAAAAGTGATGGAGAATTTACATCCGAATTTCTCACTTATATTCAAACTAGTCTGGGTGCTCGGCATTACCCAAGTGTTTGGAGGTGTGTGTTGAGCAAAAAAAAAAAAAAAAAAAGTGGTAGTAGGCAGGCAGGCAGGCTCACACCTGTGATGTGAAGGCAGAAAAGAAAATGAAAGAAAATCTGACGTCTTACCGCTACTCCATGACGTGACCGGAAGTTCATAACGTTAAAATTAGGCAAAGTCAATATAACCGATATAATGATTTGCAAAAATGGCTTGCAAATAATCTACCTCCTCCTTGTAGAAAACTGCCCAGTTGAGGGTGAAGGAATTAATGTTTTTGGCCAATCTTTTGATATTTGTTGTCTGAGACATCGAGCTTCAAAATGATACTGATCTCATGAAAATCCGTCATCTCTGTCAAAAGTTTTAGGCAGACATATATATATATACATACATACATTTTAAACAGACAGGTGAGATTTATATTATAGACTAGCAGGAGGTACCCGGTGTTGCCTGGGTGTTTGGAGGTGTGTGTGGTTTTGGGTAAATCAAAACTCCGGGGGGGGGGGGGTTTAAAATATAAAACAGTTTTGGTAGGGTAAGTATGAGGACCGAACCCGAACCCTTGAGGCAAAGTTGGAAATTAAAGTTTGAAAAAAAAAAACGTGCGACGTTAACCATTGGGCCACCGCGAAATACTAACAGAAACACGTTTGAATTTATTTAAGTATTAAAAACAGAATTGACATGTGTCCGCAATAAAAGTTAACTCTGCTACTTCTATTTGATCTCATTAATGAGGTCAAATAGAAGTAGCGGACTTAACTTTTGCTGCGGGACAGCTTTTGGGTTTGTTTACCAAACTTCGGCTGGTTGGTTCCTCAAGATGTTGGGGAAGAGGGAAACCCGCTCCCCATTGTCCAGATTGAATAGCCATTGTCTGATATAAGGAGTTTTGCCCCACATTGATCCAAGCTGATTGCTTCTGGACGTTTCCCGGCGCGATGCCGAGAACAGTGTTAGCTTTGAGTTAGTTTCACTTTTTATACGAAAAAGCCGAATCAACACGTGAGAAGCCAAAATAGCAATAATTTTGTAAAAGTTGCTGTAAGTAAATCTAGACGTTACGCGCTTTCCCAAATCGTAGATATTATTATCTAGTGGGTATATAAACAGTTCTAAGCGATAGTACCCCCCCCCCAGGAGCGTCGTCGAAAAAAGCCTTTGCGAGACATACATGAAATGATCACAAACATTTTGCCTTTTATATATTATAGGTGAACCACTTAAATAACAAAATCAACTTGTCGTTGTCATAACTAGTACACATTTTCACTTTTTATCTCCCTTTATCTTTCCATGGCTAATCTCATTAAAACATTTCTCCATTTTTCTTTTGTTTTACTTTCAATTCCAAATCATTTTTGTATTTTACTTTTGTTGATAAATGCTTTTACTTTTAGAATATGGTGAATCCTTTAAGTTAAATATTAACCGACGTTCGAGAGCCTTGCTTCGGGTGTTTGAAAAGAAATCATTGAAATTAGAAGTTTATTATCGACGGTAAGTAAGGAATTTTTTTTTTTTTACTTTCTAAATGTTTATAGTTAGATTCAAGATATTCTAGGCTGCAAATATTATTTTACTTAATTTTGGAAAAAAAATATTGTTTTGTTTTCTTTTTTTTTTTTTTTTTTTAATTTTATCTCTATACTAGCCAGGGTACCTGCCGTTGCACGGGTGTGTGGAGTAAGGAAGCCGGAAAAAAAAAAAATAGTAGAATCAAAACAACAGTAGGCAGTTTGGGTGGAGAGGGATGTTAAAAACAAAATTAAAAAAAAAAAAAAAAGTGGTAGTAGGTAGACATGCAGGCTTGAACCCGTAACACGAAGGAAGAAAAAAAATATGTGATGTCTTTGCTGTTGCAACCATGGCAAAACCGGAAGTTGTGAATGCCGAAATTAAGCATAGTCAATCGAAAGGTAACAGTGACTTGCAAGAATGACAACACAAAAACCGACCCCTCCTTGTAGAAAACTGCCCAGTTGAGGGTGAAGGAATTAATGTTTTTGGCCAATTTTTCGATATTTGTCATCTGAAGGATAGAGGTTCAAAATAATACTGGTTTTGTCACGTTTCAACACACACACATTTTGCTTTTTATCTCTATATTAATAAAAAATTATAAAATGACTCATGGGTGTGTGTATTCATGGTTTCTGACGACATGGACTTTGACATGATAAGTCACCACCAGAGGATAGAAGTTCCTATTTACTTGCTTTCTCATGAGAGCAGTTAGACAGTCATTTCTTTAATGTGGGGAAAAATTATGCTCTCCTAACGTTACAGAGCTGAAATAAAAAATTGCCTCAGTATAGTGCTGTTGCTCAGAAACTCTTGACTTGAAGTTAGTAGTCAAGTACCCGTCCTTGACAATTAGTTTCTGCAGGACTAATTGTCACGAAAGATAAGATATGGTGGTCATAACAGATGACCCTTAGCTCCAAGCCAATGAGATGGATTAACGCTTGATCTTAATGATTTTTAAAACTGTGAGAGGATTGAAAACCGCTATATACCATTCACAGCAACAGTCTATCCAGAAACCAGCAATTCTTTCCCATTTGTCGGAAACATTAGTCATGGAATGTGACAATTATAGAACAAAATGAGGGAGAAGCAAGGGATATGAGACTTCCAAAAGTAATAAAACAAAAACAAATATATTCTACTACATAATGAATAGTTTTTTAAAAATTTATTTACTATTAATTAAATTTCTGGTTATCATTAAGCAAAGTCTCCTGAAACTCGCTGCGGGCCTGCCAGATTAAAGTCAAACATCATAAAAAAGCATTCATTACAGAATATTTCCAAAAAGTTTTCTTATTTATAATCAAAATTTATAGAAATTAAAAAAAAAAAAAAAATATTGGGAATATTCTGTATTGATAAGTTTTTTTTTTTTATGTTTGACTTTAGTCTGACAGACTCATAACAAGTGTCGAGGGACTTTGCTCGATGATAACCAAAAATTCATTTAAATTAAAACTAATTGCATGAAACGATTCAAATTATTTATAAAATTAAATCCACCACAATGCATTTCGGTTTCTTTGTAAATAACTGAGCTATTTTAATCTTTTGTGAATTGTTGAAAGAAATGCAATATTTTGAGCTTTCTTTTTTTATTTTTTTAAAATTCATTTTTAAGCAATCTGTTGAATAGAAAGTTATTTAAACATCAAATTCTTTCGTATTGAAAATTGAAAGTTTTGTGAGCTTTTTATACATCCAATAATTTTCTAGAGATTAAAACATTTCTTTAACGAAACTGAAAAACCTCAATTCAATTTAATCGGTAAATCAAAGTAAAATTACGTTGTCATTTCATTACTTTCAAACTGAATAATGGACGGAGTCTCTAAAGTTTAGATGCTTGACCGTGGGTAAAAAAAAAAAAGATGACAAGATCATATGCAGTCTTTT
The DNA here is from genome assembly GCF_053919585.1 of Euprymna scolopes. Taxonomy (NCBI): domain Eukaryota; kingdom Metazoa; phylum Mollusca; class Cephalopoda; order Sepiida; family Sepiolidae; genus Euprymna; species Euprymna scolopes. The sequence continues at coordinate 119,753,788 of NC_136498.1, read as the reverse complement.
CCTGCTTGCAACATCATCTCCATCACACCTACCTTTCCCAATGTTTTATATTTATTTTTAGTTCTTCCAGAAGTTTAACCAGGTTTTGGTCCTGTGGCTGTTCGTCTGGAATGGGTAGGAAGCGGAGGTAACCAATTCAAGCGCTTTTAATTTTATGCACTTGATTGCAATGGCATAAGAAATTTTATTTTATTTTAAACTGTCTCCTCCAGCAACTACAACTTAAGTGCCAATACAATATTTAGTTTATTGTATTTAGAGCTGACACTGCCCACATCCAAACTAAACTGGTGGAAAAAAGGATTTTGAAGACCTAATTAATTTGCTTTTAAAATGTTACAAAAAAATTATCTTTTTAAACAGTATATAAAAATGAAACAAGAAAAAATGTTTTATTTACATAATTTGCACTATTATTAGCATCTTGGTTATGTTCGGCCAATGTAATATTTGATCGTCTTTGAGTGTGTCTTTCCAAACTTGAGAATTTCTACAGATGTAACAGAGCGCGGACACACATAAGCATAAGCATACAGAATATACAATGACGTCACTGTACGGAAAAAGAAAAAAAACAAACTGTGCAACAGACAGGAGCACATTCGAGATCATGTCAGATGTGGATAATGTTCGATAGGTCAGAGAGAAGGAGCATGATCATGTGAGAGAAGACGATTACGTTTTATTCGAGAAAGTATCCGGAAATAAATGGCATTGTTACAAAAGAAAAAGTGAGTTCAGTTATTACTTGTCCTCTGTTCCTTGTGATGTATTCTGCTACAACGTGTTGGTCCTGTGTGTAAACATGGGTAACATTACACAGAATTAAAAAAAAAAAACATGACTGCTCATTTGTGTTCATTTGATCTAAACTTAAATTTCATCAAACTTCCACATTTAAAAAATTACTAAGCTTGTGAAATTTCAAAACTTGTATTCTTTATATAATACATAAAATCGATCTCTTTATCGTTTTTTTCTTGTCATCAATAGTTTTCTTCCTACAAAATCAATATTTTGATTCTTTAAGTTAATTTTTCTTATAGATCGTTGCAGCATATTGATAAGAATAAAATGTAATTCGATTCAAATCCTTCAAGGAAATATTTTGTTTGGGTCAGAATTATTTTTATACAGATGCCATCTTAAAAAAAGGGGTATGCAACTCTGTTTATATAGTTACTTCCCTTTGATTAGAACAAAAAAATATTTTGGAAATACAGAATGGCATAGTTTCAGGAAAGAAAAGCAAATTGTAAATAATTATAATATTGGACAACACCGAATCGGGACAGCTAGTCTCATATGCATAATTTATTGCATAAATGCTAAAAATTTTGTTAAAATTAGATAATTCTCTAATTTTTATTAAAAAGAAAATGAGCATTTAGGTTGATTAAAAAAACAAGTAATCTCCTTTTATCATCGATTGGGGTGGATGCATGAGCTCTTAGCGCCAGCACGGATTCAAGTCATCACTCATATTTTTCTCTCTACACACCATCTTGAACACATTGCCTGCTTTTGTTGTGCGTTATTGGGTTTTTGTATGAACACAGGATTAAAGTTATAAAGCACTCGGAGAGGACATACTTCTGCCAATACCACACTCACTCAAAATTGAATGGTATAGGAAAATGCAGTGGAATAGTACAATGCAAGATAAATATGTACAGTATAACCCGGATATAAGAGACTTCGTCTCCTGCCTATACAACTCTCTTATATCCGGGTTACACTGTACAATAACACAGGCTCTAATTTGGGAAAAAATCTCTCTATCCATATATATATATATATATATTTTTTTTTTTTTTTATTTTATATATGTATATATATATATATATATATATATATATATATATATATATATATATACATATATATATATATATATATATATATATATATATATAAAGGAGAAAGAAAATTAAAACTGTAAGTTGAACTTTACATTCAAAATTTATTGTTCGACTGAATCCTCCAAAAAACAATTTACAAAGTCCTTATTCTGCGGAGTTTCAAAGAATGCTATTCTTGTTATTCTTCTCATCAGAGGACATAAAGAAATCCGCAAATTATATCTGTAGCAATGCTAGAATTTTCTACTTAAGGCATTAAGTGAAACTGCAATTTATTGTAGTTATAAATTGCCAAATAAAAAAGCGAAAAAATATTGGATATGTAAAAAAAAATATATATATATATATATATAAACAAACCATGCATAAAGTTTCCATTGCATATATCAGGTAAACACTACATCCCTTTGATTTCATATATATATATATATATATATATATATATATAATTATTCCCAGTTAATATTGTCCAGAGATGAAGCAACCAGTGAATTTTAACGAGGCTCAATACCAAAGTAACTAGAGACCTCTTCAGGCAATATTGCTTATACAAAAGTAGAGTCAGTAATGTACAGACTCTACTTTTGCATGAGCAATATCGCCTAAAAAGTTCTCTAGTTACTTGTAACTGGCTGATCAAAACATGCTCATAAATGTCTAGCAGCATATAAATGCTTATGTAGAAAAAATTTAAAAAAGTGTGTGTGTATATATATATATATGTATATATATTATGGCTAGTTTTGGAGGTCTACCTTGTTCAATACAAATTGGTATTGATAGTAATGCTTGGGTCATGTTTACCACAAGACTTGATGAAATATTAATGTTGTAAAGAAATATGTGGATGCTGAAATTTTTCTCCTCAAATGCATGGTAGTATGTAACCACATTTCGCTTCGTTTGCCGGTCTTTGAATCATCGCTGCATTTTGTCAACGTCTGACTATAGGAAAGATTATTCTTAGATTCACATTTATTGTCAAATCCATGAAGACATACAATTTTCTTGAATGGCAGAAATGTTTTCGCTGTTCTTACGTTTGAAACAATCCTTGATATCAGATTTTATTTAAGCATGAAAAAACAAACATTTTATGAAATATTTTTTTTTATGCTTAATTGCTATTTTTTAAATTTTTATTTTCTGTTCTGTTTATATAATACACGTTGACTCTTCCCAACTCTACACATACAAAATGCCCCCACCCATGAAATTGTTAATAAAATTCACAATTCTTTCTGCAATCCAATCATATTTGGTACAAATAAACTTCAGTGTACATCTGACTTGATCACTAAGGTTTAGAGATGCATAACTAACAGTCTTAGTTTTATTAACATTCAGTGATTTGCTTGAAATGTGCACTTCCTGAATTGATTAATAATGAGTACTGCTTAGTTTGGCATGATTCATCGGAATGGCTGCGAGGACACTTTGGTGATCGTCTCCTCAGTAGAAGGTGTAATTCTGAATGGGCTTTACACTCGTGGGACCTTAGCATCCCAGAATTTTATCTGTGTGGTTATATCTGAAAGATAATGTCTACCAAAACAAACCTCATACTGTTATTGAACTGAAGAGAAGGGCCATTACAGCCAAGATAGGGGTGTATCTAGTAGTATTTGTTTGGGGTCACCATCTATATAATAATAGCCTTTTTCTTATATTACTATGAGTGTTATCACCTGTTACTCCCTATTTGAAATCATGAACTCACCCAGATTCAAAGAAAAACTGATATAATGCTATGTATATATTGTTTAAAATATAATTATCAACTGACATGTGTTTCGTTGTCTACGACTCATCAGAGTGGCTGAATCTGATGAGTGGTAGACAACGAAACACGTGTCAATGGATGATTATATTTTAAACAATATATATGCCGCTCTCCATTTGAGGGTACCAAATTGGTAAAAGGGAAAATTATTCCCAACTCGCATTTTGGTAAAAATGACCTATATATAAATAATTGAATTCATGCTAAAAGTATCGCAAACAAATATATATATATATATAGCATTATAGACAAGGCCAAGCCATTGGTATACACTTTATTTATTTATTTGTCAATGTAATAAGGAAAAGCTAGAATTGTTGGAAAGGTTATATGCTCTTAATAAGGAAAAGCTATACTTGGGGGGGGGGGGGTATATGCTCTTTATACCAAAGTATTTCGAAGCCTAATACTTCTCATCAGAAGAGGGGCTAGGGGACTAGGTTGCAAACATGTACAGGGGTTGGACGATATTTATTAAATTGATGTCTAGAAAGAAACGGAGTGTGAACAAATATCATCTACAGTCTGTATTCATCTTGTATAATTTATGTAATAGATGTTGGAACCTTGTATTGTTTATTTTACAATGTTCCGTAGTTTGTATAGGAATTGAGAAGCCAACAGTTTTGAAAACATATTTTTAATCTTTGTTACAACATAAAATTTGCGGAATATACATTATAATATGTTATACTATTAAGAGAAAAATGTTTTTAAAGTTTTGTAAAATATAGTTATGTTCACGGTTAGCAAACATTTATTGTTAAATTGTTTTTAATTCTTTTTCATTTCACAAAATACAATTTGAAATATTCTTTGGTCTTGAAACTGAGGGTTTTTTTTTTTCCTTTTTTTTCAGTCATTTTGTTTTAATTAGTCATAAATTGCAATTTTACTCACCAAGTCACCCATCTCTTAAGTTTCTGTCTATTACTCTCACCCTCTCTCACCTGATGTTGTTTGACTGCCACTCCAATTTTTATTTTATACAATGTCTATTACTCTTGCTTCCGTCACTCTTTCCTTCTGTTCATTGACAGTCAAAGATAATAGAACTAATTCTAAAACAGAAGATTGGAATAATCTGTTATAAGCAATAATGTATATTAGTACAAGTATTATTACTATTTAACCCATAACTGGAGAGATAAAAATAGGTTGGGAAATATATTGAACACAAAAACTAATTTTGGGTTTTGTTGTTTTAAATATAATAAAAATTTTCTGATTCTAACAATCTAGCCAAAATTGGAAGAGCTACTCCGCACATTTTTTTTTTTTTTACTACTTTGTATATCTATATATGTTTTTTTTTATTACATAATTAGGAATGTATTGAATTATTGAATATTACACAGATTTTGTATAACAAACTTTCAGCAAGTTAAAAAAAAAACAAAAAAAAACTCTGCACTTAGGACATTCATTGGCCATTGATCAAAGTAAAAGAAAAGATTTAGAAGTCTCTTTCAAATATGTTTGAGATAAATTTGATAATTCTTTTATATACGCTTTTATTTTAAACCCATTTGAAATATTTAATAGTAATAATCGGTTTCTACATATTTTGGTGGATTTGAGAATTGGAGACAATGGATGACTGGAAAGCACCGGAATATTAGAAGAGAATGATTTGCATCGTAATTCAAACCAGGTTCCAAAAGTTTGGATATCTTAGCCACAGTTCAGTGCACCTTAAATATTTTGAAGGCTGTGAAATGTGAGCTGGAGAATTACTACTGAGATTTGGAAGCAGTGGCGAACTGGAAGGACTATAGCAGATGGTTTGACTATGCCGCACACACAAACAAGAGATAGGTAGATGGACATCAATAGTGATTATGAAGAAATCGTTGAATAAGAATCTTTTTTTAATTAATTGGAATTTTTATTGAAATGAGTAATTTGTATTATTTATTCATTTATTTATTGTGGACTATCATCCTCATCTTTTAGTTGTTGTTTAACGACTAGAAGATGAGGATAATTGTTTGCAATAAATAAATGGATGAATAATACAAGAATCTTTTTTACTTCTCATCACAAGGGCCAACTATTAACTGTCAAGACCAAAGAGAACCATCTTGCAAAAGTCAAGAAACTCCTCAACAAGGTCAGAAAGCCAGTTGAGCCAGAGATGTTTTAGTTCTTCTTAAGACCATTTGCACAGTGTCCAGAATGACAGGGGGTTAGCTTATGGTCTGCCTGTGCATCATGAAGACTAAATTCAAACTGATGTTTTCTTTTGTTTTGTTTTTTTGTTTCCAGTAAAGCTCACATGTTGGCCACACATCTTCAAAAAAATAACTTTGATTTAATTATTAGAAAAAACTGATCTATATATCACAATGATTTGCACCAAATTAAAAAAATTCAGAAATCTTAAATGCAGTTCAATGTTCCTTGATTATCTTGAAGGTTGCAAGATGTAAGCTGGAGAATTACGACAGGTGTGGAAACAGGGCTAGCAGGAAGAATCATAGGATATCTTCACTAGTACTAATACAAGAGCAGCAAGTGCAATCTACTTATTGCTAAGGCCCTGAAGAAACTGCTTGAAAGAAGCTGAAATGCTTCTCAACAAGGTTAAACACTCCATTGAGCTGAGGATGAGAATTGATGAGAATCAATTGCACAACAGTCCGAATGGTTGGCTCACCTATAGTCTGCACAAAGTGCCACACATCACAATGGCAAAGTGCCTTTTTTATATTGTTTTGTTCTAGATCCGTTTGAAGTATTTAATAGTGGTAAAATGTAACAAAAGTTTCTGTAATATGATTGGTAGGCTTGAGAGCTGGAGACCATGGACGACTCCAAAAAGTGACTCCGACTTAATCCAGATGGTTATATTGAGTTCACTGTTGCCAAACAGAGTACAAAAAGGACAGCTGCAGAAAGAATATATGTGTCACAGCATGACTCCACCCTGTCACACTTCTGAGAAACCCGAAAAGTAATTGTCTGAGAACTTTTGTGATTTCACCAGTTCCAACATCTGCCCTACTTGCTTGATTGCTGGCCAGTCGACTATTGTGTGTGGGGTGCGATTGAGAATGACACTATGCATACCACCTGCAACACCAAGGATAAATTGATAAGATCAAACCAGTGTTTAACCATCTCTCTAATGACCCTGTGACATGTTACAGTTGCACTTGGAGATCACGATGAAGGCTCAGGGCAACTGTATTCAGCAAAATATCTTCCAAGAAATGCAATTCAAATTTTGAGAATATGTCAATTATTGGCCGAAATATGACTGTTTTGTTTTTAAAAAATGTCATTTTTCTCAAAGACCTTGTATATATAAATTTGTGAAACACGTGTAATAATAATTGCTACCAATGATTTTGGAATGCAGATAAAGTTTTGTTCATCAAAACGATTACATATAAATAGGAAAAAAGCTAAATTCAAAATAGTTGTGAGAAAACTTTAAATACATGAAAAAGGGATGAAATAATTACACAACTAATATATACAAAGTATATATAGAAAAAATTTTAAAAAATCTTTTTTAAAAAGATAGGCCTCAAAGATATCTTTGTAAATTCATTTTTTATTAATATTTCTGAGTGCATCACATTTAAAAAGTCTTCTGCACTGATGCTATTTAAAACTGTAAATTTTAAAATGGTTTCTTGTTTTGTTTTCAGAGGTTTCTTGAAGAGTGACAAACTCCTGGCTACGATTGGTGTAAAGTTGCAACCCTTGGAAACAAAGTGCACCATCCACGACAGCTTTGATGTGAGAACATATTTTAAAATTTGAAACAATTATAAAATTAAATCCACCAGAATGGATTTCAGTTTATTAAACAAGTCAGCCATTTTAATTTTTTGTTAATAGTTGGAAAAAAAAAAAAAAAAGAAAATTACTTTGTGGCAATTGGAAAGTTAAAGGGATTTATAAGTATTTAGGATATTGAACAGGAACTCTTTTCTGGCTTGAAAAAAAAATGTTGTATTTTTTTAAAACTTTCAAAAAGAATATTCTAGAAATCTGTTAGATTATTATCAATCATGACTGTGAAATATTCATGTGTTTGTTTCAATTGTTTTCTTCATTTCCAGTCTAAAATGAATGATCTCGCTCATTCATTCAATCAATCAATCAATAAGCGTTTTATCACTCAATGAGGAACCCCTTCATGGACTGTAGCTATCTATGTCTGTCCCAAGCTACCCACTGCCATGTGGGACCCATGTGTTTTATCAGGTCGTCCCTCCATCTCGTTCTTGGTCTTTGCTTTGGCCTCTTATGTTCGCAAGATGTCCGTTCCATTTTCCTGATAGACCATCTGTTGTCTGGCTACATGCCATTCTCATCTACTTTGATGGCAGTATTGATGCCAATAACTCTTGTTTGTTAGCGGATCCAGATGTTTGTCTTTCTGTCTTGTAGAATGATGCCCAACATTATCCTTTCCATCTTTGTGCCACTGCCAAGATTTCACTTTGGCAAATTGTCATGGTCCACGTTTCACTAATGTAGATCATCACAAGTAGTATATATTCATTGAAGATCTTCCCTTTGATTGACATACTTGCTTTTCGGCTTCTTATGATATTCTCCACTTTCCCAAAAGCTGCCCATCCCAATGCTATCCTTCTCTTTATCTCAGGAAAGAGATCTCCATCTTTCATAATTTTTTTTCCCAAATAGATATAGCTTTCCACTTCCTCAATGGTTTTTCCATCAACAATTATTGGCGACTTGGCAGTGTGCTGGTTTAACATCATATTGGTCTATCCAAGATGTATGTTGAGGCCAACTGATTTACTCTTAGAGTGGATGTCGTTTAGAATGTTATTTAGTTATTGAGGAGAGTGTGCCATCAGTACTATATCATTAGCGAAGATGAAATGTGACAGATGTTTGCTATCAGTGTTGATTCCCCATATCCTCCCACTTAATCTAATTGATTACCGCATCCTGAAGACAGGCTGTGAAGAGTTTTGGTGAGATGTTGTCACCTTGTCTCCCTCTCCTCTCCAGCTTCATCTTGTTGCTGTCACTTACTTCGTTTTAAAAATTGACCAATCTGATAGAAAATATTTTATCCTGCAAACTGCTAATGAATTTTAAAAAATGAAATCTTTTTATTCAATTAATAAAATTGAAATGAAAGTTTAAATTTCTATTCTTGATTTGTATTTTACCACGTTTATTTTTCTAAAAAAAAAAATTGAAAAAGGATTCAACATTATACATTTGGTTAGGATGTTTGCACGTTGAAAGATCTCAAATGAATGTATAATTTATTTATTTAAAAAAAAAAAAAAACACAACACTTTGTTTTGCTTCCTAGAAAATTCTAAATTCTTATACAATTTTAATGTTTAATGAATTTATTTCCTCAATATTTAACCAATTAGAATGAACGATTTATTTTGCATTAATGGTGTTGTTGCATCTGTCTGGCAGTGAATTAAAAATATGCATATTGAGCGTAATGAAAATGGTGTAAAAACTATCATTTATTGTATAACCTCGTCGGGTTGGTTTGTTGTCACAATCCTGCCTCAGGGACCGCTTAGTGTAACCAGGATGTCTCCAGTCCCTAAATGCAGGTACTAACCCTCAGTCCTCATGGCTACACTCTTATCTTCATCTAGTGATGGACCCTTCAAAATGTAAACAAACTCTTACTTGTTACTGGAACTACTGCTCTGATGCTCAGCGCACACAAACACAAATCTGTATCACAGTTCCTTTAACTGGTTGGTTGACCATTCAGCATCAGATGCTGTGGTTTAAGTTATTCTCAAAGATGCTCTAGTGAATGGCTGGTATATTACTTCTCTCAGCTACAACCCTGTGTCAGGTTTAGGGTAAATCTGAAATCACTTGCATTTCAATTTGACAGGCAATCAACAATTAGGGATAACTCGGAGACTATTTCTTATAAACGAGAATAATTATTCATAAGATATTTCAGATACACGTCGTACAAAAGAAAGTAAAACTATTTGGGTTCTTAAGTTTCAAGATGCAAGATTTTTCCAACTTGGATTCATTCAGACGGTTTCTCAGTCAGAGGAGAAGAACTTTTCCACTTAGCTCTTTTGGGGAGATATCCAGCTTTTGGGCTAAAACCCCAAAACTGGTGCATACTCTTCAACGGCTAGCAAGTAAATCCTCTCATCTGCCAAACACAGTTTTATCAATTTGTGATTTCTTTTTCTCTCTATGCCAGATTACCATTCCCCCCGCTCTTCTTTTACCTCCTTTTTCTTCTGAATCTCTTTTCCCTTTTTTCTTTTCCTTTTTATCTCTCTTAATCCATGTTTTTTTAATTCTCCTTCTCTCTCTCTCCCTTCTTCAAGTTATTTCTTATCATAGCAAACCTTTTTGTGAGGTGGGCTTGATACAAGCCACGTGGTCTACTGCCGACATCTCTACGCATATCAAGCTCAACCCCATGGCACCAAATGTCCACTTTACTTTGTTGAGAAATTTTTTTCTACAATATCACAATAAAAACATATTTCTACAATATCACAATAAAAACATATTTCTACAATATCACAATAAAAACATATTTCTACAATATCACAATAAAAACATATTTCTACAATATCACAATAAAAACATATTTCTACAATATCACAATAAGAACATATTTCTACAATATCACAATAAGAACATATTTCTACAATATCACAATAAGAACATATTTCTACAATATCACAATAAGAACATATTTCTACAATATCACAATAAGAACATATTTCTACAATATCACAATAAGAACATATTTCTACAATATCACAATAAGAACATATTTCTACAATATCACAATAAGAACATATTTCTACAATATCACAATAAGAACATATTTCTACAATATCACAATAAGAACATATTTCTACAATATCACAATAAGAACATATTTCTACAATATCACAATAAGAACATATTTCTACAATATCACAATAAAAACATATTTCTACAATATCACAATAAAAACATATTTCTACAATATCACAATAAAAACATATTTCTACAATATCACAATAAAAACATATTTCTACAATATCACAATAAAAACATATTTCTACAATATCACAATAAAAACATATTTCTACAATATCACAATAAAAACATATTTCTACAATATCACAATAAAAACATATTTCTACAATATCACAATAAAAACATATTTCTACAATATCACAATAAAAACATATTTCTACAATATCACAATAAAAACATATTTCTACAAAATCTAGGCTCTCTTAAACCTTATGCTAAACACCTCACTTAGCCTTTAGCCCATAAGCAAGGTAATTTTGTATTGCCTGGTACATGCAACAGTAGTAGATTTTTTTTTTTATCATTTCTCTTTATTCCACTATCCTTCTTCTTTTTTTTTTTTTTTGCAGTTGATGGATGGTCGCAAATCTGTTGGCGGCAAACTTGAAGTGAAATTGAAAGTACGAGATCCATTGAAAAATAAACAAGTTGAAGAAGTGAAAGAAAAATGGCTGATAATTGATAAATTTTTACAAAAGGTAACTTTTTTTCATTTACAAAAAAAAATTTGTTTAATTGTACTCTAGAAACTTTCGGAATATTGCCTCCATTTTGTTTCAGATTCACCGAAATCTATTAAAGTTGCAGTTTCTGTTTGTTCACAAACCTCTTGTATGATTTTTTAAAGAGACCCCCCCCCCCTCTCTTTCTTAACCATGCATATTCTGAATTTACATTACCCACATTATTTGGATAAGTATATTTCATTTTGATCAAGAAGTTAATAATATTGTAATGTCAGTGCTTGACATTCATAAATAGAAAATGCAGCTTTTTTTTTTTTTTTTACTTTATTTATAACTTATTAATAAGTTATAGAAATTAACAAATAAGTATTTTTCGCTGGAGAATACAATATATTTTATATTCGAAAACTACCACACCAGATCAAGTATTTTTTAAATAAATTGTAGCAAAGTAAATTATTTTATTGCCAATAGCATAGTACAGCAATAACAAATAAAAATTGAATCGTCAAAGGCTAAGTTTGATTTGTCAGATTAAATGTTATTTGGGTCTGATTTTGAAAATCCGTCCAACATAATTTTATATATCAGGTATTCAACATATTTTGGTACCCTGCAACATTGAATAAATCAGCTAGTAATCAATATTATAGAGAGGGATATTAGTGCGAGTAATTGAAAAGCCCAAAACATAATTTGAACCTGAAATGCCAGCACTATAAGTGTTTCATAAGCAACTATGTGTACATCCCTATTAAGTAATTTTGAGTTCAAATAAAAAAAATGTCTGCATTAAATTTTGTTTTTTAATTACAGAAAACTGGAGAAGAAAAACCAACTGATACTACAACTGTAAGTGATTTTTTTATTTTTCAATAAAAAGACAAAACTAATTATCATTATGTAAGAAAAATAATTATTTGATTCTGACATTTTTGAGAATTTCAGTTGTCAAGATTTCAAATTGTAAAACATTTGTAATAGAAACAAAACATCTTCCCAATCATTCCATCTTGTACTAGATAAGGCTCAATCAATATAAATGTTTTGCATAAAAGGCAAAAGATGAAACCTCTAGAAGTAGAACCTTTTTTTATTCAGCAAATTAGTCTACCGTTATCTTTAGAAATATTATTGCTAGGCAGGCCTGTAGAGTTTGTAACCCAAACATTGACTTTGACTCCTGAAATTTAAAAAGCTTCAGCTCTGTAGGTTTTAGGTGATGAGTGAAGCAATGAATTTTCTCTAACTTATTAACTCCACAGTTGTGATGGGGTTAAATGGTAATAAGAACGAAGGAACACAGGATTTTTAGGAACGAAACATGTATTCACATATATTACAGGCAAAGTGAGTCGAGTAATACCATTTCTCAACAGTAGGTCGTTTGCACACGACCTGCTTTGTCGCGTGGCAATCTCTGACTGCCGGGCACTGGTCTCGATACTGGAAGTGATGTCACTAGAGGAAGTGACATCATGAGATAGTCCATTAATCCCATGGCGTGGCATCTCCAACAACAGCCTTATCAAAAATGTAATTAAAAACTGCATATTTGTTGGTGTATAGTTTCTGAAGCAACTATTTTTAAATGGATAAAATTGATTAGCTGACGATTTTATAAGATTTCATTATTTTCAAGACAAACTTTGTTTGTGGTTATCTCATTTGTACATTTTTATTTTTCTTCAGGTTGCAGAGAAACAGGCACAACTGTAAGTAAATTTGTATTTTTATTTATGTAAGTTCTTTTTTTTTGTGTGTGTTGGAAAATGGAAACATGGATTTAAGCAATAAAAGAGAACTCAAATTAAAGAATTTGATTAACTAAAATTTTGTCCATTTTATTCAAAGAATTTTGTTGATTATAACATTTCGAGAAATGATTTATGATGATTATAAGTCTAAAAGCCTTGCAAGCCTTTGCAAAATGATTCTCAATCGAACCTTGGTGTTAGCTTAGGATCATTGATGGTTGATGCGAAATTGGAACTCAACTCCACTGTTTGAATCATGAAAGATGTATTGGAGTATTACAAAGAAAAATTGTGCAAAAAGAACTGGAGCGATGATGCAACCTGGTTTTGTGGTGTTGGAGACATCAAACGGTTCAGAAATCTTCCCGTCAGACACCACAACATCCTTCATACCCTCAGAAAATGATGCAATTGCATCAAGCATATTACCTGAAATACCTAGTTTCTTTAACACTTTCCAAAGTACCTCCATATTGACAGTATCAAAGGCGTTTGTCCAATCAACAAATACTATGTATAGTTCCTTATTTTTTTCCTTCATTTTTTATGCAATATATATGTATGTATATATATTTTAAGGGGATTAGAACAACAGTCTAAAGAGCAGAGTATATTTTAATGTATTAGTAAATTCATTAATACAATTAAAATAAAATAAAAGAAAACAGTGCTCGTTGTAATGTAGATATATAATAAGCTCGATAGGCATATATATCCTAGAGCTATTTTAATATTGAGTAAGATGATTGATAATTTGTAATTAAAATAAAAATTAAAAATCGGTTTCACAAGGAAGAACAAACAAAATTGTACGATCATTTCAGAAACAATGTTTTTATTGAGATAGACAGTCTTGGACAATAATTTTATCATTTAGTTTGAAAAGAAATCCCACCTAATATTTTTGCTGATGTGGAGACTTTGTTTCAAAAAACTAAATTATAAAATTATTGTCCAAGACTTATTGTCTATTTCAATAAAAACATTGTTTTCGAAACGATCGTACAATTTGATTTTGTTTGTTCTTCCTTGTGAAAACGATTTTTAATTTTAATTACAAATTATCAATCATCTTTCTCTCTCTCATATATATATATATATATATATATATATATATATATATATATATATATATATATATATATATATATATATAGGGTTTCATAGCCTTGCACCTCTGTAGGGGCATAGGCGATCTACAATTTTGTAGATGCTTTTGTAGCGAGTTCTTTTTTTGGTGTGATGATGCTGGCCTCACATACAACCTTTCCAGAAGGTACATACAGCGCCTAACCTTCCCAAAGGTAACCCATCTGGCCAGGCTCAACATTGCTTAACTTTGGTGATCTGGCAAGCAAGAATTGGTGTGTCAACGTGATTATACCGTACATACATAAAAGGGTGGAACGATAAAATTGTCGCCCTAGAAAAGACGACCTGATTACATTTCCGTTTGATGTAAGCTGATTTTATTTTTTTTGTTGCAGACCATCTACTATGAGTTCCTATGTAGAGAAAGACTAATAACTGTGCCAAGTTTCATTGCTCTACTGCTATGGGAAGTGGGTCAGGGGCATTACTTATTGCACACCCCTCGTAGTTAGCCAGTTGTGTACAAATCCAAAGAGTGATAGGATAGCCAGTTGTGTACAAATCCAAAGAGTGATAGGAGCCTTCTATCATGTCTGAAAGTGAAACAATGTTCAGCGAGCGAGATTGGAGATGTGTCGCTATATAACTCATACTCTCTACCAATCAAAATTATGATAACAGGACCATTGCCAGCACCTTCAAAATGCGAATCCGGATTGTTCAATACTTAAGGGCACAGCTCAACAAAGTTTCCGGCCACAGTTATGGTCTTTCGTGTGGTTTCAAGTGAGGGTCACATCATGCCACCTCATACCTTTAAAGTCGGCTTGAAAGTCAACACCAAAGTGTACCTGGATGTACTAAATAGTGTGGTGATCCCCTTGTACAATCAGGTGGCCACTGGCAGGACTTGGCGTTGGCCCACAAGTCCAAAGAGACCCAGGCATGGCTTCAGGAGTAGTTGTCCTCTTCTCTCTCTGGCCCCCTCCTCCTTTGACCTGAGCTATTGTACTACTTTGTTTGGACATTCATCGAGAACATCACCAACATGACCTCCCACAACACCAAAACCAGCCTGATTGTCACCATCTGCTGAGTATTTGCTGAGCTCCAACTGGTGCTTGTTGAAAAGGCATGCTCCCAGTTCCAAACCCATATTGGGGTGGTGATTGAGGCTGAAGGTGGCTACATTGAACAGATGCCAGCTCTACTACATATCAAGTTACCCGAGTTGATTTTTTTCAATAAGTTTTAAAGTAAAGCTGTAGTGTTTTTTTTTTGTTTTTTTTTTCTTATTTTTTTTTTTATTTTTTATTTTTTTTTTTTTTTAGGGCGATTAATTTATCGTTTCACTCTGTATTTAGTGGTCTGGCAAAGATAACCGAAGCAGCAAAATTGAAGTTGCCTGCCAGGGCACTGTATATACAAATGTAGTCAAATATGGGCATATTTTATTGGTTAAAAATATAGGTTCTTTTTTACCAATTGTTATAAAATTTTAACAATAGAATAGTATCGTAATCTTCAAAAACTTGCAAATTTTCGTTTAGCTTTGTCCGATACATCCAAAGATATGAGCATTTCAATATTCAATTTGGCTACAAGTAAAGAGATATCTATATATATATATATATATATATATATATATATATACCACCTTTTTTGGCAGTTTGGTAGTGAGATAAGTTCCAAATCTCAGCGACTATTGATCAGAATTTAACAAATGAAGTCTCGTTGGAAAGTTAATGGCCTGAATTGTGTAGTGGGCTATGTGACATTTGCCCTTAAGACCGCACATTAAGCTGATCATCCGTCATCTAGAGCCTATTTTTGGCACTTTTTTACAGCCAAAAAATGTTTAATAGTCATTTGTTTTTCTAGTTTCGCATATGAATTATAAAATATCTGCTATTTCTCCAAAAACTCTGGCCTTCATGGAGAGGGAGACTCAAACTTGCTGCTATGGTTTCAAATGATCTGAAATTATAGACAAGGGGAGATTTGATTCCAAATATTTCTCATATGTTATATCTCCCCTCTTTGGTTTTCATACATAAAGTAAATTTCACAGTGTAAAAGGATTATTTGATACTGGAGATATTCATAATCGTACCCTATTTCCAAAAGAGGGGGCGATATAACATATGAGAAATATCTAGAATCAAGTCTCCCCTTGTTGTTATTTCAGATCATTTGAAACCATAGCAGCTAGTTTTAGTTTACCCTCCATCAAGGCCAGAAGTTTTGGGAGAAATATATATATATATATATTGTCATCCACATACAGTACTGTTTCGTTGTATCACAACTCATCAGTGCGGCTAGACAAACGCCTTTCCCCAGCCGTGGATTGAACCTACAACCATCACATTGACAGTCGGCAGCTCTCACCATTCGGTTACGAATCAGTGCCGTAAATATTTCTCCTAGAGTGTGAATTATATCCACACCCTCCCGTCGCACAGTACTCGAACCATCAGCTTGTTTACAAACAAATTAATAGTGGGCTTCGCTTAATCGCTTTTAAATACGCGTCGGGTGCAAATATATTTACAAAGTGCTCAACCCAAAGAGGGGGGCTTTGTCATCCACATACAGTACTGTTTTGTTGTATCACAACTCATCAGTGCGGCTAGACAAGCACCTTTGCCCAGCCGTGGATTGAACCTACAACCGCCGCATTGACAGTCGGCAGCTCTCACCATTCGGCTACGAATCAGTGCCGCAAATATTTCTCCTAGAGTGTGAATTATATCCACACCCTCTGTGTGTGTATTAAATAATGGTGTGCATATATCGTGTGTATATATATTAATACGGACTTGGAGAGACATTTATATGGTTCTTTTAATTCATCAGAAGGGGATACATTATTGATGACGGTGGTGGAGACACAATACGTGGAGAGAGTTATACAAAGTTCATTCACAGATGATGATAGACAAAACACGTTTACCTTTCAGTTGTAATGACAACGATGAAGACATTTTTTTTACAAATATATGATGATCCTTTTATTCATACCAGCCACTCAGGGCTTCAAGCCTTTACAATTACATCGTCCTATCTCCCCCTCCCCCACTCTCGCCTCCAAGAGGGCGTCAGCTCTCAGTCTTAGACTCTCCTCTCCTCTAAGGCGCTCTCTGACTGTCTCTAATTCGAACCCTGTCTCAATATATTGGGAATCTCCTTTCTTGATGACGTCAGAGGCATGGACAAACAATAGGACTCCCTCACGTTTCAAATTACACGTGCACTTTGCACCTGCATCCACACGCCACTGGTAACAAAGAAATTCCTAAATGAATTATTTCATTTATAACCTATTTGTTAATCACTATTTCTAAACTGCATTGTTCATATCTAACTCTGACATAAATAATATTTAGTTATTTGCAAGAACAATGACAATCATTCTACGTTCCTAAGATTTCAATATGTATTCTTTTTTAACTTTTCTTACTGCGTTCGATTCTAACCTTTTCCAAATATCATTTTCAAACTTATCTAGTTTAATTACTGGGGTCTGTCCCTTTTTACATATGTGGGTGTATGTACGTATACTTTATAGGAGGGAAAAACTAATATATGCATATCCAAGGTAATGTCTGAATCCCTAGAAAATGACCCCTAGTTGTAAAATGGGGATGAAAATGGATCGTAACATTTCATGCTACTAAGACAAAACTTCTTTCCTTTAACAATTATAAAAAACCTTATCTACTGATTGCCATGACTAATAACATCCCATCTGGAAGCTTATTGTTCAAATTCCTCAGCTTCACATTCACAGGCAACATGAATTGGAACAAAAACATTTGAAGACATTGCAAAGGCTGTTTCAAGACGTGGGGGGGACTTTCTTTATAGCTTTTACTTTAGAATTAGATCAGAAGTAATGTTGCAAAAAAAAAAATTAATACAAATTCAAAGTATTTTTTCTGCAAAATGAAACTTATTCACTTCCAGAAAAAGAAACGAAAAATAGAAAACAGCATTCACTTCCAGAAAAAGAAACGAAAAATAGAAAACAGCATTCACTTCCAGAAAAAGAAACGAAAAATAGAAAACAGCATTCACTTCCAGAAAAAGAAACGAAAAATAGAAAACAGCATTCACTTCCAGAAAAAGAAACGAAAAATAGAAAACAGCATTCACTTTCAGAAAAAGAAACGAAAAATAGAAAACAGCATTCACTTCCAGAAAAAGAAACGAAAAATAGAAAACAGCATTCACTTCCAGAAAAAGAAACGAAAAATAGAAAACAGCATTCACTTCCAGAAAAAGAAACGAAAAATAGAAAACAGCATTCACTTACAGAAAAAGAAACGAAAAATAGAAAACAGCATTCACTTCCAGAAAAAGAAACGAAAAATAGAAAACAGCATTCACTTCCAGAAAAAGAAACGAAAAATAGAAAACAGCATTCACTTCCAGAAAAAGAAACGAAAAATAGAAAACAGCATTCACTTACAGAAAAAGAAACGAAAAATAGAAAACAGCATTCACTTACAGAAAAAGAAACGAAAAATAGAAAACAGCATTCACTTTCAGAAAAAGAAACGAAAAATAGAAAACAGCATTCACTTCCAGAAAAAGAAACGAAAAATAGAAAACAGCATTCACTTCCAGAAAAAGAAACGAAAAATAGAAAACAGCATTCACTTTCAGAAAAAGAAACGAAAAATAGAAAACAGCATTCACTTCCAGAAAAAGAAACGAAAAATAGAAAACAGCATTCACTTTCAGAAAAAGAAACGAAAAATAGAAAACAGCATTCACTTCCAGAAAAAGAAACGAAAAATAGAAAACAGCATTCACTTCCAGAAAAAGAAACGAAAAATAGAAAACAGCATTCACTTACAGAAAAAGAAACGAAAAATAGAAAACGGCATTCACTTACAGAAAAAGAAACGAAAAATAGAAAAGCAAGTTGATGAAAATGGACCTTAATTTAAAGTTTACAATTTGAAGAACTCAAAGCAACTATTTTGTAAAGATTAGATTAAAAAAAATAACAGAAGAAATGGATTATTACAGTACTAATGTAAAAAAAAATAATTATACAATAAAAAAAAATACACCATTTTTATATTTTTGTGACTCCCTAGTGAACCTCCTTCCAACTTTTGTAAATTTTGTTTTATAACCCCTGAAAATATTTCACAGTAAAGATTCTGATCACTTTCTCATTCTAGTATATGTATTTTTTTTTCTTAGAGCCAGTTCTGGCAGCACATCAATGGAGGTTCTTAAGTATGAGAAACAACAACTAGACAAACAGGTGAGTTGTATTTCACTCCTGAGATTTAACAATTGTGAATATCGCCCCCTCCCCCTTATGACATCATTTTATTTTATTTTTGATAAAAGCAATCATATCTGGTTTGATTTGGACGTTTTTTTTTTTCTTTTTTTTTTTTTCATTTAGTTTATTTTATTTTTATTTTATCTTTATTTTCTTTTCTTTTCTTTCTTTAGAAATAAGAAATAAAATCATGGGTCACTCAAAAGTATTTGCATGTTATGCAACAATGAAATTTAAAAAAGAATCCATGAAACTTGTTCCCTCGACACCAAGATCAACAAAGTATTAACCATTTCTAATTACTGTTTCCCTGTTAATTGCAGTATGATGCTGTTCCCGTGCTGTTTGAAGAGGTTCATTCTCCTAGTTTTTGCCTTCTTTCTTTGAGAAGGGGTTAGTTTATAGCTAATTGGTGCCTCTAATCGGTGTATGCCGATGAGAATTTCCAGGTATTGATTCTTCAATCCCACTTTCCGACCTTTGTGCTACATGTCTTGGTGTAGGAGAGAGAGATAAAAAATGCAAAAAAGAACTTGCATTTTTGTGACCCTTTTTTTTTTTTTTCATGCACACAAGAATGCAATTTCAAATAAAAGCATCACCGACTGACAGAATCGCTTTTGGAGATGCATGGCTGGTTATTGACTTTTACAGGTCAACCTTCATTGGACGTTTAATGCTGATACCGTACGAAATAATTTGTGTACAATTGTTTTGCAGATTAATGCGTTTTGGATATGAATATTTTGTAAATAGTCTGTAAATAATACCTGGCGTGCTTATTTAGAATGCAACCTTATGAAAAAAAAAAAAAAAAAAAAAAATACAGGCAGTTTTTATGATGTACATACTCATCGCATAACAAAGATGTCATATTCCAAAAATCACATAGATTAATCAAGTAGTTTTTTTTATTTTTTGTATAAAAATATAATTTTTTACAATTTTTAGTGATTTTTAATAATAAATTGCATCCATTCCAAGGCTGATTTTGATCTTCATAATTCACATTTAGTTGTCTCCCCCTTGTTTGTAAAACATGAAGGATCTGAAAATGACATCTCGCTTGATGATAAAATTTGATTTTCTTAGCTTAAAAAATATTTGATCAATTTACGTGATTTTTGGAATATGACATCTTCGTTTGGTGACAGGTACATACATCATAAAGATTTTTCTGTATTTTCTATATATATATATATTTTTTAATCAAGTCAACTTCTAAATAAGAACCTAATGGTTTTTATCTAACACAGATGTTGTTCTTCCATATATTATTACTCCAGGTGAGAGTGGACCTGGAAGTAGGGGCAATTAAAGAGTAACTTAACTCTCTCCAAGACTTCATTGGCCAGAACGGTTGGAGAGGGGAAGCATAAGTAGTTGATAGTGTTAGTATGGTAAATGGTGTAAGCAGAAAAAGGATGGTCTGTGAAAAATGAGTTCTGCTGGAGTGAGAAAGACAAATACCTTGCCCAAGGGTATCCAAAGTGGCATACCCAGGACAAATTATTACTACGATATTATCCCATTGACTACTATACGCTCAGTAACCCTTCTCCTTGAATGGTTCCTGGGCCTTGATAAGTGGTGAATCCCATGTATTAAAAAAAAAAAAAAAAAAAATTGTTTATGAATACTTTCCTTATATCTCGGCTGTGACCAAAGGGAGAACAAAAAAAACCCCACAGATTTGCTGATCACTGTTTGAGGTTTAAAAATGAGATAATCAGCAACATTCTTTAGTGAATGCCAAAATAAGGATATAATTTAGCAAGAAAGATTGCATTGAACTTGTGTCAAGTAACCAGCAGACGACATACAATCAATCTATTAAGACCTGCCTGGTGAGATGATTTAGAATATAAAAATTAAATTCAAAACTAATTAATAATAAGGCATAAACTATACATTAATAAAAAAAGAAAAAAATTATATATTTTTGATCTAAATTTTATGAAAAGTGTCATTGTTCCATATTTTCATTGTTTGATTACTGAATAAGTTATTTGTGTGATATTCCTAGTCAAACAGAACAGATTTCTCATTTCTCCTCCAAATGCTGCTTCCCTCCTGACTACAACTTGGATGTCTTCAAGTCCAACGTAAACAAATTCCAGATGAACCGCCCCTTAAGTAGACACTTTAAATATCCACACTAACGTACTGTACTTACAATAACCCTTATCCCTGAGTGGCTTCCGGGCCTTGATAAGTGGTGACCACCTTGTAAAAAAAAAAAATTAAAAAAAAAAATCACTGTCTGATATTTTCACTATATAAGATTACATATAATATATTATATTCTCTTATAAACATTATTGAGTCCTGTTTTATTCCTCTTGAACCAAACACACACACACACACATATATATATATATGTATCATGACCAGCAGGAATTGTCACCTTTTACACTGATAATTACGTAAGCATGAAACACTAGTGTGTGTAGGTATGAAGAATAATAATTGTTTAATTATCAACTTCCTTTAAGAATACGTAAGGATGGGCACTGTCTACGAATAACTAAAAGACAGCCAACTAGCATTTATGCAACGTTCATGACTTCTGCTTGCTCGAACACTCTAGATTGTTGAATGTCTTCGCCCAAATTCGACGTTTAATAGTTCTTAATTCCCTTCTTCCCCTTGGCAATTGTTTAGTGGCCATGAGGTAAAAGTTTAGCAAATGGAGCAAAAGGTGACTTCAGAGCTGAGATTAACTCTTGAATAGATAGAAATTGTCACCTCCTACACTGATGATTGCATAAGCATGAAACCTTGCGTCTGTATGTATAAAGAATAATTATTGTTTATAAGCTCTATTTCCTATTTGGTTTTATCAAGCTTTTATATCTGGCTGAGATAATTTTATAAATATTAATTCTTTAATATTTATAATTTACTTTAACTTTACCGTCTTTGATCATTTTGGTAAATTCAATTGTAATTTTCATTTTATATATATATATATATATATATATATATATATTATATATATATAACTAACTCTAAAAAAAAATTTATTTAACACTTATAGTATTTTTTCATGTGTTTATGTAGTATGTCTTACACATGTTTGGTTGAATAGCAGAAGTCCACCAAACAACGCATCAGAAACAGATATGTGTTCCTTGGAAAAAACCAGTTGGAGAGATTTTTTTCTTTCCTTGAAATAAAAAGGATTTGGTGAAGGAAAAATGTTGATAAAATGAAATGGCAATCTTTTAAAATTTGCAAAATCATAAAAATAAAAAAAACTCTTAATATAGTGTATGTAGACAACGTTCTGAAAAAAAAAACTAAAAACGATTGAATTTAAAGCCTAGTGTAGACATTGTAAGGCATAGTTTTTAAATAATATATATAATAATTATTTAAAAACTGTACCTTACAGTTCCTGTTAGGCAAGCCAGGGTTTTATGAACAAACCTTTTCTTTTTTTTTTATATATATTAGCTCTTACAAAGCTTACAATTGATCACTTTGTTGGTTTTTTTTTTTTTCATCAAATGTTGATAGGATATATATATATATATATATATATATATATATATATATAGCCAGAAAATTTAGAGAATAGATTTTGTCAGTTGTTTTGTTGGAGGTCTGCACTCTCTAAATACAATGTTTGAATCTAAATTGTGTTGACATTTAATTTGGTTGAAATTTTTATTTTTTTTGGCTTGGTGGAAGTCTGCTGAAGTCAACTTTCGAATCAGTTTTTTTTTCTTTCTCCATGATATCCATATCTAGTTATGTAAATAATCAACTAAGCTCCAAACCTGTTCCATCGACGCAATATTGCATCTCTATGGCTATTTTACAAGTATTTTAATGAAATGTGTTCTGACAAACTCAAAGCACTTGTACCCTCTTGACGTAAATACTCCTTACAAACCGATTTAGCAACAAAATCCCACCCCTTCACTGTTGAAGTACCTAGATGCTGGAAAGCCTTCCAGTCTAATAATTTCTTTCCTCAGACTTCTAGACTTTGAAATTCCCTTCCTGCTTTCCTGACTGTACTGACATGCAGAAGTTTAAATGTAATGCAAACCGACATCCCCTTTATTTCCCTACATGGTTGGAAATAGTAGCCCCTTATGTCGAAGTGGCAATCCGCCTTGTTTGAGGTGAAAAAGAATATATTTGTTCAAACATTGATTTGATTAGTCTGACGTGTTTGCATGACATTATAAAACATGTCTTTGGAAGAGCTTTCTTGTATTCTACATTTTATATTTTATTCTTTCACTAGCGGCGTTGCCCGGGTGTGTGTAGGTGGTGTAGTAAGAAACCCGGGGGGGGGGTAAAAAATGGTAGTAGCGGTGGGGGGAAATCAAAACAACAGTAGGCAGTTTAAGTGGAGAGAGTTGTTAAAAATAATAGTGGTAGTAGGCAGGCAGGCCTGTAATGCGAAGGGGGGAGGGACGTAATGTCTTTGCCGATGCGTCCATGGCGCAAGCAAAAGTTGAGAACGTTGAAATTAAGTGAAGTCAATCCAATGCTGATGATAACTTGCGGAAATGTTGGCGAAAAAAAGCGACCCCTCCTTGTAGAAAACTGCCCAGTTGAGGGTGAAGGAATGAATGTTTTTGGCCAGTTTTTCAATATTTGTCATCCGAAGGATCGAGCTTCAAAACAATACTGATCTCGTGAGGATCTGTCGCATGTGTCTAAAGATTTTGGAAGACATACAAACACACACACATTTTGACTTTTATATATATTAGATTTCCATTTCTTTCTTTTTTATTTTTTTTTCAGATTTGCCACCTGAAAGACAGCCTAACAGCTTCCCAACTGCAAACGCTTTCACACAAAAGTAACCTTTTACAAGAAAAAGTAGAAAAACAACACAGTGCTCTTAAGGCGGGAGGAAAAGTTGCTTTTAAAGGTGAGTGGGGACCAAAATTTTATCATTTTATATATAATCTGCATCTGACCTCTACAGCATTGACAGAATGTCAAATACGTTGAACATTTACTTACCTATTGCTACTGATAAGTTGGAATATCTCTATTTCAATAGTGCTCAGTACTAAAGTAGTTATTGGTAGAGCTTGTGCATATACAACGTGTTTTGGATTACAAGGATGAATCGAGATTCCGGTCTATGTGACCTCCTTAGAGCCACTATCCTATTGCTGAAAAGGATAGTGGCAGCTCTGTGGAGATCACATAGACTGAAACCCTGATTTCTTGATACTCTCTCTCAGCAAGCAATATATCCCACCTCCTCAGCAACTTCACACAGAAACACATGCACACACACACGCACATGCAAACATGGAAACACACACAAAAGCACAAACAAAAAACACTCACACAGAAAAAATATGCACACACAAACACAGGAGCATACACCAAAAAACACGCACACACAAAAAAATCCACAAACACATACATGCAAACAAACACGCACACAAACACTCACGAGCAAAAGACACACACACACACACACACACAAAAACATACAAATACACGCACGCACACACAAAAATAAGCATGCACACACTACACAGAAACATGGATACACACACAAAAAACTCACACACATACATGCACACACACACACACATTCACACATAGTTAAGAGTAAACAGTTTAAAGGCTTCCAAATCATACATAAGAAGAATTTGATTAAATGTCGATTTACGGTTATCATTAAATGTTAGTCAGACAATATAGTTAACTGTGTAAAGAAAAAAAACAAAGATAGCATTGTGGAGTGTCTGGTAAGAAGAATCAAAGTATGAAAAAAAAACAATCCTAACTGTGATTGTTAATTTTTTATTTTCCTCAAGGGATTGTATATTTTTTTTTTGGAGGTGGGGGGGGGGGGTGCTGGAAAGAGTTCAAAGTAAAAAAATGAAAAAAAAAAAAAAAAAAAATGCAAGGGAGCGACCCGTTACAAAATAAATTAAAATAAAAAACAGAATTGAAGTAAAAAAGAAAACAATGCTAACTGTAAATGCTACTTTTGTTTGTATCAGGGATGTCTTTTTTTTTTTTTTTTTAAGGGGGTTAATTTTTTGGTGACACTGTCTATGTAGGTAATGGTAAGTGTATTATTACCTAAATTTACGAATATGAGCAGTTAATATTTGTTGCTGTTGTTTTAATATTTGTAAAACGATTACTTCGTTTATAGAGACACAATGTTTGTGAAGGTCTGATGCATTCGTTTTTTTGATTAAGCTGTGTATTCCCGAATAATGGATCTGTCAGTTTTCAGCCAATGAGCAAAACCGGATATTTTGGAGGGAGAAGTTATTATTTTGTAATCGGTAACTGGAAAGATAATGCTACGTATATGAGTGTATGAACCAGTTATGAAGGGTGCTAGGGAAAAATAGTTACAAGGTACGTATATAGTCTCAGTGATGAGTCTTGGTGGTGAGAGGACTTTAGATTTAGAGGGAAAAATAGGAACTACCACATCAAAAGATATTGCGATTGTGATGATGTTGCTCCTAGGATGGAACGTAAGATTTTATTATAATGACTAAATGTATCTAAAATATTTTTATAGAATGACATAAGATAGTGGCTAATAAAGTAGATATAATAAATTTGTATGTGGCATCTGTTGTTGCGAACCTACGATGTTTTGGTTCAGAGCGGAATTTGTGCAATCATTTTATTATTTTATTATCTATTATATATATTAAAGTGAACATGTCTGTTTACATTTTCCTATGCAATAACTCTGTCAATTTTCAGTCTACAGACTCGAAATTTGATATACAGGGTACTGAGATTTGAGAAAATCTTTGTAATCCGTTTTTGGACAGAAATTTGGCTGTTAGGGGCCAAAGTTCAACACTTTGACCTTTGAGAACTCTACCAAACTCCTCCGACAATTTTTGGTCTAAACACTTGAAATTTCAGATATAGGTTTCTTGGACCTGGATCTAACTTGATAATCTTATGTGAGCCCAAAACAATAAATGTTAAGGGGTCATAATAGGGGTCAAAGTTAAAAAAATTGAGCGTTTTTTTTTTTTTTTCTCAACATACACCTCCAAACACCCGGGCAACGCTTGGCTGAAGCGCTAGTGTAGTAGATAACCCTTTTAATTCTTTGAAATTCTCTCTGCTTTCCTTTTACTCTTAATCTCATACTTTTAATTAATCGAGAAATTCCTAAAAATTTAGTAACAGTTAATCTTTACACTCCCCCTATTTCCTATATGTATACAGAAAATTCTTTTATCAATAACTCCAAATATGAAAATTAATTGAACTTTTGATGTTGAAACATTAACCCTTAGCAAATACTACAAATGCCACCTCTTTAGCAATTTACACTCTCCAAAAGTTCATCCAATATAACTCCCTTAATCTACTAATTACACACTTTAACATTATTAACTAACCCCCATTAAGTTTATGACTAATAAAATAAATTACAACCATTTACAAACTACCCATCATTAAATGCTCCTACCTTCCTCATCTTTTAAATCTTTTCTATTGTTCTATACCATTCCACTTCTAATTATTCATATTGTATTGTAACCAAACTATTTTGAATCATTTGTATTATGTAAATACCGTTAAATCTCATCATTCTATAATGTCTCTTTATACTTTTTAGTTTAGTTAGTTTTTTATAAATATCTCCCTTCTTTTTTAATTTTTGCCTCTATAACACTAAGCCCATTTATTTTTTACCCCCCCCCCCTTCACATTAAATACCCAACCAACAAAATCTCTTTTTAAATTTTCAACCCCCCAAATTTTTTCATTTTTCCTAATTATTAACCATATATTCTTCTAACTATTCTTAATTTTTACTTAAATCACACAAATGTCATAAACCCAATGTAAAAAATAGGTGTATATTAAATGCATTTTAATTGTCTACCATAGAAATTTCCTAAACATAAAACTTCCAAAGCTTTTATAAGTTATATAGGATGTATGTTTAAAATACAATCAACTAGATGTATGTTAACATTTCTGCAGTGAATAACATCCCCAGAAACTTTTCAATTTCCTTACCACCCCAAAAACCATCTGCTCTGTTGATACACTTTTAACCCATTTCAAATACGTAATCGCTTTACCTGTAACTTTTTAATTAAACTGATTTTGTTCATGGTTTTTCTATCTCCTCTTTTTGTATGTAATTTCTTTTTAATTATATTTTTCTCTCTCTCTATATATATATATATATCTTGTTTTCTTAATATCCACATGTGTCCCCAAAACATCATATCCTCTTCCCTTTTCATTTTAACTTTCACCATCCGATGAAACAGATAAGGAATTCCTCTGTCTGTGGAAACAACTGTAATGGACTAAGTTAGTATCTTGAATTTATAAAATGATATATATGTGTGTGTGTGTGTGTGCGTATTTCATGTATACACATATATTACAAGGAGATATAATGTGTATGAATTTTCAATATTTACTTCAATAGTGAGTAGAGCTAGGTAGTAAGTTATAAAAATATTTATCTTTATGGTAATTAAGGTTAATTATCATGAATATATTTTCATACTTATATATATTATCTTTTATTTTGTCAGCATACCTGCAACATTTAGAGAAAGATGCCCGAGCATACACGCTTGATGCTCAAATGTTTGCTAAACAAGGAGACATGCAGAAGGCAGGATTGCTCTTGACAAAACGAAAATTGGCAGAAAAAGAGGTAAGCATATAAAAATTAAGCACAACTCTCTCTCTCTCTCTCTCTTTCTCTCTCTCTCTCTATATATATATATATATATATATATATATACTAGCAAAAGTACCCGTCATTGACTGAGTTCAAAAACAGCCTACAGAAAATCGACTCTGATTTATCAAAGTATAATAGGTTATGAAAAGGAAGGGTTGTAAAGAGATAGCTTCGAATTTGGTGGTATCAAAACCAAAGCAAAATATGATGAAAGTAAAAACAAAATAGATAAACCCCATAATTTATTATACCATACCTGTTCACACTGAAACACTTATCACAATATTCTGTGGATCTATATTAAAAAACCTTGTTAAACTTTGTGACATATTTCCATTCTATGGAGGTCAGGCACGAACGAACACCCCACAATTTTATTATACCATATTTCCTCAAACTGAAACATAATTATCAAAGTATACTTACGCAGATAGATATGAAAATTATTTTTTAAAGTTTGTGCCTATTTCCATTCTGTAGAAGCAAGCCGCGAACGCAGACCCCACAATTTTATTATACCATCCCTATTTAAGTTAAAACATACTTATCAAAGTATTCTTATGTACATCTATATCAAAAACACTTGTAAACTTTTTTTTTTTTAATTTTTTATTTTCATACTTTGTGGACTAGGTGTGTATGCAGATCTCACAATTTTTATGAATCATCATTATGCCAGATCAGACATACCCATTCCTGTGTCTCGATACATCTTCTATCATTATATGTGATCAGTTTTCCATAATAGTCAACCATATAGGAGCTTATTCGTGACCAGACACACACACAGACGTTCAGCTTTATATTATATATATATATATATATATATATATATAAAGTTTGCGTATTTAGGCAGCATTTTTTCATTCAAGCAAACATTTTTAAAAACAATGACAATTTGTTTTATTCAAACTTTGTTTACTTTTTTAATTTTACAGATGATCTTTTTTATATTAAACAAAAATGTTTTGTATCACAAATGCTTTTGATTTGTCATTGAATCATCAGCAGAAGGAAATATACATTAGTGGAAGCCATGTTCCAGTATCGCCTGGAAAAGTGGAGTAACCCAAGAAAATCCTGCAAATAAACAAAAGTACAACAAATTATTTGCTGTTTAAAGCTGCCTGACATGAACATAGACCCCATGTTGATAATGCAAATCAGCAATAGGAAAAATCAAGAAGAAACTGCAAATATGAAACAGGTTGAATTTGTTTGAATTTAACTGTCTAAAAAAACAAATTTAATTTTTAGTGATTAATCACCTTAAAATGGTTCTTTGTAAACTGTGGCTGTTAATAGAAAATTTCCGATGTAAATTTAAAACTTGTTTTTATCTATTCTATATAGATAAAACTTTTTTTTTTTTTGAAGACTATTTTTTCCCTACATTTTAATCACATGAAAAAATATTCCATTTCTCACTGTATGTCTATTCTCATTTCCTTTTCTGCTTTTTAATAAGGCCTACTTTTTGAATGTGTAAAACCACACACACCCATGTGTGTGTATGCATGTATGACACCATGTGGCTCCACTGACAAGGTGCCGACCACTAACTTTGTGTGCCGTGGCCTTGTTCTCCATCTGTTATCGTTGTTGTTTTGGTCGTGTCGTCTTTTTTCACACTGGTGATTGTCGATGAGGACGCACAGGACCGCAAGTATAAAATAAAAATAAACACAAGGAGAAACAAGAAGAACACACTCTGCTGCCTCACACGTATGTCAGCGTGTCTACGTAGTAAGGTTCATATCTACATCCTGTTGAGGCTGGATTCATCTGTTGCCCTCAGTTCATTTCCCCATCTCTCAAAGCTGTCCTGACCTGGCCCAAACTACGATCTGACTTCAACTGTAGTCAGTCCAAAGTCTGATTTACACTGTCATCGGTCAATAGTAAGCTGACCTTTGGTGTCTGTAAATCGTTTCTATTGTTGTTAAAAACTCTTTGGCTGTCACACTACATGGCATTCTCTAGTGTCATAAAACTAAATATATCTCTATCTATTGTTCAGTCCTTTTGTTATCATAATTCGTCACACCCGAATTCAAATCTACCTTTACCTCTATTTGTTTATGTTAAGAACAAATCTATGTCCATTGTCTATTCATAAATCTATTTCCTACTTTGTTTTCTTACTTCGTTCCTTAATGGCCGCAGGTTGACCATAGTATCATAGTGTGTGTGTGTTTGAAAAAGTAACAAACCTAGGTGTATTGTGTGTACTCTACATGAAAGTGCATTAAAAGTGGATTGTGTTAATATTTAATTGCATTTTTTTTATTACATGCTGTGTTTACAACTACAATTTTTCACCATGACAATGCACCTGCTCATAGAATTAGAAACAATACTTTGAATGAAGAATTAACCTGATAAGTTTTATATAATATGCCTACTCAGATGGAAATTAATTTTAATAAACAAATCATACACTGAAATAGTAATAAACTAAGTTGATATTTAACCTCACTATTGGAATTGCTACTTGGATTCTAATGATTCCCAGTTGGAATCAATGAACAATTTCAATGATTGCATTAAATTTCTTGAAAAATGTAGACCATTATTAAAAATCATTTGAATTTTCTGTTAACATTAATTTTAGAACAGCCAATCAAACTTTATCTTTTTTCTTTATATGATAAGATATGGAGAGGCGTTTGGCAAATTGATGGCTAAAGTTTTGGAATTATGCTCTATACGTGTGTGTAGCACTCCATTACTTATCTAATTTCTGTTGTGATACATTTTTTTCCTTTAGATTGTCTTTGGTTTATTTAACTGTATTTGGTCAGTTGTATTCTTTTACTTGAAATAAAAAGGGTCAACGTTAGCACGATGCTGACCGGGTCATTTATGCTGGCTATTAAAGGAGTCCCTACTGAATGACACTCGGGTTTTTCTTCTGACCCTTACAACTTTGATATTTGCTTGGTGCTGTTTTTGTGTGGTTTTATTGGTGTATGCAGCAACACCAGACCCAGGCTTATTTTATCTGTGAGTCTGTTACAGGGATAGTGTTTATCTATTTCATACATAGAAATAACAGTGCACTAGCACACACACACATGCATCACACATGTTAGTGAGCTATAACCCAGAAACCAAATATTTTTGGACTTATGTTTATGGGAATTATTTTCATTATCAACATATAAAGAACATAATCCCAAAGCTATGCCATCGACTTTCCAAACATAATTCGTATCGATAGTTGCGAGTATTAGCTTTTAAAACTTGCTCCAAATTTTAAATTTACATTTACATACAGTGCTCAATGTCTTCACAGACAGAGCGTTATTATTAGTGTTGGGACGATTAATCAGAATCTGGAAAATCTTCTAGTTAAACAATTAGATTTATAAAGAATCAGAATCAGGAATTTAGTACGAAATCAGTTATTGTATCAGAATCAGGAAAAATATTGAAATCGTTCCATCACTAGTCATAATAATTGAATAAATTCTGCATTTTCTAATCACTCGTGATCGTCGGGTTTGTGCCTTGAGCGATCATCAGATGACAATTTGATGATTTGTTTATTTTTGGTTTCACATAATTAAATTGCGGTAGTGCAATGCACACAAATAAAAAAATAACATTAAATAATAATTTTTTTTTTTAATAAAAAGACAAAATATATTAGGGAAATTTTTTTTTTTAAAGAATGAACATATACAATATTTAAACTCTTACATAATGGAATATCCTAAGTGCATTTCAGTAAATTTCTGCAGAATGATTATCTGAAACTGGAGGTCAACAAAGCATTCACAGGAATGTGTTTAGGCCATCTGATGATCACTCAAAGAATTTAAAATAGCATTTAAGCTGATAAGTCAAATTTTGCATTTGACTAGCCAATTGTTATTTGTGATTGTTATACTGTGTTATTGGCAATATTATAACGTATTTCGCTACAATTTATTTTTTCAAATTATTTAGTCTGGCTTGAACAATTATATAAAATATTTTTAGATAATCACCTGAAGGATTGGTAATAAAAGAACTTTAATAATCTTTAGATAAATTTAAAATTCTTCTGCATGATCTTTTTAACAAATATAACAAGTTTTTTTTTTCTTTAACTCGGCACTGAAAATCCAAAAATTTGCCATGAAATAAAATAATATCTGGAAATTTATACATTTCGATGTTAAAAAATGTTATGTGACATATCATTCGTGGACAGCGTTTTTGATCAAAAGCATACCTCAAATAATGTAAAGGGGAATAACTCATATTTTAAATTAAAGAATATAATAGGAGTTGTCTACCTTACAGCTTAAATTTCATATCTTTTTCTGTGTAAGTTTTAAAATGTAGAAACAAATCCAAATTAAAAACTAAAACAATTAATTTCATGCCAGTTAGGTACAGCTATTATGTGTGTGTGTGTGTGTGTGTGTGTGTGTGTGTGTGTGTGTGTGTAAGTATAAGAACACATTTTTGTTTTTTTTCTTTAATTATAATTCCTCTTAACAGGATTTGAAATTTGTGATTTCCAAAAAATAATTTTTTCATTTTTTTAATTTAATTTTTTCCAGATTGCAGTGATAAAATCAAAGATTCCTGATATTTGCGGATGAGTTTCTCCTGATGAAATGGCTCTCCCTCTTTCCTCCCTTGTGTATCATCCATGTATATAGTATGTCGGGTGTATACACAGCAGCAATGGAATCTCTTGTGTATAGCCAAAACTCACTGTGATTTTCATTTTCTTATATTTTTAAAAGGTTTTGAGAAAAAAATAAAATTGAAAAAAAAAAAAATGGAACTTTATGAAAAAAATAAAAATGGAACTTTATGAAAAAATAAACTTTTATTTAAAAACAAAAAAAAAATAGGAACAACACAACTCCATAAAAAGCTGCAGCAAAATGTCTGCTGACAAAAAGTGTCTATCAACAAAAAATGTATACCAATCAAAAAATTGCTTTAGAATTTTTGAGATGAGGATTAATAATCTGTAATATTCGGACTACTATTCTCATTTTCATTGTTACATTCATTATAACTCAGTGTAACCTCCAACCTTTTTCTTAACTTGGGAACCTAATAGTTGAACTTGGGGACTAAACTCTTTATTTAATCCAGAGAGAAGGTGGAGGTGAGGCTGTCCTTGTTCCATTACCCACAACAGGGTAGAAATGTTAGGTTATTCTTTATTATTACTTGTAGTAAGGATTGAACCTTCAACCTTCAGGTAATTGTCACTTAGAGCTGATTGTTAAGCAACAAATCAGTTTATACAATTCGACTTCTGGAGGTTGAAGGTTCAATCCTTACTACAGGCGATGATAACAAAGATAGCATGATAATAAATCCACACTTCTCATCGGTTGACAAAGAAAGAACGTTCTACCCTGTGGATAAAATAAAGGGTTCAGTTTGGAATTCCTTATCATCTCCAGAGTTTGTCATAAAGATTCCCAAGTTCAAAAAGACACACCTGAAGGTCATAGGTTATATTGACCAAAACACTGAAAATAACAAAAAAAAAAAAGTGAGAGTATTAATCCAAATAATACAAAAATGAAAAAAGGATTTTTTTTTATTTTTAACAGCTGACACCAAAATGTCACACTAATCAGAAAATGTTAAAATGGCAAAGTTTTGAAACAATTACTTCCATCATTATTTATGATGATGATGATGATGGATGCTTCTTTACTTTTGCAAGTAGAAACTTAAGATTTATTTAAGATGCGTTTTATAAAATAATACATAAAAATGGAGATAAACCTGCATTTTTGTAAGCTAAATTTTTTTTAAGAGATGGGTGAGGGCAGAAGGGGGTACTTAATGAATTAAGAAGGCAAAATCTCACTTTGATAACAAAAAAATGTCATCGATTTTTTTTTTTTTTTTTTTTTTTTTTTTAATATTCGTTACCATAAGTTAGCCATGTTTTTTTTTTTAAGACGACTGCAAAATTTAAACTTTTAAGTTTTCACTCTAGGGTTCGGGTTGGTCATTTATCACAGTTGATGTTTTTTTATTAATTGTCCATCACTCGACAGTAAACGCACAAATTCTGTATTTTACATGTTATCAGTAGTAAACGTTGGCATTTATTTCTGACAATTTTGTGTTTCTTGCCAGTTTGGAATATCTTTATTTTTGTCCAAAAAAGAGACATTAGATAACTCCTGGAAGGACGGCTATATCAATGCAAGAGTTTTGCCATCCCAAACTGCACCTCTCCTTTATTAGCATTGCTCTAATTCAATGGCAACAAGTCTACAATAGCTGGAAGTAATACCAGATAAGCAAAGAAAAAGTAATACCAATTCTCAGTTCTCCTGCATTGTTATGCAATGTAACTGGCCAAATTTTTTTCTTGACGCTCTGTCTGCGTAACTGATATCGTTAAATAAAGAGTTAATTTAGTTCACGGGGCGTAGAATAAACAATGAATACCACAGAGAAAAAAGTGATACATACAGGATTCAATCTTGTGCCTGACATGAAACCATGTGTTGTGAATGGTACTTTAATCTTTTAATGAGTTGAATGGTCGGAGAGATAAGTTATTTGTACAAATTTAAATTTTACTCACCATTAGTCAAATGATTAATGCGAAACCTGTGACAGGTTATCCCTTTTGTCTGCGCTACAGATTCAAATCCTGTAGCAAATTTCTATTTGTGGTTTTATTTGTTTATTCCCAGCTCCATGGATTAAATTAAGCATTTGTTTGTGGGTATTACATATATGGTGTTATTCAGAAAAGCAGCAAGACATATAATCTATTTTATATGTATAACAATTTAGAAAATTTATTAAAAATCAGCTTCTTTTTTTTTTTTTTTTTTTTTTTTTTCTTGTATCAAAGTGAAGTTTTCCTTTTTCTGAGATATGAAACTATGGAGAATAATTGTTTCTTAAAAATATGTAGGAAGAAAAAGATTTGGAAAATGGCAATTTAGGGAAAAGAATTTTCACAGAAAACAGATATCAGTTTAGAAAGCAGACACACAAACATTTTGATGTCAGCATTTTTTTTTTTTTTTTTTTTTTGCTTTTCTGCCTCACTTTAATAGTATGTGATCACATGACCTGCTCAAATGAGTTAATAAAAGATGAAAAAATAAAAATTTATCACAGAATTGCTTTCGTACTTTTCTTCCTTTTAAAAAGAAACTTTTCTGAATATTTGCTTTTATTGGTTTTAAAAATATTCCTGTTGAAAGTTTTTTTAAAATATCCTACTTATTTGCTTCTATCATTGAATAACCAATGAATTGGTTTGCATGTTATGCAGGATTTACAATATGGACTACACATTTTTCTTAAAATAATATAAGCATAATAAACATTTCTCAATAAAAGTAAACTTTTATCATTATTGACTAAACTCTGCATCATTGGGAAATATTAACATATCTTTCTGAATTAGCAATGAAAGATTTAAAATTTGTGTTCGCTTCTGCAAATATTGAAAACTAGAAGACTATTGCCCGGGGTCCTAATTTCTGTAAATTACAAAAATAAAAAAATAAAGCTAAACAATTTGAAACATTAAAGTTCAATTTGGGACAAAATAAAAAAAAAACAATTGTGGCTCGAGTGAGACTCAAACACACAACCTCTATCTCTAAGTATGACATGCTGATTGATTATTCTGCGGTGCCAAATATAAAATGACGGCACTATTAAATGCATAAACCAAATTCTGCCCCCCCCCCTCTTGCTAATGTTTAATGTAGGCCAGCAGCTTATCAAAAAGAGAAGAAACAAAGTAATATTCAATGAAAATCGAAAAATATCATTTGTTATTAAAGTAGTACCTGGTGATTTGAGTAGCGGTGTTAGGACTTCTGTCTGTAGGAGTAATATCTATTCCACTTTTATTTATGACTAATAAAAAAAATAAAATTTATCAGGATTAAATATTAAAATTGATGAAAGCAATTGAAAATAAATTTTTTTTTGTTTTTAAAAACATGGACCAATATTTGCCATAAATGACTGGCAAAACTGATTTGATAATTTTTGTGTGAAGTAAATAAGCTACTTAATATAAGTTCAATTGACCTGTTATGGGGAAAGTATGGTGATAGGTTCCCTTCTCACTAACAGATGCATTACCTAAACCTGGTAACTGAATTCTAAAACCAAGCTTCTATCTTTACATCATCAACACTCTGATCCCATCTGGCATCAACTGAAATGAATGGCTCACGTTTTGGGGAGGCTTCATGTTTTGACAGCTTCTGGGTCTGACCTTTACTCCTGATCTGAAATGGAACACGTACATTAAATCCGTTGCCAAGGTTGCTGGGAAAATGGTGGGATTGTTCTACCGTTCCAGTAGATATATCAGTGCTGATGCAATTTTCTGCTTGTATAAAAACCAATTACATCCAAACATGGAGTACTGTTGCCACATCTGGGCTGGAGCTGTTAGAAGCACCCATTCCTGCCTTGACAAAAGTTCAAAATCGACTTTGTAGCCTAGTGGAGGATGCTTTTTTTCTTTTCAATGCAACCTCTTTCCCACAGAAGAGACGTTAGAAACCTGTCTCTACTTTATCATTATTTTTATGGCAAGTGCTCGTCTGAACTCCAATCTATGGTCCCTCCTTGCCAAACTCTTATGAAAAACAATCGTCTATCAGTAATTTCCCCTATTCTGTGCCTAAGTATGGCACAATCACATTGACACATCGGTTCTCGTCAGATCACCAAAGTTAAGCAATGTTGAGCCTGGCCAGTACCAGATGGGTGACCATTTGGGAAGGCTAGGCGCTGTATGTACCTTCTGGGAAGGTTGGGCATTGGGCCAGCACCCTCACCCTGTAAAAAGAACTCCTCGCTACAAAAACATCTACAAAAAGTTGTAGATAGCCTATGCCCCTCCAGGGGCTCAAGGGCTATGGATGAATTCTGTGCCTAAGCCTAAACATAGATTCCATGAACAAAGTTTCTTTCTTAGAACTGCACGCTTGTGGAACTCTGTTTCATTTTCCTGCTTTCTAGCTGACTACAAT
This sequence comes from Euprymna scolopes, assembly GCF_053919585.1. Classification (NCBI taxonomy): domain Eukaryota; kingdom Metazoa; phylum Mollusca; class Cephalopoda; order Sepiida; family Sepiolidae; genus Euprymna; species Euprymna scolopes. Next base: position 119,716,772 of record NC_136498.1, on the reverse strand, counting down.
CTGATTGTCTTCAAGTTCAATGTAAACAAGTTCTTGATGAGCCGTCCCCCTAAATAATCCAATTTACAAAATTTCCATTACTAACGATTATTATGATATTGTCTCATTGACCACTGTACACTTATTAACCCTTATCCTCGAGTGGCCTCCGGGCCTTGATAAGTGGTGACTGCTATGTTTAAAAAAAAAACCATTACAAAATCTTCGGCATCTAGTGAGTGACACCATTTCGCCTCCCTACTCCCTCTTTCTCACAGACGAAACATTGCGAGTCTATCTCTGCTCTATCATTACTTCTATGGGAGGTGCTTGGCTGAGCTCCAATCTATGGTTCGTTTGCAGTAATAAATACTCACCTAGCTGCAACAGCCACCAACAACTTCCCTCATTCAAAGTTCATAGACGACTCAACACTAATGTTGAGCCGTCTACAAACTTTTTTTTCTTCTTGCAACATTATATTGTCATGCATTTTTTTTTTTTCTGAGCAAAGAATTTCTCATTTTTCTGAAGAATTCATACACGAAAAGAAACGGTATTGATATAATAATAACTGTTTGTTTCTGCATAACGAAACAGATCTGTAGAAAATGTACCCAAGCTTTAACATGTTGGAAGAGCTGTTTTGCATGTAAATAAATATATTTGGATCTTGGAATGTAACTATACTGTTATTCTTTTGTTTTTATATACATATATGTATATATCTATAAAAGTGAACCTGTGTATCTGTCTGTCTGTGTACATTTCCCTACGCAATAACTCTGTCAATTTTAAGTCTACAGATTCGAAATTTGATATACAGGGTACTGAGATTTGGGAAAATCGATGTGATCGGTTTTCGGCCAGAAATTTGGTGAATAAGGGGTCAAAGTTCAACGATTTGACCTTTGAGAACTCTACCAAACTCCTCTGCCAATTTTGGGTCTAAACACTTGAAATTTTAGATATAGGTTCCTTGGACATGGATTTAACTTAATAACTTTATTTGAGCCCAAAACAAATGTTAAGGAGTCATAATAAGGGTCAAAGTTAAAAAAATTGACCGCTTTTTTTTTTTTTTTTTTTTTTTTTTTTTTGCTGAACATACACCTCCAAACACCCAGGCAACGCCGGGCTGAAATGCTAGTATATATATATATATTAAATAATAGAAAATCCACTGTTCATAGTAAGCACTGTTGATATTGGAATACAAAATTTAATTTTAATAAATAAATGTTTATTTATTGAAAGAGATTCTGCAATTGTTTGGCTTTCAACCATAAAATTAAAAATTTTGTTATTGCAATATCAACAGTGCTTACTATGAACGGTGGATTTTTATTAAGACATGCGCACTCGATGGGTGCCTTATACTGTATAGGACATCTAAACCTTATACTTCAACATTTGACGACATGCTAAGCCTTACAATTGTCATGGTATGTAAGAAAGAAAAAGTAAAAAACCTGGATTTTCCTAAGGAAGATTGTCATGAATCGAAACATCAAATTTGATTTTAATATGTTCTGTACTTGTTTGGTTTTTAAACTTTTGAATTTTGTGTTTGTGTGTGTGTGTGTGTGTGTGTGTGTGTATGTTATATATATATATATATACACAGCGTTACCCGATATTAAACGTAATTTTAAATTCTTAAAAAAAAAAAAAACGTAAAGAAACCGAGACATGTGCATCCGAGTATTATGTTTTTTCTAAACAGTTCACTTCTAAAAAAAAAAAAAAAAAAAAACTAAAATAAAATACTCAAGCTGAATCAAAACCAAAACCTAAAGACAGTGAGTCAAGTATGATAACCATTAGGCCAGCTTGCCACGACTTTAAAAAGTGTTTTCAAATCTACTTATTTTTATCATAAGGAATCTGTCATGTGAATCAGTCACGCATGTGCATTCGTAAAACAGTTGACAAACATAAAATTCCGATGACCGCCCCCTCCCCCCGTACTAATTTTTCAATTTTTACTCTTTAGCAGAAGATGAAAACTGATTAAAGTTTTCCACATGTCTGAATACCCTAAATACCAAATTTCAAGTTTGTAGATCAAAAATTTGTTGAGTATATAGGTTGAGAAGTGTCCTCACACACACGCACATTCTCACTTGTATCGATATATAGACTAGCACTGTTGCCTGTTCGTAAAATATGTTTAAATATATTTTAATTCGTGCAGATTTTGTATTTATTATTATAGAGCAAATATGATTTCAAAAAATATAAAAAAAATGACTTCAGTGCCATCAGCTGGAATTGAAACCATAACATTTAGTGCTCCAGCCTTAGTCATTATGTAGTACTTCACTGTTACCGTCGTAACTTTCACCAAATGGATTGAAAACGCTAAAAAATGAAGCAACTTGTGTAATGTGACCCAACCTTTTAAGGTGTAGGGGGGGGGGCGAAAATGGTGTCATTAAAAAGAGTGAAATTGGCATTAAATTGAAGTTTTTGTTAGGTAAACTGTCCCGGACAACAGCAGATGACCTTTTTTTGATATATCGAATATGAAAGTTAAGATGACTAAAATAAAATATGCACCTAGTGCGCTTGAAAGCCAAACCACAACGTAATGTTAGGAAAATAAACGAAAATTTAACTTGTTTGAAATTTATAACATAAATATATTTCAGAGCTAAACTCCATCCTCAGTATGTTGTTTTCTTTCTTTTTTTTCTTTTCTTTCTTGCCATGTTGTGAAGTTGGAGAAAAAAAACAGTCTGTTTGTAAAGAGCTGCGCTAGCAGTGTCAGAAATTTCGTGAAAATAGTGAATAATTCCACCCCATCTTTCCAAGCTTATAACTCCTCGAAAAATGTAATTCAAGCCCTAATTTTTTTTTTTCAATTAAAGGAGCAAGGACCAAGGTTTTATTAAAAAAAAAAAAAAAAAAAAAAAAAAACAACAATGTGTTTTTTTTTTTGTTTTTTTTTTAAAAGGTTTTAAACTTCGGACTTTACAGGTAAACTTCTAAAAAAGCGATTTTTTCTTTTTTTTTTTTTTTTTTTTAAAATTTGAATATATTATTTATTGACCTTTTCTCTTCAATTTGTGATATATAAAACTCCACGACATAAATTATTTACTTTTTAATAGACATTTCAAAATGAGAGGCGTGAATTATTCGACCCCCTGTCTTTCCAAGCTTATAACTCCTCGAAAAATGTAATTCAAGCTCTAATTTTTTTTTCAATTAAAGGAGCAAGGACCAAGGTTTCATTAAAAAAAGAAAAAAAGACAAAAAAAAAAACAATGTGTTCTTATAAAATAAGGTTTTAAACTTCGGACTTTACAGGTAAATTTCTAAAAAAAGGATTTTTTTTTTTTTGTTTTAAATTTGAATATATTATTTATTGACCTTTTCTCTTCAATTTGTGATATATAAAACTCCACAACATAAATTAATTATTTACTTTTTAAGAGAAAGTTGAAAATGGGTGACACTTGGGGGGGCGTGAATTTAAAAAAAAACGTTTGTCTAAAATATTATATCCGGTTTATTGGAAAGAACATAAAATTTCACACTGACCCTGAAAATATCGTAAAAATAGAATCAATAGAAAAATTTTGATAGATTTTTAAAGTTTAAAAATTGAAAAATATTGAGTTCGGAAAATTCATTACTGTTTTTAAAAAAAAAAAAAATATTTTTATTACTTTTAAAACAACTGTAATAGTTTATTTTTGAAGTATAATCCATAAAGAAAATAAATAACCCACTTTTAACAGAGAAATTACGAGATTTTTATATTGTATTCGCAGTTTCGTGTTAGGGGTGTCAAAAATTCCTACAAAAATTCTGATACTGCTAGAGCTGCGCGTTGTATCTCAGCGGCTGTATTTTGAAATGTTGGAAAAGTGTGTAGGCAACACGAGAATAACATCAAGGGTGTGAGTTCCATATAGAACTTTACAACATTGCAAGAAAGAAGTAAAAACAAAAAACATACTGAGGATGGAGTATACCTCCGAAATATATTTTTTATAAATTTCAAACAAGTAAAATATTTGTTTATTTTCCTAATATTACGTTGTGATTTGGCTTTCAAGTGCACTTGATCCGTATTTTATTTTATTCAAAATAAATCAACGTTTCTACATGGAACTCACACCCTTGACAGCAGATTACCTTTTATTAATATATCGAATATGAAACCGTTAAAATTCAATGTTGACGCAATAAATTGCTGATTGCGTGTTTAGGAAATTGCAAAGACAAAACGAATTATGTTTTGTTTTTGTCTAAGGCCGGATATGGCCTATAGGGTCAAAGTATTCACCCCTGAAGTCGTGTGCAGAAATATGAATTACGCAATTCTTGGGAAAATCCCTAATTACTATGCAAAGCTGTGTTGGCCAACTAACCAATCAGAAAAGGAACTGTTGTGGTGTGGAGAAGCTGATTGACTGAATGAGGACACAGTGACCCTCAGCCCCCCCCCTCCTTTACTATAAAGACTGTTGCGCGAGCAAATTTTCCCAGTCGGAGTTTTTGAGTTTTGAAATCGCCAAGCTAAGTTCGCTACCTTCCCTTGTCCGTTATCAAAATATTGTACAAAGAACTTATAAATATTATTTCGACTGTAATCAACTTGTTTTGGATTTTAATAATTAAAGTAGAAAAAAAATCACAGAAGTTTTTTTTTTTTGTTTTATTTTTATTTATTTTTATTTTTATTTTTTTGTGAAGCTGCTTTTTCTCTTCGACTTGCTTGACGACATCTTTGTCTTAATGAGCTGTTAATTTCCAGCGAACGACTGGTGCTACAATGGATGGCATATCGACCCTTGCTTCGAGGAGTGAACGAGAAAACGCCCGACCTCTACTGGAGATTGAAAGACACTGGAATCTGAAGAACTGTTTAGCTCCTCGGATCGGAAGAGATCTGGAGAGGTGTTACAGAATTATCCTTGGGTACTGGGATAGATAAGACGCGCCCTGCTATCAAAAGGTCACACTGGTCCTGTGATCGAGAATTTTGACCCTTGGTTGGTAAATGTCTCACGGTAATAGTGACATGAAACCAATCATCTAATAAGAAACCATGAAAATGATTAATTAACTCTCGTTTTTCAAAGGAATATACAAATTAGTTAATATTTATGCAGTAGCTCGCATATCCACGACTGAGTATATTAAGAAGTTCGTTTTAGTAATTTTTAAATAGAAAAAGGATCTGGAATTAGGCTAAGATCACAGTGTGGTGTTTATTCTGATGTTGCGTTTGGGTTGATTTGTCCTTCATCAAATGGGGAGGAGGCTCTTCTATACTAATGCAATTTTTATGCATACTCCCAGAGTGCATCTTTTTGGGAAGCCGCCCCTCCCCCACATTAAAAACGACCTTGTGTCACATTATACTTTCGTGGGGAAGCAAATAAATACACATGGAAAAAAGTAGGTTTTTAATATCAATGACAGAGCGAGAAAAAAAAATCAACTATATAAAAAAGCAGTCATCTCGTAAGAGAAAAATGAATGCGATTCATTTTTTTACTAATTTTTACTAATTCATTTTTACTAATTTTTACTAATTAATTTTTTTACTAATTTTTACTAATTCATTTTTACTAATTTTTACTAATTCATTTTTACTAATTTTTACTAATTCATTTTTACTAATTTTTACTAATTCATTTTTACTAATTTTTACTAATTCATTTTTACTAATTTTTTTACTAATTCATTTTTACTAATTTTTACTAATTCATTTTTACTAATTTTTACTAATTCATTTTTACTAATTTTTACTAATTCATTTTTACTAATTTTTACTAATTCATTTTTACTAATTTTTACTAATTCATTTTTACTAATTTTTACTAATTCATTTTTACTAATTTTTACTAATTCATTTTTACTAATTCATTTTTACTAATTTTTACTAATTCATTTTTACTAATTTTTACTAATTCATTTTTACTAATTTTTACTAATTCATTTTTACTAATTTTTACTAATTCATTTTTACTAATTTTTACTAATTCATTTTTACTAATTTTTACTAATTCATTTTTACTAATTTTTACTAATTAATTTTTTTACTAATTTTTACTAATTCATTTTTACTAATTTTTACTAATTCATTTTTACTAATTTTTACTAATTCATTTTTACTAATTTTTACTAATTCATTTTTACTAATTTTTACTAATTCATTTTTACTAATTTTTTTACTAATTCATTTTTACTAATTTTTTTACTAATTCATTTTTACTAATTTTTACTAATTCATTTTTACTAATTTTTACTAATTCATTTTTACTAATTTTTTTACTAATTCATTTTTACTAATTTTTTTACTAATTCATTTTTACTAACTAATTTTTACTAATTCATTTTTACTAACTAATTTTTACTAATTCATTTTTTTACTAATTAATTTTTTTACTAATTTTTGCTAATTCATTTTTACTAATTTTTACTAATTCATTTTTACTAATTTTTACTTATTCATTTTTACTAACTAATTTTTACTAATTCATTTTTACTAACTAATTTTTACTAATTCATTTTTACTAATTTTTACTAATTCATTTTTACTAATTTTTTTACTAATTCATTTTTACTAATTTTTTTACTAATTCATTTTTACTAATTTTTTTACTAATTCATTTTTACTAACTAATTTTTACTAATTCATTTTTACTAACTAATTTTTACTAATTCATTTTTACTAATTTTTACTAATTCATTTTTACTAATTTTTACTAATTCATTTTTACTAATTTTTACTAATTCATTTTTACTAATTTTTACTAATTCATTTTTACTAATTTTTTTACTAATTCATTTTTACTAATTTTTTTACTAATTCATTTTTACTAACTGATTTTTACTAATTCATTTTTTTACTAATTCATTTTTTTACTAATTTTTACTAATTCATTTTTACTAATTTTTTTACTAATTCATTTTTACTAATTTTTACTAATTCATTTTTACTAATTCATTTTTACTAATTCATTTTTACTAATTTTTTTACTAATTCATTTTTACTAATTTTTACTAATTCATTTTTACTAATTTTTTTACTAATTCATTTTTACTAATTTTTACTAATTCATTTTTTTACTAATTCATTTTTACTAATTTTTACTAATTCATTTTTACTAACTAATTTTTACTAATTCATTTTTTTACTAACTCAAGATTTGGAAGGTAAAGGAGATCCAGTGTTTGTCCCAAAAAGTGAGCTTTTCTTTCTTTTTTCTTTTTTTTTTACACATGAATCACCATTTATCAAGGCCTGGAGGCCACTCGAGGATAAGGGTTAATTGTTGTACATTAGTCAATGTGGTTATAGCATAGTAAACATAAGTAGTGTGAATTTTGTAAATTGGATTACTTAGGGGGAAGGTTCATCAAGAACTTGTTTACGTTGGACTTGAAGACAGATTGTAGTCAGCTGGAAAGCAGGCAATTGGAAGAGAGTTCCACAAGCGTGCAGTTCTAGGAAAGAAACTTTGTTCATGGAATCTACGTTTAGGTTTAGGCATAGATAAAGAGTGGGGGAAATTATTGATAGTCGTTTTGGCAAGATGGGTGTTTTTCGTGAAAGTTTGGCGAGGGGGGGGACATAGATTGGAGCTCAGATGAGCCATGAAAATAACGATAAAACAGACAGGCTTGCAAAGTCTCTTCTGTGAGAAAGAGGTTGCAGGGAAAAAAAAAGGGCATCCCCCACTAAGTTATGAAGTCTGTTTGTTAACTCTGCCAAGGCAGAATAAGCTGCTTCTAGCAGATCCTGCCCAGATGTGGCAACAGTATTCCATCGTTGGCCGTACCTGGCTTTTAGGTAGAGAATTGCATCAGGAGTGAGATATCTACTAGAGTGGAAGAAGGATCCCACCATTTTTCCAGCGACCTTGGCAGTGGGTTTGATGTACGTGTTCGATTAAGAACTTCGATCGAAGTAAAATCTCAATTTTCACAAGTGGACAAAATAAATGGTGAAAAAGTGTTCTGTTTTGTGAAGTTTATTATCAACTAGATTCTAGTTGTTTCCCAATACGGTCCGTACTGCCCATTAGGGGCTGTTACGAGACTTCAGGTGGGCAGTGGCCAAATTCGTCGTATGAGATCCTTTAGGGAGGTCAGTGAAAGACTAGTGTTTTTCAACTTCTCAGCAGTCGGCACACTGATCGGTGATTTCTGTGATTATTATTCTTATTAAGCAAAAATCAATAAGATAAAATCTTATTGATTTTTGTATTAGCAATACCATGATATATTGATTGAATCATTTCATTTATAGTTGTTCCTATTCGATCGACTGAGTAGAATTTTGTTGAATAAACTATATGAATATTCATATTTTGGCTGGGAGCAAAGTGTAGTATCTGTTCTGGTGCTATACTTCACCTTTTCTGGCCTCGATCAGTGGAAAATAGAGATCCTTCTAGATTGAATCAATTGTTATTTTCATTCCTATCCAGAATGCCCCTTTTTGGGGAGCTGGATTTTCTTCACATTAAAAACCGACATTGTGTCTAAGTCTGCCCTTGTGGGGAGGCAAGTAAATAGGAACAATTACTACTAACATTATTATGTAAGGATACATGTAGGGAGGGGAGTGGTAGTAGGGAGAGGAGTGTTCTAGGAGGAGCGTTTGCTGAAAACAGTTGGGGACCCCTGAACTAGAAGAATATACGTTTTAGAATGTGTAATTTGGTAGTTTCTTGTAAAACAATATCTGAATTATTGAAATTGGATAATTTTTTTTTTTGATTTTTGGTGATTACAAAAGGGGATGTAATACATTAATTTATTTAGAGAGAGTAGCCCCTCCCCATACACACTTCACCCCCCCACCCCACCCTTTCGCCTTACAATAGGTTCGGATGTTGGGGGGGGAGTATATAATCGCCTGGTGTTTACCAAACCTGTCCTTAATGTATGTTTTTTTATTAACATAGTTTTTTAAAAAATATTTCAATGGCGCTGCAAAAGTTAAATGACGACCTTGTTTCGTAGCCAACTTTTAATGATTCGTGTCTGGATTTGCAGCAAAATTATTTGTGGGATTTGGACTGTCAGTTTGTTCCCATGGAAACGAGCCAATTTTTTTTTTTTTTTTTTCACAGTTTTAATTTTTATGACATATGGATAAACGTTAGAAGCGACCCGATAGATAGGATAGATAGCCAAAGGACGGTGATCCAACTCTTGTCTAGGCTAGGGAATTTTATCCTCAGCCCAAAAATCAACACAGACCATTCAAAATGATCCTGTCCTATTGATTTTCCGGTGGGAGTATAGTCCAGTGAAGTTCTAGGAGGTCCACCCTCCCATGCTTTACCTTCTCCCTTTTGAGAAGAGGTTAGTTTATTGCTAATCACCTAAGACGCCCTTCCTGAAAAATGCTGACGGGGTTGTCCAGACACTTTTTGCGAGTTAAATTGCCCCTCCTCGGGGAGGGGGGGGGGCTAATTTCTCAATTCCACTTTCCGAGCCTGGTGTCACAGTTCTTGCAGTGGGAGAGAACTAAATATTTCCCAACGAGTTGCAAAATTATTAAATAAAGTTTCATTCACAAGTCAAATCTAATGCCAACAACCACGTTACCACACCAAACTCAAAAAGTTGAGGAGCTAGGAAGATGAGAGTAGTACCATTAAAAGAAGCGACTTATTCTGCTCCAGAATTAATTTTTCTACATAGTCACCATCATTCTCAATGCACATTTTTGCCAGCGGTGAACGATGGCTTTGTATAGGCGTCAGGAGCGCACTTTGTCATGGAAACGATGGTTCCAAAAGAAAAGTTTCTATTTTTTTAACTCAAAAGTTGAAGAGCTATGAAGACAGGAGTGGTGCCATTAAGATGAGTGACCTTTTATGTTCCAGAATTTATGTATAATCTCTGTAAAACTGGCCTTCACCTATATCAAGTCTGCGATCATGCTAAGCGGAGACAAAAATTGTGAATCCTTGTATCGCTTTTTTATGAAAATTGCTCCAGACAAGTCATGAAGCTACTTGGTACGAGGAGCTAAAAAAAATACTACTCCAAGGTCAAAAACTTCTAATGATAAGTGTTAGATCGATAGATACCGATCCCCCCTCCCCCCCCAAAAAAACAGCAATTCTTCCCCCTTTGCTAGAAACATTGCTCATGGAATGTGACGACTAAAGGACAAAATAAGGGGAGCAATAGTTTTGAAGCTGCTGAAAATAAACTCAGTCCGCTCTCTACTCTCTTGAAATCTGTATTATCTTATTTGTATGAGGACAATGTGTTCATTCGCATGTTTAATCCATGATTCATTTATTGTCTTTATAGTTTGTTGTAGACAAACTATTAATAAATGAAATGTCTTTGTCGCCTATTTTTTTTTACTGGTTTTTATTTTTAGCACATGCATCACTGCCAAAGTAATACACTCTGATTTTTGGCATACCCACACGTTACTTATCTTGATTACACAGAACATTTTTATTTTTTAAATTAAATGCGGAAAGATTTGTTACTTAGTTAACAGAATTGCAAAGAATCTTTAAGGAAAAATAAATTTGATAATAAAATTGTTAGATTATTAATCCCGCACATCCACGCTTTAAAATACAAATACTAAACAAATATAAAGAAGTATTTTTTAATCTATTGTATAAAAGACAAAATGTGTGTGCTTGTATGTCTGCCAAAACTTTCGACAGACACGTCGGAACCTGACCAGACTGGTATTGTTTACAAGCCCGATCCTTCGGACGAGAAATATCGAAAAATTGGCCCAAAACATTAATTCCTTCATCCTCAACTGGGCAGTTTTCTACAAGGAGGGGTCGGTTTTTGCGCTGCCATTTTCGCAAGTCATCGTATCCGTTGGATTGACTATGCTTAATTTCAACATTCTGAACTTCCGGTTGCGCAATCGAGACATCAGCTAAGACCTCACCCTTTTTTTTTTTTCAACCTTTTCTTTTCCTTCGCGCTAAGGGTTTGAGCATGCCTGCCTACAACTACTTTTTTTTTAACAACACCTCTTTCCACCCGGACTGCCTACTGTTGTTTTGATCTCCCCCTTCCACTACAACCACTTTTTTTTTTCAGGGTTCCTTACTACACCACCTACACACATCCGGGCAACTCCGGGCACCCCCGCTAGTTTATTATATAAAGGAAACCTGTCTGTGTGTTTGTATGTCTGCTAAAAACTTTTCTCATATGTATTGTACATGCACATCGTTAGAAAGAGCAATCTCTCGAATAAATAATATCGAAACATTAGAAAAATGGCCAATTATTTCGTTCAGAAATTGCGTTTTATTTCAAGCGGAGAGGTCACCTACAATCGTCTTTAACTGAGCAATTTCAACATCTGCGCATGCATCAATCATTGTTCTCTGAATTAGTTTAAATACAAGAATTTTCAATGCGATGCTATAATGAGCGCTATGGCTAAATGGATTAGAAGGTTGTGTCAAAGCCATTAGATTTTAGGTTCGCGCACACCTATCGGTGGTCGTTTTTTGGAGGAGGATGTAATTTAGGCACCGCCAAAAATGGCCGCAAAATCAAGTTGTTGTTGTTTTTTAAAACGAAATTACATTTATTAAAATCCATTATTTCTGAGTAACTTTTTTTTTTCCAGAAAGATAAAACCCTGAATTTTATCATATAGAAAACAGAATAATGTAAAACTTTTTCTACTATTTTTAATTCAATTTTAAATGTTAAATTTTCCCAAAAAGTTAACAATTGACATTTTTTGTCTTGCACAAAAAACGTACTTAAATATTTAAAAAAAAGGGTTTTTGAAATAATTAATTAATTTATTTATTGTCTAACTAAGATTTAGGATGATTTTCTAAGAGAATATGCAAAAATATTATAAGTACCTGAATTTCAAATAATTCCACTTATTCATATAGGTAACCAGATATTTCGCGTTGACGTAGAGTTCAGATCGACTCTGTTTACGTTTTCGTTTGATAAAAAGCAAACTATGGAAGACCAAACAGCCAAAAAAAAACTTATTTTTCAGTGACGAAAATTTCAATGTATTATTAAGCTGAGGCTGGCCAGTACCAGATGGGTGACCATTTGTATGCGTTTGGTTTTTAATGTGTATGTGTGTGGGGGCCAGGCTCCCCAAAATGGGGGGGGGGCAATTTAAAGCAGAATAAAAAAAAATTATTTCAGCGCGTTTGGTCCACCGTAGTCGAAAGGCGGCAAACGTTTTCAAACGGGATCGAAAAAAAATGATGCTATTTTTAACACAAAGGGCACAATATTTATCGAATTTTTTTTTTTGGTATCGATTATTCAAAGCATGCCCTGTTTAATAATGGTCATGCATTATTCGGCTCGCTAAAAAAAAATTGTTAATTTATTTATCAAAAATTTTAAAATAGCTTTTTTCGTATAAATATTAAAAAAAAATTTTTTTTTTGTTTTGCTTAACTTAAATTAATTATTTTACTTAACATATTCACCGAATTTCACACTTCAAAACTCAAAAGCGGGATAATTAAACACAATCGAAGTTCTGATATTCAGAGTTCAAAATAAGGTATGCAAACAATTTTTTTTTTTTTTTTTTTTGAATCTATAATTCTGTCCCTTACAACAACACAATATGTTGATTTCAGTTTCAGATGATTATTTTAAGCATATTTGGGTACTTATACAGTTTAATGACGACATTAAAAAATGGAAATATTGAAAAAAAAATTTTTTGTACGTACCTGTTATAGACTGAAGTTTTTCGAAAAAAAATTTCACTTCATTTGATCAAGTAGTTTTTTTTTTACAGCGAAAAACAATTATTTATCACGACGACGTCAACGTGTCCATTTTGGAAATGTACCTAGCAGAATACCTCCATTTTAGGCCAGATTTCGCAATCAAGCCTTTTTTTTTTCGCCAGAATGAGATGCGCACATCACATCTGCAATTTTTTTCCGTTTTTTTTTTAATTTTTAAAGCAGAATACTATTGAATATGCCAAGAAATTGAAGAATGCAAAGAACTGAAGAATTTTTTACGCGATTATTTTCGAAACATGCGCAGTAGTGTTTACCGATGTATTGGAAAATTCAAAATGGTGCCCGACACTCTCTTTAACATGGTAAGTTTGGGAAAAGGTGTTATAAATAATAAACTACACAAAATACTATTTAAAAAACACCGAATATATGTCAACTTATGTCACGGTAATATATATTGAGCGAATTTCTAACAGTACTTTGTCTAGTTTATTATTTATAACGTCTTTCCTGAAGTTACTGTGTTAAAGAGAGACTCTGGCGCCATTTTGAATTTTCCAATACATCGGTAAACACTGTATGCTTTTCGAGCTGAATAAACATGTTACATTGAATAAAAACACTAAAAACATATCCATATACAGTAATACAAACCCTAAGTTTTTTTTTTTTTTAATTCGAAAAATTCGGTTGCATATTTCTAATTTTTCTAATATTTTATTTTTATTTTCTTCTGTTACAAATTAAAAAAAAACACTCCAAAAATGGCATCTGTCTTCAAAAAAAAAATTCTCATTCTGGTGGGAAAAAAAAGGGCTAGATTGGCCTAAAATGGAGGTATTCTGCTACGTAGGGCAGTTACCGGCCCTTGGGGAAAGCTACCTGCCCTTGGGGAATTCCTGGGCGCTGCATTGCAATAACATTTCCAAAATGGCCACCTTGACGTAGCCGTGATAAATAATTGTTTTTCGCTGTAAAAAAAAACTACTTGATCAAATGAAGTGAAATTTTTTTTCGAAGAACTTCAGTCTATAACAGGTACGTAAAAAAAAAATTTTTTTCAATATTTCCATTTTTTAATGTCGTCATTAAACTGTATAAGTACCTTTGTGGTACTTGTACGGTTTAGTTAAGACATTAAAAAAATGAAAATATCGAAAAAAGTTTATATTGTACGTATCTGTTAGAGTTCTTCGGAAAAAAAATTCACTTAATTTCATTAAGTAGTTTTTATTTTACAACGAAAAAACAATTTGTTATGATACCGAGCAAAAGGTTCGATTTTTAGGAAGAAAAGCTAGTTATTAAAGCTAGGGAGGGAGTGTCGGCGCTTTACATGGAGTTATCTCCCGTGTCGTTTCTAAAATTCAAACAAAAATTTAACACAAATCAAAGATGTCTGCCTTCAACTGGCTTTCATAAAAACGTGTTTTTCCGCTGTAAAAAAAAAAAAAAAAAAAAAAAAAAAACTACTCGATCAAATTAAGTGAAATTTTTTTTTTAGATCTTCATGTCAAAACGGATACGTACCATATAACATTTTTTTTTCGCTATTTTCATTTTTTAATGTCTTGATTAAACTGTAGAAGTACCGATTTTTTAAAACCTTTGTTTATCTTCTTCAAACTGCAATTAATAATTAATCTTTGTAATAATTTTGTTAGGCTTTAATATTTACACAGTTTAACGATTAATAATATTATAAACATTTGTATATTAAATATGAAATGCTGTTTTACTGAATATGTTCGACTGTTCATTTGGTTAATTACCGGTTTCCATACTTTTACTTGGTAAAAAGAGACAAACTAGATATGAAAGTGGTCTCCAAAATGTTTATTATTTGTACAATAATATTTTTCAATCGGTTTTAATCTGGCAATAAAATAGCTGGCAAGAGCCATGTTTATATTATAACTTAATATTAAAAAAAAAATTAAACACCATTAATTAAAAATCTGTTGTAACGGAACGTTTTGAAATAATAGAATTTTAATTGCTTTAATCTATTAAAAATCAATTAATTTTTAGGAAGTTTATTTTTCTTGGCAATTCAAATGATTATAGTATATATTGATTCGAAAAAAAAAAACGCTATTTAAAAAAAAACATAATAATATTAAATTTATATCAATTTTTTAATTGCGATTTCAAGGTAAATTTTTGTTCAATATGTGTATTTAAACTTTTAAAAAATAAATATTTTTTACTTATTTGAACTCTTATGTTTCATAATAAATAGAAATTACGATCAATTTAAATATATTTTGTTCAAATTTCGGAAAAATAAATAGGGGTGGGAGCACGCACTAAAAAATACCCACCCCCCTATATTTTAGGGAAACTGTATTTTATATGTAATTTCATTCTAAAATGGATAAGTATCGAAAATTTCATGAACATCTTACCATTAGTTGATTTTTGCTAGATTTATTAAATATGGTACATTTTAACGTTCGAAATACTTACTACGTGGGAACGTTGTTTTAAAGCGTCAATTATGTAAACACGATTTTCGTCTCGCAATTTTATTATTTTCGTACGATGAAAAAAAAAATTACTAGTTTATTTTGCTCTTCTTCTTTTAAATGGCACAAGTTATATTAATAATATTAATTTATAATAAAGTTACATCGTGTTACATATGGGGTGGGGGGTAATCGTGTGGTGAATTTTGGAGGTGCCTATAAAACTTTTTCCCTGCAGGCATTTAATTTATCTATTCCTATTTTGACTTTATTTCACAAAATTTGCTTTCGGTTTTGGTCACATTTTTTTTTTATATGAATTTTTTTTTAATATGAATTTTTTTTAATATGAATTTTTTTATATGAATTTTTTTTTATATGAATTTTTTTATATGAATTTTTTTTTAATATGAATTTTTTTTAATATGAATTTTTTTATATGAATTTTTTTTAATATGAATTTTTTTTAATATGAAATTTTTTTTTAATATGAATTTTTTTTACTATGAATTTTTTTTAATATGAATTTTTTTTTAATATGCATTTTTTTAAATATAATTTTTTTTTAATATCATACTTCAGCGGATTTTACGACTGAGCACCTCCACCTCGCAATCACTTTTTTCTGGATAAATTAAAGTATATTTAAATGTATTTTACAACCGGGCAACGTCCCATCCCCTCACATCACAATTTTTTTACGGCCGAAAAACGCGCCCACTCGCGCCCCCGTGCCCCTGTTGTAACAATGTTTTACCCCCACCTCCGCTGTCATAATTTTTTTTCGATCAAACAATGCCCTTCCCTCCGCTGTCACAATTTTTTTACGATCGGGCCCCCTCCCCCGCAATCCAGCAACTCATATATAAAGTAATCCCGATTCCCCCTCCCACCCCCACCTCCCGCTATTACTATACATATATTACTGGGTATATATATATATATATATATATATATATATATATATATATATATATATATATATAATTGTTTTTATTTATTGTGCACTGTTATTTATAATCCAAATAATATGAATACCAGGTGTCTTTCTCGAAAGAATTCTAAGTAAGAAAAATATCGAGAAAACCGATGCCAACAAAAGAATCACATGATTGAAGGCCTTACTTTCCCACTAAAAAGATTCCCATATTTTCCCACTAAAAAAGATTCGCTTATTAATTAATTTTTACTCATGATCATTATTGAGTTGCTCCGAACTTTCTTCCCACAAACAGAGCAGATGAACTTTTCTCTTTCTGGGAGCTCTCTAATGCTACAGCCATTAATTATCATTTTGGCCTTGTTAACATCGTATTTCGACGAAACGCGAAAGTAATATTATTTAGAAAAGAAACGACGAAAATTACAGCAATATTACACCACCACAACCACCACAACCACCACCACCACCAACAACAACAACAACAACAACAACTTACCAAATATGTAAAAGAAAAGAAAAAATGGTGCCATTTTCCATTTCTCCCTTTTTATGGCATTTATTTCGTTTATTTCTTTTTTGAGAAAGAGAGTTATTCTCGAAATTATCAAAGATATTTACCGTTTCGGTTACATTAAACAGCAATTCCATATTTACTAATTTATATATGTGAATGATTTTGAAAAATAAATGGATATTTATAATCTGTGTGGAATAGCAGGGGATCATATTAACGATGACGCGGACATATATCACGATGACATATATAACAGAATACAAAGATAGTGATGAGAGGGAGAAAAGACACTTATATTACAGTTCTTTAGCACATATTAGAGGAGAGGGTGGTATCATGTACAGTTCTTAACACAGAGGAGATGAGACATCTATAGAAATTTCTTGTGATGGAGGAGATGGGCACATAACCTGGAAGGATTTACAATGTTCATTATAAGATGATAAACACAATTACCTTTCGTTCGTGATGAAAGATGTGACACAAGACAACAGTTACAACATAATGATGACTTCTTTAGTCATCTGATCGACCGGTCGATTGACGTCAGGAATTCAAATTTGGATCTACATAGTTTAAATGTTCTCCCTTCGCTTCCGAGGAATCAACTCACTAACTCTCTGGCTTTCTTGCTGACTGACTTCTCTGACTGACTAAAATGCAAACCCATAATATGGAGAAATATGCTTTGTCTATGACGTCAAAAGTGGGTTTTTCAAACGTGACCAATTTCACGTGGCTTTACATGTGTTTGTCCAAAACACACTTTTGACAAACAAAAGAATCCTCAATTCTAATCTAACCTATTTTAAACAATATAATTTAATTTACATTGTTCATTCTTTCAACTGGGATTTTTAATATTCCGATTTTTAAAAGAAGAGACAATGAACTCTTTTTTCCATTATGAACAATATTTAACTATTCTAATAGAATTTTACAATAGACTAAATTTCTAACATTCCATTTCTTAACTTTGCGTACAGGGTTCGATTCTAGGCTTATCCTAATCTCATTTTAACTTATCTAATATTCTTCTTATTTACATGGAAAGGACACAAAACCTCATTTTATATTATTTTTTATGTTTTTAATCCTTTGAGATGAGATTTCATAATTTGTGTATTTGTTTTTTGTGCGGACTGTTATCCTCATCTTTATAGTTGCTGTTGTTGTTGTTGTTGTTGTTGTTTCACCACGTTTCTGAGCTTCTTCAGGTTGTTAACCGCGACTTGATAAGCATGCTAAGTCTTTTAACTGTATCCCCAGTAATTACTGCCTTCCATAGTTGTTGGTTCAGCCAACCATCCTTCAGCGTTCTTCACGTCGCGGTTAACCATCGGAAGAAGGCCAGAGGATTAGTTGGCCGAAACGTGATAAAACAACAACTATGAAGATGAGGTTAAAAGTCCGCAAAAAAAAAAAAAAATGCACAAAACCTCATTTGTTTGGCTCTTCTTCTTTTTCTTTTTTTTTTTCTCTATATGTCACAACATTTGTATACCCCCGCACACTACGTTGAACTACGTTGCAACAGACTTATACTCTTCCATATTTGTTTACCAGCAATGCTTCAAGCAAACTACCTTCCCCTTTTCAATATTTATGAGCGATTTTGAATGGACACATTTATTCGAAAAGTCGTGGGTTCGTGTTATTTATCTATTTCTTCAACAGAAAATTAACAGTTGCTTTTTATTTTTATTTTTTTTTGTTTTAAGAAAAACAAATCTTCAAGGTCCCTGGATTTGTTTTCATAAACAAATGAGATAATGCAGACGATAATCTGTTTTATCTTCTTGCTATTGCACACGACTCGTAAAGGAGGAAATGCAGTTGATTGAAGGTATTTTGCATGTTTCTCTTCTTTAGTTACCTCCCCTACTCACCCATCCCCCCTCCCCTTTTTTCTCGGCTGATATGCTTTTTATGGTAGACGGACAAATGAAATACCGACGATAGGACACTACGTTACATGTGAAAAATAATACTTGTGTGTGTGTGTGTGTATGTGTGTATGTGTGTGTGTATATATATATATATATATATATATATATATATATACTAGCATTTCAGCCGGCGTTTCCCGGGTATTTGAAGATTTATGTTGTGCAAAAAAAAAAAAAAAAAAAAAAAAAAAGCGGGCTATTTTTTGTTTCCCACCTGACTACAACTTGGATGTCTTCAAGTCCAACACATAAACAAGTTCCTGATGAACCGCCCCCTTAAGTAAGACACTTTATCGAATCTCCAATACTAACGATTACTATGATATTATCCCATTGATTACTGTACACGCAATAACCTTATCCCCGAGTGACCTCCGAGCAGTGGTGACTTCCATGTAAAAAAAAAAAAACGTATATTATTTTTTTTTTTTTAAATATGATTATCCCCTGACACATGTTTCGTCGTCCACGACTCATCAGAATGGCTGAATCTAGCGAGATTCGAAATCGGCACCTCGTGATAAGTAGCCTAAACCTCTACCACTCGGCTAACCTCGCCGGATTGCTAAATGTATCACTTTTGCGTAGATCTTTTTATTTGTTTTTGTTAGCGATACTTTCTTGAATGAATTCAAGTATTTATACGAAAGTGCATTTTTACCTAAATGCTTGTTGGGAATAATTTTCCCATTGACCAATCTGGTACCCCCTTTAATGGGGAGCGGCACACATATATATTTTTTTAAAATATGATTATCCACTGACACGTGTTTCGTCGTCCACGACTCATCAGAGTGGCTGAATCTCTCTCTCTCTCTCTCTCTCTCTCTCTCTCTCTCTCTCTCTCTCTCTGTGTATATATATATATATATATATATATATATATATATATATATATATATGCTTACACACACGTAAAGATCCCTGCTCCCAGCAGAAAAGCACTATTTGCAGATTGAGAAAGAAACGCTTGCTATTATCTTCGCGGTTGTAAAGTTCCACCAATATTTAAACGGACGATTCTTTATACTGCAGACCGACCATAAACCTTTCTTGGCCATTTTTGGATCGAAGAACACACAGCAGACTACTGAAGTGGCTACTATTTTATTGAATCGCAATTCCAAGTTAGAATACGAAATGCCTTAAATAAGTTTCCAGACTTTTTTGTACAGCCATTTAAAATTGTCGTAGACTCTTTAAAATTCGGTCCGTTATTGCTATGCATCTTATGAGATGACCGACCAATTTTTATGATTTCAGGTTCAAAGGAATAGATATCCCAGGAAATGGAATACATCCTACTAAAACCTGATTCTTACAGCTGATGAATTTCAAAAAAAACGATATACAATAATATTCTGTTTTAAACTTAGAAAAAAATGCTACAGAAACGCATGGAATGCTTCAGACTATTTTTAGACCATCTTGCATGATATGAGCATTAGTTTTTGAATGGCATGATAGATCCAAGGAAAGCAGAAAGTCTGTGAGATATGATGAGAGGTGTGAAAGAAGTAAGAAATTACGAGTTGATTGGCCATATAAAGAATTTTATGGATAACGACCGTCGTGTATCTACAGTTTTTGATTAACGTTTCTATATGAACTCACACCCTTGACAATATATTATGTA